>NC_045785.1:1258077-1574868 GCF_009873245.2 Balaenoptera musculus | reverse complement strand
GGCACTCAGGAGAAGCCTTCCTAGGCAGAGCCAGGATCATGCATCTGAGATGTTGGTGGTGAGTATGGGGGGGTGGAGGTGCCCTCCAACCACCAGGGGTTTCCTGACCCAAGGCCGGGAGCACCGCACCCCCGAGCCCCCTCCTCCAGTGCCTTCTCTGCCTGACTCCTTCCTGGCTGACAACTATCTCAGTGCTCAGGGAACGGCAGTCCCGGTTGGTGGGCACAGCAAAGCATCTGGCCAGGCCCGCTGCCGCAGACGGGGAAGGGTGGTGAAAATGCACGGGATCAGCTGGTGTCGTTGCCGCTTCTGTCCTTCAAGCTGAACAAAATCCACGGCCAGACCGTGTCCAGAGGCCTGAGGCCAGCTGGCCCTGCCCGCTCCCCACACCCACCGTCCTCCAGCTCCTCGGGGTCGGGGGTGCCTCTTCTCCCCAGTCTGGGGAGCATTTCCTCCAAATTTCCAGACGTCCGCACCAAGGCTCAGGGGGGCCTCGCAGACCACCCTCTCCTCCTGTCCTGCCCAACAGGGTAGCCACAGCCTCCTGTGACCGTGTCCGTTGACAAGCTCAGTGCCCCAGGCCACCGGGCAGTAGCCACATGTGGCTGGTAGCTGCCAGGCTGGACACGCCTGTGCAGGCCTGCCCACCAGCGCATGGAGGTCTGTGGGCAGTGATGTCTGGGGCCACGCCCTCCAGGATAACCCCTGAGCTCCCCGCCCGGTGTCCCCCGACGTGACCGGTTAATCAGGGGTGTGCCCGTGTGCGGATTTTTTGACTTTAGCCTCGGTTGGCAGAGGTGGGGTTACCACCTGCCATAGGACTTGCATGTACTAAGGCTTTTTCCTTGTTTATCTGAAATGCAGATTTAAGTGGGCGTCCTGAACTTGTATTTGCAAACCTGGCCACCCCACGTGCATGTGCCCAGCTCACAGGCATGGGTCCTAAGCTCTCCGGGGTGGGCATGTTCGTGACGGGCGTTTTCCTCGTAGGAACCTCAAACACGCAGCAGCACTGGGTCAAGAGCTCGCCCCATCCCATCGGAAAGAGGCAGACGAGGGAGGAACGTGAGCCTCGGGGAGCCCGGCTGGGGAGAGCTGTGCCCCCCGGGCATCTGTGCCAAAGACATGCCTGGAGCTTTCCAGAAAGGAATTCAACCTAAAAATGGAAACCAGCGCCCCTCCCCCACGCCCCCGCCTGTCTGTCCAGACTCCCAAGAGAGGGACCGCTGGAAAACCAGCGGCAGACACTTCAAACAGTCCCACCGCACTCGCCATTCTCACAAGGGCCGGGAGGTAACCATTACCCGTGCTCGGCCCTTATCACCACGTTCCCAAGCAGCCAGACCCAAGAGGCCCGGGAGCTCGGCAGGTGCCAGGAACCCAGGACAGGGTCTGCCGCTCTGGGGAGAGCAATGGTCCCGCCTCCCCCGCCTGTGTGCTTCAGTGGCCGAATCTTCGAGGATGTTGTTTCAAAGATTCAGTGCAGACCCAGCCAGGGTCCCCACCTTGCCCTCCCACTGCACCACGGCATGTACCGAGCCCCTGGCTGAGCGAGCTGGGACCATTCGGCGGGGGGAGTGGGGTGGGCAGGGGGCAAGGTAACAAATACACGTCCAGGTGGTGTCGGAGCCGGGGACGCGACGTGAAGAATATGAAACAGAGTTCAGGACACATGGGCTGAGGGCTCCACTGAGCCGAGGCCCCAAAGACAAGACAGAGGGCGCCATGGGGGAGCTGGCAGCAGAGCACTCCAGCATGGCAAGGGAACAGCATGGGGCGGGCAAAGGCCCTGGGGCAGGAAGGATGTCATCACCCCTAGTTCTCTGCTGACCGCAAAAACTGGCTCTCGGATTCGGGGTGTTTCCCCATCAGCCTTGACCTGGTAAGTAAAGAGGTCCATGCCGGGGGAAGCACCACACCCAATGCCGGCGGATACCGGGGGTGGCCAGGCTTTGGGGTCAGGGCTGGGCTGGGCTGAGGTGGCCAGGAGCCCAGGGCTCGGGTCCCCTCGCCTTCAGCCCCTTCTCTGTTTTGTGCGGCCACAGCCGGGGTCCTCCCCACAGAACGTGGCCAAGTGGCCTGGCCTTCCGAAGATGGAGGCTCCAGGGAAAGCCGTCACCCCCAATGAGAGGCCTGAGGGGCCCCATCTGTAACGGCCAATGTCTCAGCTTTGTCAAGTGGCCCCAACGCCCTGGCTTGGGCCCCCCCACCTGTGGGCAGGGGCCAGGGCTTGTGGGCCTGCCGGGGCTCCTCTCCCAGCCTGAGCGTCAGGCTGGGCTGGAGGGGAGCTGAGCGCCCGATTCTCTCTTTCCTCCCGGGAGCCCATGAGCATCTCTGCAGGATGATGGGCAAAGGTGGGGTTTTCTGTAAGTGGAATTCATTTTGGTTGTTCGCTTGGCCTCCTAAGAGTGGATAACTTCTCACAGTGATGGCTCTGAGGTGGACATCCTTGGACATACGTCTTTGCACAGGGGTGTCATCTGCTCCTTACGATCAAATCCTTGAGGTGGGATTTCTGGGTCAGACTCCCCCTTAACCACCGGTCTGAGTCAGTTCAGGCTGCTTTCTTGCTGTGTCCAGACATAGGAGATGGGGCAGGAGGGAGGGCAGAAGGGAGACGGAAAAGGAGAGAGGGTGAGTGCCTTGGTCTCCTCTTCCTCTTATCAGGGCACTAATCCCTTCATGGGGTCCCACCCTCGTGGCCTCATCTAAACCTAGCCACCTCCCAGGGGCTGCACCCCTACTCCCATCACATTGGGAGTTTGGGCTTCGACACTTGAATTTGGAGGACACAGTGCAGCTCGTAGCACAGCGCCAGCTGCAGAGGGATCGAGGCTGTAGCGCTGCCCCCTGCAGAGGTGACACTGGAGGACATGGTGAGGGGAGGCTTCCTCAGGCAGAGCTTTGGGTGGAGAGAGAAGTGGCCCAGGGGAGGATCTACACGAACACGTGGGCAGTGGTGAACGGCCTCACGAGCTGCTCAGAGGACTGGGAGGAAACCGACTAGAAGAGAGGGGACGAGCAGTTCTGGGGAAGAGGCATTTGGATGGACCTCGAGGAGGGGCCGGAGTCACACGACGATGTCCACCAGGGGCACCGAGCAACCCCGTGGACAGGATTGCTGGACCAGTCCTCAGGCAGCCTCTGTCCTCGGCCATCTCTGTTTTGGGCAGAGCATTCATGGACGAAGTAGGCATGGCAATAGAGTTTGAAGCTACCGTCTGGACTTCTTCTCACTGCAGTTGATGTAATTCTACTATTGCTGTATGTTCAGCTCTCAGCATCAGGGACTGACCCTAAGTCCCTGTCATGACACCACAACATCCCCCGAAGATACCAACCAGCCACTCGGTGGCCAGTTGGTTACATGGAACCATTTCCATGCTGGAAAGTCCAGGGACTCATCCTGATGGATTGTGTTCTACGTATGGGTTTGCTTTTCCTGCACGTGGGATCTCCTCGGGCACCATAACCAAGAACTCAGAGTGTCCAATTCAGTAACAGAGGGTCTTGAACCATGTTGCCTCTGACCATGGACCTACTGGTCCTACCATGCACCACACCATCCAGAACTGGCCAGCCTGGCAGAGGGATGGATGGGCCCCTGTGATGCAGCTCAGAATGATGACATTCTGGAATGTGGAGTGCTATTCCTTCATTTAGGGGTTGCTCCTTAAGCCGGGAACAATTGTACGGTGCTGTAGCCACAACTGGTTGAACACATGGACTTCAGAACCAAGTAGACAGCAGGTGGTCCCTCTCACCATCATCCCAAGTGACTCACTTTGGGAATGTGAGCTTCCCATCCTCACACTTTTGGCTCTGTGGTTCCCAGAAGAACACATTTCCACCAGGGATTACAGTTTTAAGAGTCCCACTGAATTTAGGACAGTTCCCTCTAGTTATTCGTGCCTCATTGTACCAGTAAACCAGCAGACACAAGAGAGCCATTGCCCTGGAAGGAATAATTGATCCTGACCATTGGTGGGGGGGAAGGGGGACTGCTATACAGTGGTGTAGGGAGGAACATGCCTGGCATTCGTATGATCCGCTGCGATCATTCATATGAGCTTTGGGACTCCAGTGCCCAGTTTTAACTGTAAATGGGCAAGTACAATAATTATGGCCTTAAAGGGCAGAGTAACCAGGACTTCTAGTGGGTCCCCTCAGTAGTCAAGTCAGCTAGACCTGGAGGAGTAGTAGTTCGGGGGAGGATGTCTAGAATAAGGAGATGATGAGTGTCAGTTGTAGTCTTGAGACCCACTGTAGCTGTGGGACTGTTGTTTATCTCACTGACTGTCTTATAACCTTTCCCAGGAATTAAGACCAGGCTCATGGAGAACCTGTGGCTGGATGAGGTGAACTTACTGTGGGAAGGAGGTGACTCTGAGCCTGCAAGGGCGAAATGTAGTAGACCCTATTGGGGCCCCTCTCAGATCCTCAATCAATGGCGCCGTCTCCCCATTGCCTGAGTGCTGGGTGCTAATGGCTTATGTTGCCTCCTTCTGAGAATTGCTTTCAGGTGCCCTAGAAGTTATGCAACCCCCAGGGGAGAGTCCTGGCCAATGACAGTAGAGTATAAAAGGAGAGACCTTGGTCTCTGCAGCACACTCTATGTTCTGGAGCCCAACCCCTTATGTTGCAGAGACTCTGCTGAGACCACAAGGGACCAGCTCTTTCCCTGCCCTGCTTCTGCCCTTCCCTTGCAGGCTTTTGCTGGTGAACATGTCCCTGATACACACAACTACACCCGGGGTCAGGGGAAGTGGACTCAAGGAAGACACTTGAGCCGACCCTTGCTGCTGGCTGGGCGACTAGAATTTCCCCTATGAAAAATGTGTCAGGAAAAACCATGATAATTCCACTATGCACTCCAGAGTGAGAAAATCCTGTGTTCAAATCCCGGATCTGCAACTTCGTAGCTCTGGGGCCATGAGCAGCTCGCTCCCTTACCCTCTTTAACTTTCATTCTTTGTAAAGTGTGGAGAATAATGGAAACCCCAGGAAACTGAAAGGTTTAAATGACACGGTGCCCATAAAGCACTTAGTAAAACACCTGCACATGGGTCAGCGCTCAGGGCACAGCGGTCACTGATGACACGGCGATGATAACGATGACGGAGACATTTGGTTCTACCACATCAGACTCCACCCTCTCACTGGTCTCTCTAACAATCAGATTTGAGTAAAAACAGGGCCCCAGTCATCTAAATGCCTGGAGCTTAATCCCAGCCACTCTGTGGCTTTCTAAATTTAGAGCTTATAAAATTACTACGTGGTTGGAAAGCAGGGAAAAAGGAGAAAAGTGGAATTGTATGAATATACATATTCAAATGCTGGGGTTGAGGGAGATATGATATTTACGTCCTGATGACTGGGATATTCCCAAATATTTTTCCTAAGAAAACATCAACCCTCTGGACAATTCCACCACCTATTCAGTCCTTAGTCTACACATCTCTCCCTGCTGGATTTTGAACCCCATTAAGATAGATGCATTCTGGGGCTTCCCTGGTGGTGCAGTGGTTGAGAATCTGCCTGCCGATGCAGGGGACATGGGTTCGAGCCCTGGTCTGGGAAGATCCCACATGCCATGGAGCAACTAAGCCCACGAGCCACAACTACTGAGCCTGCGCATCTGGAGCCTGTGCTCCGCAACAAGAGAGACCACGATAGCGAGAGGCCCGCGCACCACGATGAAGAGTGGCCCCCGCTTGACGCAACTGGAGAAAGCCCTCGCACAGAAACGAAGACCCAACACAGCCAAAAATAAATAAATAAATAAATAAATAATTTTTTAAAAAAAGAACTTAAAAAAAAAAAAAAAGATAGATGCATTCTTTTCACCAAGGGAGAGTCCTTGGTAATCTAGTAATCACCCTCATTCCCAGCCCATAAAGTTCCCTTATAGAAATAGATCAGCTTCCAGGAGTACCAACTTCATCCTGACCTCTCCCAGGGCATCCCCTCTGTCTTAGTCAGTGTTAACTGCTTAGCAGACCACCACAGCCTGGGGGACTTATAAAGAACAGACATTTATTTCTCACAATCTGGAGGCTGGAAGTCCAAGGTCAAAGTGCTGGCAGATTCAGTGTCTGGTGAGGGCTCACCTCCTGGTCAATAGACGGCCATCTTCTTGCTGTGTCCTCATATGGTGGAAGGGGTGAGGGAGCTCTCTGTGGTCCCTTTCATAAGGGCACTAATCCCATTTATGAGGGCTCCACCCCCATGACCTAATCACCTCCCAAAGACCTCACCTCCTAGCCTCATCACATTAGGGTTTAGGATTCCAACGTATGGATTTTGGGGACAAACATTCAGTCCATAACACTCTTCTTCTAACATCTCCTGGCACCTGCTGTAGTGAGCAGACAATCTCCCCACTGAACTTTGGCCTGTGAACCTTCCACTATTTCCACTGACAGGGGAGGCTCCTGAGTCCCTAACAATAGTCCTGGAAGCTCTAGACTGCTGCTTCAGGAAAAGTAGGTCCCTTTATGGATACAAAGAGGCTCTGGGACTACAGGAGGCTCCCTTAGTCCTGGCTGTTAGCAGCACCCTAAATAAACACTCCCCTCCCATCACATTAAACACCTCCTGTGAGGACCACAGGTGGACTTGATGGTCCTGAGGAACGCTGGACCCAGGTCAGACTCTCTCATCTGCATGCAAGATAATCGTACTCACTGTCTTCATCATGGTTCAATGTTTCCTGCTTGTACCTATTGCATTTTGGTAGTTATATGTGTATGTTTATGTGAGCGGTAAAATGCAGAGTGCCCCTTTTTTTCCCTAGGAATATTCCAATCAAGATAACCTGAGAACACTTCTGAATAAAAAATAGCTTAGAAATGCCAGGCAAATATGATACACATCTTTCAAAAGGAGAGCTGAACTTGCAGAAGAGTAATGGAAATTTCCATGACCCAAAATAGTAATTGAGGTGAGCTAACACTGTGGCTGCCTGGGGGCTGGCTCCCAGATGCTGGTCTTGATAGGGGGCTTGAAATGGGCTCCCAGAACAGGGGATGAAGCCCATAGGCACCAAAGGGGAAAGTGTTTGGACTGAGACTTCTGCATGAAGCCGTGGTCTCCATACAATCTCAGTGAAAGGAATGAATATGAACAAAATCCACCTAGCGGCACACAAATATTACAAGAAAGTTTGTCATGTTTTACCTTGACTGAGATGGAAATTTTTAAAATCTGAAGAGAAGCATTTTCAGAATGGTGGAGTAAGGAACTCCAAAACTCTGCTCCTCCATAAAAGCAAGGTGAACACTTGCAAAAATTACCAAAAACAACTTTTTTAGGACTCTAGAAATTCATCTAAGGCCTCCAATAATTGGAAGAGCATTTCTTCAATAAAATGGTTGAATCTTAAGAACAGAGATATTTGTGGCATTTTAACTTGCCCTACCCCATTCCCCTCTCCCAACAGTGTGGTGGCCTAAAAACCAATAGCATGTCAGTAACAATTGTTACAAAAAAACAACAGCCCAATGGGCACTGGTGGGGGAAGTTCCAACAAATTCCTGGGAATCTAGAAATCCACATACATGTGCAAGGGGGTGCACATGCCCAGGAAAAATCTGAGAAGACCCTAATCTCTCACCTCCAGCTGAATTTGGGGCTCTGTACAAGGAGGAATTGAAGGCTAAGACAGAGTAGTAACCTGCCTGCTGGAGCACTGAAGTGCCCTCATCAAAGTCTGAGAGATTTATTGATCAATGGTATTCAAGGAAATCTCTGTCCAAATATTCATTAACCACTAAGCAAACCAAGCAGAGATTTCAGTGGCCACAAATGACAGAGAATACAGACTTTATAGAATTTGTTCAGGAAAGTCACTAAATAAACAAACAGTAGCAAGAGCAAAAACTCTAGGGTGACAGGACTCTAATTTCCGGAGTTGTCACACTATATTATCTAAAATATTCATTTTTGAATTTTTTTTTTTTTTTTTTTTTTTTGGTCATGCCACGCAGCTTGTAGGATCTTAGTTCCCCCACCAGGGATTGAGCCCAGGCCCTCGGCAGTGAGAGCACAGAGTCCTAACCACTGGACCACCAGGGAATTCCCCAAAATGTTCACTTTTCAACAAAAAATTATGAGACTTGAACAGAAACAGCACAGTGAGGTCAATAAGAGAGAAAAAAAAGAGCAGTCAGTAGAAATTTCCCCTGAGGAAGGCCAAGCATTGGACTTATAGACAAAGATTTATTTTTTTTAATTAATTTATTTTATTTACTTATTTTTGGCTGCGTTGGATCTTCGTTGCTGCACGTGGGCTTTCTCTAGTTGCGGCGAGCAGAGACTACTCTTCATTGCAGTGCGTGGGCTTCTCATTGTGGTGGTTTCTCTTGTTGCGGAGCACGGGCTCTAGGCACACGGGCTTCAGTAGCATCATGAAGCCTCAGTAGTTGTGGCTCACGGGCTCTAGAGCGTAGACTCAGTAGTTGTGACGCACTTGCTTAGTTGCTCCACGGCCTGTGGGATCTTCCTGGACCAGGGCTCGAACCTGTGTCCCCTAGATTGGCAGGCAGATTCTTAACCACTGCACCACCAGGGAAGTCCCAGAATTTCTCTTTAATTATTTTTAAAATAATTGACCCTAGACAAAGATTTAAATCAGCTACCATAAATATGTTCAAAGAACTAAAGGGAATCATGTCTAGAGGACTAAAGAAAAACATAAGAATGACATCTCACCAAGTAGAGAATGTCAATAAAAAGGTAGAAATTATTTTAAAAATAATTAAAGAGAAATTCTGGGACTTCCCTGGTGGTGCAGTGGTTAAGAATCTGCCTGCCAATGCAGGGGACACGGATTTGATCCCTGGTCTGGGAAGATCCCATATGCCATGGAGCAACTAAGCCCATGCACCACAACTACTGAGCCTGTGCTCTAGAGCCCACGAGCCATAACTACTGAGCCCACAAGCCACAGCTACTGAGCCAACGTGCCACAACCACTGAAGCCCGTGCACCTAAGCCCATGCTCCGCAACAAGAGAAGCCACCTTAATGAGAAGCTCATGCACCACAATGAAGAGTAGCCCCTGCTCGCCACAACTAGAGAAAGCCCACGTGCAGCAACGAAGACCCAATGCAACCAAAAATTAATTAATTAATTATTTTAAAAAAGAAATTCTGGGGTTGAAATTATAATAACTGAAATGAAAAAAAAATCACTACATGGGCTCAAGAGCAGATTTGAGCAGAAGAAAGAACCAGTGAACTTGAAGTTAGGTAAATTAAGATAATCCATTCTGAAGAACAGAAAGAAAAAGGAATTTAAAAGAATCGATAGAGGCCCAGAGACCTGTGGGATACCATGCAGCATGACAGCATACACATAATGGAAGACCCAGAATGAGAGGGAGAAAGGGGCAGAAAGAAATTTGAAGAAATAATGGCCAAAATTTCCCAAATTTGATGTAAAACTTTATACATCAAAGAGGTTCAGTGAACTCCAAGTAGAACAAACTACAAGAGTTCCGCCCCAAGACACATCATAGTCAAACTACCGAGAGACAGAGGCAGTGTTAAAACAGCAAAAGAAAAGATAACTTCCCATGAGACACTTTAAGTCAGAAGACAGTGAGATCACATATTCAAAGCACTGAAAGAAACATGCTATCATCCAAGAATCTATATCCAGAAAAACTGACTTTGCATGAGACACTTTAAGTCAGAATGCAGTGGGATCATATACTCAAAGCACTGAAAGAAACATGCTATCATCCAAGAATCTATATCCAGAAAATCTACCCTTCAAAAATGAACAAGAAATTAAGACACTCCAAGATAAACAGAGTGAAACAATTCATCACCAGCAGACCTGCCCTACAAGAAACACTAAAGGAAGTTCTTCAGGTTGAAATGAAAGGACACTAGACAGTATGTTGAATCCACACAAAGAAATGAAAAGTACCTATAAAGAGAACTACAAAGGTAAACATAAAATATGGTATAAATGTATTTTTTGGTTGTAATTATTTTCTTATTCTATTTGATTTAGAAGACAACTGTGTACACAACTGTGTACAACAACACTTATGAAACTGTGCTGATGGGCTTAATATGTATAAAGATGTAATTTTTACAACAATATGGCACAAAATGGGGGAGTGAATTGAGGGAGCTATATAGAAAAGCAAAGTTTGTGTATACTATAGATAATAAATTAAGTTGATATTAATTCTAACTGGCTTACAATCATTTAAGATGTTAATTGTAATCCCCAGAGAAAACACTAAGAAAATATAGTAAAAGAAGCAACAGCAGAAGTAAATTGGCACACAGAAAGCACCTATTTTACACAAAAGAAAGTGGTAATGAAGGAACAAGGGAACAAAAATGACATAAGACATATAGAAAACAAACAGCAAAATCAGAGACATAGGGGCTTCCCTGGTGGCGCAGTGGTTGAGAGTCTGCCTGCCAATGCAGGGGACACGGGTTCGGGCCCTGGTCTGGGGGGATCCCGCATGCCGCGGAGCGGCTGGGCCCATGAGCCACAATTGCTGAGCCTGCGCGTCTGGAGCCTGTGCTCCGCAGCGGGAGGGGCCGCGATGGTGAGAGGCCTGTGCACCGCGATGAAGAGTGGCCCCCACTTGCCGCGGCTAGAGAAGGCCCTGGCACAGAGACGAAGACCCAACACAGCCATAAATAAATAAATAAACAAATAAATAATTTAAAAAAAAAAAAATCAGAGACATAAATTTTACATTATTTGAACTACACTTAATGTAAATGGATTAACTCTTCGTATCAAAAGGCAGAGATTGGCCTTTTGAATAGATTTATAAAAATCATGATCTAACTACACACTGTGTACAAAAGACACATGTTAGATTCAAAGACATAAATGGTTTGCAAGTAAAGGGATGGGGGAAATATACCATGCAAAACAGAAATCAAAAGAAAGCCAGAGTGGCTATATTCATATCATATAAACAAACTTTAAGACAAAAATGGCATGAGAAAAAAAGAAGGACATTTTCTAATGATAAAAAGAATCTGTCAGGAAGACATAACAATTATAAACATATCTTTCTAAAAACAGAGCCCTGAAATACATGAAACAAAAACTGATGGAATTGAAGAAAGAAACGGACAATTCACAATAATAGTTGGAGCTTTCATTACCACAGTTTTGATAATGAATAGACCTGGGAAGGAGATCACCAAGGAAATGGAAGACTTCAAAAGCACCCTAAGACAACTGCACCTAACGGACATCTACAGAACACTCCACCCAGCAACAGCAGAATGCACGTTCTGCTGGGTGCACATAAAACATTCTCCAGGGGAGACCATACGTTAGGTCATAACGCAAGTCTCAATAAGCTTAAAAGGACTGAAATCATACACAGTATGTTCTCAGATCACAATGGAATGAAAGCAGACATCAGTAACAGAAGAAAAATTGGGAAATTCACAAATATGTAGATATTACACAACACTCATGGATCAATGAAGACGTCACAATGGAAATCAGAAATTACTTTGAGATTGGTGAAAATGAAAACACAACATACCAAAGCCTTATGGGATACAACCGAAACAGAATATAGCAAGAAAGTTACAGCTAAAAACACCTATATTGAGAAAGAAGAAAGATCGCAAATCAATAACCTAACCTTCCAACTTAAGACACTAGAAAAAGAGGTGCCAACCAAACTTAATGCAGACAGGAGGAAGGTGTGATGGTTAATTCTGTGTGTCAGCTCGATGGGCCACGGGGGGCCCAGAGATTTGGTGAGATGTGATTCTGGGTTTGTCTATGAGGATGTTTCTGGAGAGGTTCACATCTGAATCAGTGGACTCAGTAAAGCAGGCTGCCCTCCCTAAAGTAGATGGGCCTCATCCAACCAGCTGAAGGCCTGAATAGAACAAAAAGTCTGGCCCTCCCGTGAGTAAGAGGGAACGCCTCCTGCCTGACTACCTTCAAGATAGGACATTGGTTTTTTCCTGCCTCAGGCTTGAACTGAAACACCAGGTCTTCCTGGGTCTTGAGCCTGTCAGCTCTTGGAGCTACAAGATCAGCTCTTCTGGTTCTCAAGTTTCTTCCAAACATTTAAAAAAGAACCCTGCACAAACTATTACAAAAAATAGAAGAGGGAATATTTTCTTTCTTTTTTTAAAAAAATAAATGTATTTATTTATTTATTTTTGGCTGCATTGGGTCTTCATTGTTGCGTGCAGTGAGCCGGGGCTTCTCTTCATTGTGGTGCACAGGCTTCTCATTGCGGTGGCTTCTCTTGTTGCAGAGCACGGGCTCTAGGCACATGGGCTTCAGTAGTTGTGGCATGCAGGCTCAGTAGTTGTGGCTCGCGGGCTCTAGAGCGCAGGCTCAGTAGTTGTGGTGCACAGGCTTTGTTGCTCCACAGCATGTGGGACCTTCCCGGACCAGGGATCGAACCCATGTCCCCTGCATTGGCAGGCAGATTCCTAACCACTGCATCACCAGGGAAGTTCTGGGAATATTTTCTTTCTATGAAGGCAATAATATCCTGATACTAATGTAAGATAAAGACATCCCAAGAAAAGAAAACTAAACTAGAATCTAGAAAAAAGACTAGAATCCTTTATGAATATTGATGTAAAAACCATCCAAAAATACTAGCAATTTGAATCCAATGACATAATATAAAAAAGCTTATACACTATGACCAATGGGAATCTATGCAAAGAAAGTAAGGCTAGTTTAACATATGAAAATCAATTAATCTAATACAGCAAGTTAATAGAATAAAGGACAAAAACAACATGATCCTCTTAATAAAGGCAGAAAAATCATTTGACAAAATTCAACACCATTTCATGGTAAAAACACTCAACAAACAAGGAATATAAGGAGATTTCCTCAATCTGATAAAGGACATCTATGAAAAATCAAGAGCTAATATTATACTTAACACTGAAACTCTGAAAGATTTTCCTTAACATCGGGAATAAAACAAGGATGGCAGCTCTCTCATCACTTCAACATTGTACTGCAGGTAATTGCCAGGGCAATTAAGCAAGAAAAAGAAATGAATGTCATCCAGTTTAGAGAAGAAGCAAAACTATATTTATTCACAGATGACATAGTCTTTTATATAGAAAATCCTAAGGAATAGGATCTATTAGAACTAATAAACAAGATATTTGTAGGATACAAGATCAATGTACAAAAAGCAATTAAATTTCTATACACTAGCAACAAACTCTCTGAAAATGAAATTAATAAAACCACTTCATTTATAATAAATAGCTTCAAAAAGAATGAAATCCTTAGGAACAAATTTAACAAAAGATGTTCATGACTTGTACACTCAAAATTCTAAAACACTGTTGAAAGGAATTAAAAAACTAAATAATGGAAAGACATTTATGTTCATGGATCAGAAGACTTAATATTGTGAAAATGGCAATATTCCCCTAATTGATCCAGAGAGTCAATGAAATCTCTATCAGATTCCCAGTTGGCTTTTTTTTCTTAAACTGTAATTGACAATCTTATCCTAAAATCCATATGCAAATCCAAAGGAACCAGAAGAGTCAAAACAAGCTTGGAAAAAAATGAACAAATGGGAAGGAGGTGCATGTCTGAAGGACATAGGAACCAATCAAAAGAGCTTTCAGTGACCAAAGCTGGAACAATTTGAGTAATATAATAAATAATAATGGTATTAGATTAAAACCCAGAAGGGAAAATATCCATGGATTCATAAACAAATGATTAAATAGATAAATGTGGGAGAATAGGCAACTCTTCTGTTGAGAAACATTTCAATTAATAAATGTAAAATGAATGGATGGAAATTTAAAAATCATCATTAGAAAACCACAATAATCATTGCTGTAGGCAGGATCCATCAGTAAAAGCTAAAATTAGTAGGTAAAAGTTTAAGGACAAACAGGATATTTGTATAGCCTCAAAGTATTTCCCCTCAAATATTTCCATTAGTTACAAATGGAAAATAGTAACTTTACAGTGTAAAACCTGACAGAGACAACCTTACCCAAGAGGTCAGGGTTAACATCATCTGTCCTAAGATATAGTAACATCACTGCTCCCTGATAGCATGCACTGAGAAGGACGTAGCATTTTTGTGGCATTCTTTCCTTAAAATGCCAAACTCCATGTAATCATGAGAAAACAAAAGAAACTCAAGTTTGTAGACATTCTTCTAAATACCTGACGTGTACTCTTTAAAAGTGTCAAGGTCCATGAATGACAAGGAAAGACAAGGATGTCACAGATTGGAAGAGACCACATGCCAACCGACTACAGTGGATTGGATCCTGGAA
The DNA here is from genome assembly GCF_009873245.2 of Balaenoptera musculus. Classification (NCBI taxonomy): domain Eukaryota; kingdom Metazoa; phylum Chordata; class Mammalia; order Artiodactyla; family Balaenopteridae; genus Balaenoptera; species Balaenoptera musculus. The sequence continues at coordinate 1,560,565 of NC_045785.1, read as the reverse complement.
CAGAAAAAGCACATTGGTAGGAATGCTGCTGAAATCCAAAAGAGGTCTAGAATTTAGTCTTTTTAAAAAACTTACTAAAAAAGAAATATAAACATCAGCAAAAATCTCTTACCATTAAAGATAATGCAAAATAGACCCATGAAACACACCATTAGAATCGTAACATTTTAAAGGGTAGTCTCCAAAATATTCAATAAGTAAAAATTCCAAATCTAAACACTCTCACAAAATACTAACAAAGAAATAACCCCCCCAAACCATTTAACAAAGCTAAAATCACTTTGATAGTCAAGAGCAGACAAAGACAATACAAGAAGCGAAAGTTATAAGCTAAATCCACTTACGAACAGAGATTTTTAAAAATTCATAAATAATATTGCCAAAAATTAAATCCATCAAAATGAAATATGCAAACAAATAAAAGACAAACTATCATTACCTAACTGGGTTTATCAGAGCAATGCAAATGGTTTAACATTAGAAAGTTTAATTCACATCAGTTACCTTGAGTATTAATTAGGCTTAGGTTTAAAGCATTTGACAAAAAAGTCAAATACGCAGTAAACACACAAGGTTTAATTCTCCCAGGGGTGGAAAGAGGCCATCCACAGCTATTGTGGCAGTTCCCTTTAGGAGGCTGTCTGAGGGTTCAGACTCTCTCTATTTTGTCCTCCCCACCTCTAAGGTGCGACCCTCAGCTGTCTGACCCAGGAAGATTCAAGACCACAACTACATGTCTATGTAGGACAGAGGCCACAAGAAAGATCAGAACATCCTTATGTGCACAATCCTGAAATTGTCCATTCACTTCAACTCCAATGAGTCAAATTGTTGTCATGACTACAACTAGCTGCAAGGGAGGCTGGGTGGTCATTCTGGGCAGTCATCCACTTAGCTCACAACCTGCAATTCTACTGTTGTGAGAGAGCAAATGAATTTCCATCTACTTATTACACCATCTCAGAGCCCAAGCTGTGTCAGTGATGTGTGTTCCTCTCCCTGGATCTGGGTAGAACACTGGGACACCCATCATCCACCCCCGACGCAGCCAACCCACAACAGGGTGAATGGGAACCTAATTGCAAGTGTGATTAAGGTGGCAAATCAGTAGATAGGGAGATTTTCCTCAGTGGGCCTCACCTACTCACATGAGCCCTTGAAGGGAGCAGCGCTGTTCTGGGGGAAGAGATTTGGAGCCTCTTCCATTAGAGAGAGCCATTATACATGAGGGACAGTCTTCATTGCTGGCTCTGAGGTTGGAGGGGGCCACCTGGCAAGGACTTAGAGCTTAGACCAGACCCTGGCAGCCAGCCAGCAAGAAAACAAAGGCCTTAGTTCTGCAACCACAGGGAACTGATTTTTGCCAACAACCATGAGCTCCAAAGAGGATTCCAAACTTCAGAAAGGAACATGATCCAGTTGACACTTTGACTACAGTCTTGTGCAACCCTGAGCAGAGAATGGTCGGGCTGTACCTGGATTCCTGACCCACAGAAGCTCTGAGACAATAGGTGATGTTCTCAGCCACTAAGGGTGTGGTATTTGTTACGCAGCTTAGAAGACTGATACATGTCCCATCTCTGTTTACAACTTCCTAGCTCCATGCTGATTTCATCCTCATCCTCACAGACTCAGGGAGCAGAACAGAGTTCAGAAACAGATGCATACTTACAAGGACACTTGCTTCTGACAAAGATGGTGAGGCAGAAGAGTAGGGAGAGGATGGTATTTTTAATCAGTTGCGCTGGGTCAATTGGATAGTCGTACAGTGAAATAATGAAACTTGGCCCTTACCTCACACCATGCAAAAAATATATATTCTAGGTGGAGGGCAGCTCTAACTGGGAAAGGAAAAACAGTAAAGCTTCTAGAGGGTCTTGTGGATTATGTTCATGACCTCGCCAGGCCAAGACTTTGAACAGGGCACCCAGAGTACTAACCAGAAGAAGAAGATTAATAAACTGAATTATGTGAAATGAAGGGATTCTATCCATTACAAAAGACAATTATGGGAGTCAAAAGAAGCGAGAGCATGGGCCAGGACCTCTGCAGCAATGTAAGTGACAAAACGATGGCTTCTGGAATCACACGGAACGTGCGCAGATCAGTAAGTCTCAGCAGGCAACCTTACGGAAACACAGAAGCGTCTGAGCCAGGCTCTTCATGAAGGTGGAGCAGCAAATGGCCAGAAAGCATGAAACAATCCCAGCCTTTTTAGCCTCCAGGAAAATGCAAATTAAGACCACGATAAGCTATCCCGGCTTGGCTAAACTGGAAAGGCTGACAAGGCAAGCCAGCAAGAACGGGAAGCAACAGGAACCCTCCCGCGTGGCCAGAGGGGCCCACCGCAAGTTCATGCCCAAAAGCAGCGGCACACAGGTGTATCCACAGGCATCCACAGGATTGTGGATAAGACCCTTCATCAAAATATCGTAAAACTGGGGACAGCTTGGTAGTAGAATGGATGGATAAATAATTCATTTAAACAAGAGAATGCTTCAGGGGGACAGAGACCCACCAGCACTTACGCCCTGCAGGAAACCACAAGACTCACCCACAAAACATGCCACGTGGTCCCTCCTGCCTGAAGTTCAGAAACACAGAACGAATCCACGGTGTCATGTCAGGATAGTCACTACCTTTGGTGCCAAAGGTGGGGTCGTGACGGGAAGGACCCGAGGGGACTTGTGGGGTTCCAGAATGTTCTGTTTCTGGATCTGGGTGCTGAATACACGGGTGTGCCCACCTTGTGAAAATTCACCCAATTGCACATTTACGACTTTTGCATTTTTTTTTGTATGTATGTTGTCTTTTAATAAAATGTTCATTTAAAGAAACACAAGAGAAAGCAAAATGACAAAGGATTCCAGTAGAAAATTGGGTAAAAGCGATCAGGGGCTTTTACAGGGGTGGTAACACGAATGCCTGAACTCCTGGCAGAGATGCTCAAACTCACCAGCCCCGAGGGAGCTGCTCATCAAAGCAGGAGTGACAGGCCCCCAGAGCCCAGCCGGGCACCAGAAGAGGTCTGCTGACACCAGTGCTGGGGACCTCTGTCACATCGCCAGCAGCTGGAGGCACCCGTGTTGACGCAGCGCCCCCAAGCGACCTGGCAAGTTTTGCAGGTGAAGACACGCCTGCCTGGCAATTCCGCTCTTAAGAAGCTCACTTGTGGGTGTCAAGGAACCTTTGCAAGAAGGTCCATCTTAGCATCGTTCACAATAGCAAACCTGGGAAGGGTCCAGGATGCCATCCCCAGGAGAGGGGGCGAGCACCCACGGACCGGCATTGTCACACAGCAGCGCGGCCGCAGCCCCGGTCATCCCTCGGGGAAGCCGACACCAGCATATGCCCTTCAACCAACACGCGAAGCAGCTGAGTGTGTGACCCTGACAGGAGGATGCAAGCCAGGCCTGGGGACGGTCAATGCCACACCGAGAGATGCTGGGGGACACAGAACGGGATCGAGGGCCATCCGTGTGACCAACGTGACAAAGGCGGTGTCAGTGTGAGTGGGGATGGGGGTGGCATGTTATCCTCCATACTTCTTTCTATGCTGGGAAGATTCCACGCTTCTGAACAGTCCTTTGAAGAAACCACAGAAATGAGAACGATGGTGGCCTCAGAAAGCGCCTCGACTCTCTTCTCCCTGGGGAGCCTCCTTGCCCCATCGTCCACCCTTCTCCGCCTGATGGAGATGGCACCTCCCTGGGCAGACCCGTCCTCCAGTCCCCTTGCCGATTTCATACCTGGGGCCGCGGCCACAGCCGGTCTCTGGGACACGGTTTGCTCATCTTCCCCAAGGGATGTGTGTCGTGGGGTAGCTTCCTAAAGGGGCGTTTCGGTTCCCGAGGGGAACAGACCTGAGTTCTGACCCCAGCTCCCCAGGTCACCAGCTCCCCAGCCTGCGGTGACTTCCTGGGCCCCTCCCACTGCCGGCACCGGAGGACCCCCGCAGTGAGGCAGGCAGAGTGCGTGCTGGCCCGGGAAGGCTCTGCCACCACCAGAGGGGTGATGGGCTGAAGGGCCGTCATTCAGCCAGATTCAGAGTACAGCTACCTGGGCCATGGTCGTGGTGACACTGACCATCCTCATTGTGACCCTGGGCAAGTCCTCCACTGCCCGGACAAAGGAAGGCCTGGCAGCAGGACCCTGAAGCTCGCAGAATGCTGGGCCCGGGTTCCCACAGCAGGGACCTTGGGCAGGGGTCACAGGAGGGCCACCACCCTGCTTGACCTGCATTTCCCTGGCCCGGGGCTCTTAGAGGGCAGGAGAGGAAGGCTGGCCAACCCCAAGTTAATGGCCCCTGACTCTCACTTCCTCAGGTGTTAAGCCCCCCTCCCCTCTGCCCACTAATTATCTGGAGTTTTTCCAGAGCCCTGAGCCTGAGAAGGGATTTCTTGAGGGATTTGGTTTGGACGGGGAGAGCCTTTCCTGAAGGAAGGGCCTCTAGGTGCCGGCCCCCAGCCCCAGACAGAGGACCTGTTCTTCATCTCGCCTTTGTGCACATGCAAAGTGGATTCACTGACTTCCTGGTCCTTCTGGCCTCCATTGGGCCACCAGCCACCAACACAGGTCGCCCAGCCACCCCATAGCCCATGCACCAGCCCAAGAGACTGTCCCATGTGCACCCCAGAAGGGAGGGAGTTCATGCACCAGCTGGACACTTAGTAGGAGCTGAGTGAGTACTAACTGAATGGATAAACGTGTGAATGGATGGATGGACTTGTGTGTGGGTGGATGGATGGATGGATGAAAGGGTGGATGGATGGATGGATGGGTGGATGGGTGGATGGATGGATGGATGGATGGATAGGTGGATGGATGATGGATGGATGGATGGATGAAAGGGTGGATGGATGGATGGATGGGTGGATGGGTGGATGAGTGGGTGGATGGATGGATGGATGGATGGATGGATGGATGGATGGATGAGTGGGTGGTTGGATGGATGGATGGAAGGGTTGGGTTCTACCTGAAGCCAAGTTTTCCTCCTGAGACACTTGTTTAGATAAATCCTACCAACCACTCCCCCAGCCTCTCAGGAGTGCTAGCAAACCGGCGTCCTCGCTGGCCAGGAAGCCATACGTGGTTTAGCTCTTAGGACAGAAACAACACTGTAAGGACCTGAGGCAGCTTCCAGACCTTGACCAGCCAGATCAGGGGTGCTTTGGACGGGCTGGTCGGCTTCAGGGCCCCTGTCAGGCTCCCTCTTAGCAGTGTTCTGACGTCCACCCTGGCAGGATGGGGCAGGCAGGTGAGGGGCACCTTAGGACAGCAAGGAGATAGGCTCCTCCCAAGTCCCAAGAGGAGCTGGGAGCCTCGGGATTGGCATCTTTCTCTGAAAAACTGGAAGGCATGACAAAGCCCACTCTGCTCAACAATGGACTGGAAACCGTGTGTAACCACCGTCAGCCGTGGCTCAGGAAGCTTCTTCGGGATGGGAAGACAGCTGAGATATTAAAAGCAGGAGCACTCTTGGAAGAGCAAACGCAGGAGTTTGCGAGGCAACAGTGCATCGGCGGGGACACAAGTGGTGTCTGGATGGGGAGGCTGCCTAACTAAGGGGAGGCCACGTCTGTGGGACCCTCGGTCTTGGAGCAGGCCAGGCAGATGTCCGGGAAGGGCGTGGATCCCGAGGTCTGGAAGGGCCTGAAACCTCAGCCCAGGGGAGAGGCAAGAGCAGTGTCCACTGGGACACAGTCGGCCGAGTGGTGGGGCATCTTGACTGCAGCAACGGCCTCTCGCCCTTGGAGGTTTGCTAAGAGGCCGTCGCCGTCTCTGTGCAGAGTACTAGTGAGCTCTGTATATGCCAATAAAAAAATAAAAGCCACTATTAAAATGAACCCCTGGCACATACCTGGTTTCGATCACAGAGGAGCTGGCCTTTTGCGCTGGAATTTGCAGCATCTGTTCCAATTAAGCCTTGCTTTTCAGCTTAAAGATATTAGCCTGATCACTCGTGCTCTGTTTGGACATGAATAGCGCATTGTCTGCCCCGAGCAGCGCTGCAGCCGCGCAGACACCATTAAACAGCCTGGCGGCCCAATTAGAAGCGGAGGTGGGCTGGCGGGGGTGGGAGCGGGGATTGACCACCAGGGCCAGGCGCCTCGTGGACACAGGTGGGGGGACAGCTAACGTGGACCATGTGTGGCAGGGCGGGCTCTGCGACAAGCACGGACTTAGCTGTCTTGACGCTGGTGTGCCCTGTGCCCAAGCAAGGCGGCCGGAGCAGGGAGCGGGCAGCCCCCCGTGGGGCCTGACAGACGGGCGTCTGGGCAGATGGTGTGACCCAGAGTTCTCACGGGAGACCTGGGCAGAGTTCACGTCCGTGTCTGCCAGCCTCGCACGAGCCCCTCCCTCCCCCGGTGGCACATGAGCATACACACATTCACACACACTCTCACATTCTCATTCACAGGTGTTCACAGGCACATACACACACACTCACATGTACACACACACACACACACACACTCTTACGCATTCGAAACTGCAAGTGCCACACCATCCCCACTCCCACCCACTGTGACCAGCACATTATCTTATGATTGGCTTTTTTTCTGCTTAAATGCCAAACCTAGGAAACATGTCTGGGCAAATTGAGGGGTCCAGTCAAGAAGTAAGGGTGTTTGAAAAGATGGATGGATGGATGGATGGTTAGATGGGTGGAAGGATGGATGGATGGATGGATGGATAGATGGGTGGGTGGGTGGATGGATGGGTAGAAGGAAGGAGGGATGGATGGGTGGGTGGATGAATGGGTGGGTGGATGAATAGATGGGTGGATGGATGGACAGAAGGATGGATGGATGGATGGGTGGATGGATGGATGGGTTGATGGATGGATGGATGGATGGATGGATGGGTGGATGGGTGGATGGATGGATGGATGGATGGGTGGGTGGGTGGGTGGATGGATGGGTGAATGGATGGATGGATGGGTGGATGGATGGATGGATGGATGGATGGATGGATGGATGGATGGATGGATGGATGGGTGGGTGGATGGATGGGTGGATGGATGGATGGATGGGTGGGTGGATGGGTGGGTGGGTGGATGGGTGGATGGATGGATGGATGGATGGATGGATGGATGGATGGGTGGATGAATGGATGGATGGGTGGATGGGTGGATTGATGGATGGGTGGATGGATGGATGGATGGGTGGATGAATGGATGGATGGGTGGATGGGTGGATGGATGGGTGGATGAATGGCTGGATGGGTGGATGGGTGTGTGGATGGATGGGTGGATGGAAGAAAGGATTATGCATAGCTGGATGGATGGATGTGATGAATCTATGTGTGTGTGTATGTATGTGTGGTGGATGAATGGATGCATGGACGGATGGATGGATGAGGAGTAGCTAGGTAGGTAAGTAGAGCTATGTGATGGAAGATACTAGAAGCCACTATAATGGAGTGGGATTCTGATTATTTCCTATTTCTTCCTCTCACTTTCTAGACTCTCCACATTCTCTATAACAAACACACATTACTTCCATAATCTGACATAGACAGAGATTCCCGCACTAGTCCTCTCATTCCAGAGACCAAGGCGGGAAGAATTCTGATGCACCAAGAAGCTGGCCTGTCCTCGCACTTGGTTTTGAAACAGAGGGGCCTCTCTCTCCTCTGGCTCGGCTGGCGGCTGCTATGACATCATCCCTGTGGCGTGTAACTTGAGAAGCGTGTCAGGAAGCGTTGGGACTGATTGATCACGCGTGCTGGTGTCCTCTCCCAGGAGGCCTCGGGGCAGGTCCGATGGGCAGCTGGCCGTGTCTCTCAGCTGTGCTTAGGCTGAGAGCTGAATCTTCACCCCACGGGCAGAACTCTGCCAATGAGCCTGGGATGATCACGTGTCAGACGAGCCAGCCAGGGCTGGCATCAGGGCGCATCCCTGCTAGGGTCGCCCCCGCCCCCTCTCAGCCCAGCCCCCTGGGTGGGCTGAAGTTGCTGCTTCTTCTCTGGACAAGACAAGACGGATGGCGGGGCAGCGGCGGGAGGCTGGCCGGGGCTGGACGGCGGGGTCGGGAGGCGGACAGAGCCCAGGCAGCCTCAGCCACACGCTGGAACGGAGACAGCCGTCCTGTCTGCTTTCTGTCTGCGGCCACATGAGGAGCAGGTGCCTTTGCGAGGCCTGGGGAGTGTGGCTTCGATCGGGGTTACTCCTCGACGCCTCGGTGCTGAGGCTGTAAAATAGAACCGCCGTCCGCCCCGGAGGGTGGTGTAGGAACAGCATGAGAGCTCAGCTCCATGCCTGGACAGGAAGGGACGGGCCAGGGGTCCTGTCTGGCCCCCTGGGACAGGACTCAGAGCTCCCATCTCTGGTGGGTTTCGGGGATCACGTGGCTATCCCACCCCTGGGACGGAAAACCCTCAGCAGGATGGCTGCGTGGGACACCCTCCCTTCCCTCCACTCCAGTATCGTTTCTGTGCCCCAAGCAGGCGAGACTCATGCCCAGGAAACGGGCCCCTCATGACGTGGGAGGGGTCTCTCCTGAGGCCCCCTGTTGCTTTTTATCAGGCGAGCGCTCAGGACGTGGGTCTCCCAGCTAGGATACCCCGGAATCCCTCGTTGCAGAGACACCCACATGCCTGAAGCTGGCAAGTGCATCCTCTGTAATCTCGGAAGTGCTGGGGCCAGGCCCTAGGGGGCGACACCTGGGCCTGGCGAGGGCCCCTCACTGCCCAGAGCCCCCCTTCATCCACCTCAGGGTCTCCAAGGCGACTGGCTGGAAGAACCCAGGAGTCAGCCTCTGCTTTGATGCATCTTCCGGGCTTGCCAGGGAGGATGGAGGGCCTGCCCGGCCCCTGTGAATACCCTGTGGTGTTTTTTGAGCAACTCTGCTAGACACTGGGCCCGAGTCCCCACACCCACCCAGAAGCGGGTCCGACCACCTGGCAGAAGGGCCAAGCCTGGACCAGGTTTCGAACCCTCACGACAACTCCTGGGGCCAGAAATCGTTCTTGTTCTCGCTCCCACCAGGGGGACCTGGGGCTCAGAGAGGTGAAGCAATCTGTCCAAAGTCACACAGCTTTTAAGCAGCAGAGCCAGGACTGGAGCTGAGCAGGGCTGTTGTCTGCCCCAGACACCTCCTCCCTGGCATCAGGTCGAAAGGCCCAGGCCGGACCCACGGTCCCCACGCCCCCTGTGGGGCTGGCCCGCCACACCGTATTAACTAATGCAGTGCACAAAAGATGTTAAAGAAAAAAATCATTTTATGATAAAACTGGCAGCTAGTTCAGGGCAAAGACAATTACCTTTATGTTCAAGAGAAACAGGGAGAAAGCACTTATTTAAATTGCTGTCTTATAACTGCCCAAGGAGCTATTTTCAGACGCTGTTCAATGTTTTTTCTTCTTTTCCTGGAGAAATCCACCTTCTCTCTGCCCCGTGTGTGCTGGGCTCGGGCTGGGAGGGCACACGTCTGCAGAGCCCACCAGACCCCCACCTGGCACCAGCTGTCCCAGCAGGGCCCCCTCCCAAGGGCCGGGGCGAGCGGGGGTCCCCAGGATGCCTTTCCAAAGCTGTTGAAAGGTGAACTTTGGAGGCCTAGAAGGCAACGTTGCCTTCCCTCCGTGGTGGGGGGAGACGGGTCAGGCCCCCCTCACCAAGGCAGTTAAAAAGTAAACACAGACCCCAAATCACGTTAAATATGTTAAGAAAACACACGGCAGGCGGTGTGGATATTAGGTCATTTCTCATAAATATTAATACCGGAGTTTTCCAACGGGCAAAATTAACGAAACAAAGATGCCTCTTCACTTGCAACCTCGTATACTAGACGTCCCTGGAACAGACCCAGCAGGGAGGGGAAAACCGAGTCAATTCAACCCAAAAAAAGGCTTCTCTGCGCTCGCACGGAGGCTACCAGTTGAGGTTGGCAGGAGGCGGGCTCTCCAGAGCCTTGAGCTGACCGGCCGAGGTGGGCGAAGCTTCAGTGAGAAAGGGCGAGCCGGGGCCAGGGCTCCGTCAGGCCTGAGAGCTGCCCCTCGGCGGGCTTAGGGCATCTCACCCCCGGGCCCCCAGGCGCCTGCTCCCACCCTGCCCGACCGTGTGTGGAGAGATGCTGGGACAGTGCCCCCTTTCTGCAGGGAGTCTTCTCGCAGGCTCCCTGGACCCCCCTCAGGGCCAGGACCCCACGTACCCCCCGATGGGGCTGGCCTTCCGAAGCCCCTCGGGAGGGCGTCCACGACTCCACCTGCATGCTGGCAGCACCCGGACTCTGCGGCCTCTCTCTTCGGGGTCTGTTCACTGCAGTCCCCCTGTGTGGGCCCCAGGGTGTCCTGCAGGGAGAGGGCCCGGACGCTCTGCCCTCGTCTCTCCAGCCCGTTGGCCCAAAGGAGGCCGGGAAGGAGCAGAGGAAGGTAGTCTGCAGCGGCCACGTGGGCTGGTGCGGGACGCCAGGCTCGCTCTGATTCTCGAAATGCAGCCGTCATGGCGGCTGCACCAGTAGCTGCCGCCCAGCTCAGCCCGAGCGGATGGCAGCCAGGAAAGGACTCTGGAGGGAAGAAAACCTCATCGTAGAAACTAAAAAGCGTCTGCACGGACTTGCCGCACAGCTGGTGGAGGACCCCAGCAAGCCTCTTTGTCTGCAACGAGGGCCATGGGAACACTGGTCCAGGGGCCACGCTGCCCCACAGGGGGATGACCCTGGAGGCCCCATGGACCCACACACTGAGGCCGGGCCTGGCACCAGCTGGGACTCAGGTGCTGGAACCAGGTGGACGTGGCCCAGGTTGTGTCTGTGTCGCCTGCTCGCCTGGAACAGGTACCTAGAGGCCCTTCACCTCTGATTATCTACCTACTTTTCATTTGAAAGGGTGGTTGTAAAGTTCGACCATTGAACACGTATAAAGAGAATACGTTCACGATCAAGTGGCTCAAACCAGGGGACCCGGGGCCTTTGAAAAGCAGCAAAGGAAGACACATTTGGAAAAGGTGCGTTGCCTACAGAAACACAGAAACGCGAACATAAGGAGGACAGCAGAGGCCCTGTGAGGAAGACAGTGGGGAAGTCCTGGAAGGAAAAATCCCGCGAGCTCAGAAGCCCACACCCAGTGAGAACAGCTTTCCAATGCAAAAGCGAAACAAAGGCCTTTTCGGACAAACAAAAGCTGAATGAATACATCACTGGCTATAACTCACACCACCAGCAACATTAAAGGGATTGAACAGCTGACAAACTTGACAACAGGATGAATCTCAAAGGGATCCCTCTGAGTCAAGGAGAGTCCATCCCGAGTGATTCCATTTGAACAAAGCTCGAGGAAACACAAACCAAGCTGTAGCGGTAGGACGCAGACCAGCGCTTGCCCGGGGTCGGGGGTGGGCTGGCGAGGAGGGGAGGTGACAGTGGGACACAGGGGGACTTTGGGGTGATGGGTATGGTCAGTCTTTATTATGGTGATGGTTTCACAGGCGTATACCTATGTCAAAACTTACAGTCACATGCTTTAAATAGTGCAGCTTCCTGTATGTCAACTATACCCCAATAAAACCCCCCCTAAAGCTGTTATAAAAGAACACAGGACAGTGCCTGACATGTGACAGTACACAGCCCGTAAACGCTGGCGTTGCCCCAAACCATTTACGATGGGGGTGAATAAGTGAATGAGCGAGCTCACCCTCCACTAGCTCTTGTGTGGGCCCATTTCACAGATGGAGCCCAGGCAGGCTGAGGGCCAGTGGCTGGGGTCTGGCCCGCCCCCAGGGCTCTCCAGTAGAGGTGCGCCCTTATCCCAACTCCACAGCTTGGAGGAGCCCCCTGGGAACCTCACTCTTGCTGGGTTATTTTTGGAGCTGTTAATGATTCTGTTTTCCTTTCCAATGACCTCAAATGTTCCACCGCCCCAGACCCCCCCTCCTGTGCCGTGTGCCCAGAGCCCAAGGGCCCCCTCTGTACCTCACTCTCCCTGCCTTGGTTTACTCTCCTGTGCGCCCCTTACCGTGGCTGCTGCTGTTAGCTGAGACGGTCAGGAGGGGAGCAGTGCCCACAGGTGTCGTGCGGTGAGGGGAGATCGGGGGGGCCTCCCCCCACCAGCCCCAGCCTCTGCGCTGCCTCCCAGGCCAGGGAGCAGGCTTAGAGCTCGCCTTGGAGTCTGGGCCTGGGCCGTCCGGGCTCTGAGGACTTGTCAGTCACCTTCCCTAACACTTGCGGGGAAAACGCAAGCAGCTTTTATTAGCCCAAAGCCGCTTTTCCCCTTGATTTCCAAACCCCTGTGTATTTATAAAGGAAATTTAATCGGGTTGTTTTTAATTCTCTCACACTTAACTCATCAAAACGCTATTTGGTAGGAGTGAGACCAGACCAAGGGTTTCTCCGGAGTTGAGGTCCGAGGGCTGCACAGGGCTTGCCAAACAGCCGGGTCCACCCTGGAAGGACACGCAGGGCCGAGATGGTGTTTCCTCAGCGGAGTTGCCTCCTGCTCTGAGGGGCCGGGGAAAGGTCCCGCAGGGGCGTAGAGGGGGTGGCCCTCCCCAGCCAGCCCGACCCCCTCTTCCATCGAGCTTCTGGGGAATCTTAGAACCTGGATCCTGCACCCCAGGTTCAGCCCAAGTTCGGTCCAGCCCCCAGCTCTGAGGCCAGGTGGTCCAAGGACACAGACGGGGACGTGGAGGCCGTGCTTCTTGCCCACCCGACGGTCCCCTTGAGACAGAACGCGTCCCCAGGTAGGAGGGGAGTGGTGTCCACAGAGGCCCGGCATAAGCCTGACCTCAGAGTCCAGGAGGCCGAGCCCGGCGGGTGGCCATCTCTGCCGTCCGTGACGGCCAGGAATGCTGGGCAGCTGTGTGTCCAGAACACAGCGTCCATCCACGGAGCACGCTGTCCACAGCTTGTGAGGATTCGGCCCTGCTGACCTTCCTTCTGCCGGGAGAGGTCCAGCGGTCATGCCAGGACGGGGAGGAGCATCGCCCCCAGCCAGAGGGCAGGGGACACCAGTGAGTGTCCGAGAGAGGGACCCAAGACAGCTGGGCACCAGCACACCTCTGCGCTGAAGTAGCTGCAAAGCTGCCGGAAATGCGGTGCAAAGCGGGAGCGAGCGAAGCACGGGGCAGCCCCGGGCAGAGCAGAGCAGGCCGGCCAAGGAGCTGACAGGTCGGAGAATCCAGGCGTCCCGGCACGGTTTGCGGTGTCGCGGGTGAGAAGGGCCGGGCAGCCAGACCCCGGGCCCAGCAGAGTCCTGGCGAGCGGCGGGAGGACAGGGGAGCCCCCTGTCTTCTGGGCACGGCCCCGTCTCTCCTCCCCCTGGCCTGGATGGACACCCCGACACCCCAGTAGGGATGGGGCACAGGCAGGAAGGAGCAGGCACTGCTGGGCTCCCCACACACTCACGCACACACACACACACACACACACACACACACTCCCACTCAGACACTTCACACCCTCGTGATGCACTCACGCTGAGGTCCCCAGGCCCCGCCTCCCCTGGTTGTCCTCCACGCCACCAGCTCGGCCAAGTATGCAACTGGGGGGGGGAGGGCACCACCTCCTGAAGGGTCCAGCCCCCTCCCCTCTCAGAGCCTTTTGGTCACTCAGTGTCCAGTCCTGGGCTATCCTGCCTTCTCTTCTTTGTCCTCCTTGACACTGGGGAGCAAAGGGGGGGTGAGGGGAGATGCTGGGTGGAAGAGCCCCCCCACCCATGAGGACTAGGCAGGGGTGTCTCCGGGCTGGCTCTGCACCCCCCAGCTCTCTCCCAGGCAGGAGGTCCAGCCGGGGCTGCCATGCAGGGTCCAGGGAGCTGGGAAGACCCTGACACCCACCCCTACCCCCAAGGAGCCCAGAGTCGGCTGCCCTGGACCCCCGCCCTCCCCACTGCTGCCCAGTGACTCCGAAGACTTCGCAGGGGTGGGTGGGCGTCCTCAGACGCCACCTGGGGTGCTCTGTCGAGGGGGAGGCAGGGCTCTGACAGGTGGCTGCGACCTCCCCTGGGGCAAGTGTGGACCTGTCGGCCCAGCACAGGGGGACTCGGGGGCGTGTGGAGGACACCTGTCCTCGCTCCTCAGCCCAAGGTCCCCTCCAGCTCCCGGGTGCCCTCCTGGCCCAGATCAGGGCCTGGCTTGTGCAGGGCCTGGGGACCTGAGGACAACCCGGCTTGGCCCTGCCTGGGGGGTAGGGCCTCAGTCCGGTGGGGAGGTGACCGGTGGCCCAGCAGTAATAGTCCCGTATGGCCAGTGCTGGGACAGGGAGGGACAGGGCCGAATCCACGTGGGGCGGGGCCTGGCAGAGAGGAAAGGACAGCGGGAGGAGGGGAGGGGTTGGTGACTTAGTCTGGGCAGCAAGTACCAGTCAGCCCTTCAGCACGCTCCAGGCTGGTGGGCAGCACAGGGCAACGGGCAGCCCCTGAGTGGGATGCGGGGTCTGGCTCGGGAGGACGGAGTGGCAGCAAGAGCCCAGGGGTCCCTGAAACCCCTCCAAAATCTGGAGGCCTCCAGAGCAGAGGACAAGCCCGTCACGCTTGTGGGCTTGTGGGCAGGCCGGCTTCCGGGTTTGTTGTCGTCTGTCTGAGATAAAACAGGCCCTTTGGAAGGAGAACCAGCCCCCAAGTGATAATCCAAACGGCCCCCCTTGGCCCTGGGGCTTCCTCCGACCAGAGGGTGTTGGTGGGTGAGGACAGGGAACCAGAGCAGACCCTCCAGGCTGCCCACCGCAGTTGGCTGGTCCCACACAGGCCCCAGGTGCCCTGCAGCCCAGAGACCCAGGGGTTCCTCCCCACCAAAGCAAGTGTCCCAGGTCACCCCAAAAGTGGCCCTGCCTCGGCCATCAGGAAGTTGACCTTAGTCCAGCCCCAAGGGCCCATGTCCGCCCTCTGAGGAAGAAGGTGGGCAGCTCTGGCCAGGGTACTGGGCAGCTGGGCCCTGGGGGGCTACAGTCCATGGCCAGCCCGACCCGAGGGGTGAGGGCCGGCGGAGCCCACAGCCAATGGCCTTTCTATTCCATTTGATTTCACCTCCTTTGAGCATCCGTCCCCTCTCTCCCTAATAGAATTACTCTTATCTGCAAGTGATTTAAACTCTAAGGTTTACTGAAGATTTAAAGAGTGTGAACACAGTTGGAATGTTTTAAACTAACAGTACAAGTTGCATTTTAAGAAAATAATTAACTCCCAGGGGAGGTGTGGGTTTTGGAGCAATGACAGACTTTCAAGGCTGCCTTCCCTATATGGAGTTTCCAAATAATAAAATATCTTTGATTCCCTGCTGATGTCAGACGAGAACCTGTTAGTGTGCAAGCAAACTGTCATTTTTTTTTTAAGAGGGCCCATTAGCGTCTTAAAGACGCAGGAGAGGCCTTCGCGGAGGGCACAGGGTCTGGGGAAAGCCTGGGCAGAGCGGCCTCAGGGCTCTCGGGGTCTGTCAGCCCCGTGCCTTCTCCTGTAGGGTCCCAGGCCTCTCTCCTGGGCACACAGAGGGCCCCGTCCCCAACCAAGGGGCCGGGCATCACCTGGTGAGCCCCAGGTACCCCATCGGCCACAGTGCCGTGTCCGCTAAGCGCGGCGGCAGTGCCGCCCGTCCCGGCCCAGGGAGGGTGCGAGTCTCCCCAGGAGGCGCCCAGCCCTAGAGAACTACAAGGTGGGCTCTGGGACCTGGCCTTTGGGGGCGGCCCCTCGGGGATCCACCCCTGGCGCTGTGCTCACACTTGACCTTGTATAACGCCCGGCGAAGCGCTCTCATCAGATTTCATTTGCTGCTCACGAAACCCGGAGTGGGGCCCGTCCCATTTCGCAGACTGGAGCTGCAAGGCTCAAGGAGGCTCAGAACTGCCGAGAGGGGCCCAGGACCCGGGAAGCCGTGCCTGCAGAGCCCAGCCAGGGCTCCCTCTGTGGCCCCCTTGTCCCGCCCTCTCCAAGTTTGGGCTGGCAATGGGTCCCGGCCTTCTCACCGGGTCTCTAGCTCCAAGGACAGAGGGCAGGCCGTGGAGTTAGAACTCACTGCTGAGCCCAGGCAGGAAATACGAACACTGGTGACCTGGAGAGGCGGGAATGGAGGGGGCAGGCTGGACAACCAGGAGGGGCCTCCCTGCCACAGTGGCAGCCCGGTCCAGGGCTGGTTCACACTCTCTCAGTCCAGTGTGAGAGACGTTCACACTGGACGGCCTGTGGGGAGTAGCTCAGGTGATCCACCCACCAGTCGTCCCCAGGGTCACGGTGCCAGGGACTCAGTCAAAAGATCCTCACTGTGCCGAGCTTGCGTCAGGCCCCGTGCCGTCCAGGAGCCTCCACGTGGGGTGCCTGGCCAGGTAAGCGTTGCTGCCATCACTGCTGAGAGCCCGGGGCCGGTGCGTCCTCCGCTTCGGCCGGGGACAAAGCGTGTAGAGTCGACAGTGTAGACCACCGCCAAGGACAGGGCGTCCTGGGGGCCCCGGGAGAGCCGGCCCGTTCACACAGCGTCCCTGGGCTTTCCTGAGGCCCTCGGGCCACCTCCGGCCTGCCCAGCAGCCCCAGATCTTCTGGCGGGGGGAGGGGGTGAGTACAGACGTGCTCCTTCACACAATTCCTAAGATGCGGTCAGAGCACGTGCTGGGGCAAGGCTGGCAGTCCAGCGGTCCCCACACCCTGGCTGTGCCTGGACCACCTTGAGGGAAGCCTGGAGGGGCGGTTCTGCCCAGCACCCCTGAGGGAGGACGTCGGAGAGCTCTGGGCCATCCTGCCCCTCGCTCCAGTCCCTCCTCGGAGGGAGCAGCTCCTGGGGTGGGGTCCGAGGGGGGACCAACCCCTCCCCGCCCAAGTCCCAGGAGCAGGCCTGCCGGGAGGGGTGGCAGGTGGGGAGAAACGTAGCCATTTGTCCAGCTCCCTCACACCTCTCCGCAAACCTCTACTTCTCAGGAAAAATCCTTTCTGGTAATTTACTTGCAAAACATTTGGCCATTAACACCCAGCCGAGAGTGGATGGCGGGTCACAGACTGTTAAATACTCCACACCTGGGTCCTGTCGCCCGTGTCACGCTGCCTGTTGCTCCCCTCCCGCCAGTTCAGCCTCAGCCTCTGGTGGGGCGGGGGGTCCCGTCCTCAGGGGCCCCTGGGCCCGTGAGAGATCCTGCCCTGGCCCTTCGGCCGGGGGCCTTTCCGGCTGCCCATCAGGAGGAGCCCGTGTCCTGGATCATCTCTGGGGCCACAAGCAGCAGAGTATCCCGGGCTCACCTGGACGTCTGCACCCAGTGGGGATGGGAGGCCCGGGAACCCAGGATTCCAACCCCACACAGCCAGGTGGGCGCCCCCGACAGCACCAGCCATGGGTCACGACCCCAGGAGAAACCCCTTCCCATCGGGCCGCCCGTGAGCATTGTGCCGAGTCTTCAGGGGCCTCACGGGAGCCTTGGTTTCCAGGCATCCGAGGGACAAGAAGATGTGCCCCTGTGACCTGGGGGGCAGATGCTTCTCTGCCGGCCCCAAGGCCTCAGTGCTGGGCTGCTCAGGGGAGGAGAAGACTTCTGGCAGCCAGACACCCCAACACACCCCACCATGGAGAAGGAGGCAGCCAGAGGTGGCACCTCCCCAGGCTCACAGCAGGTGGCCACTGTCCTCCAAGGTCAAGGTCAGTACCTCTGTGTGGTGGGAGTGACGGATACTCGGATACTCATGGTCCAGGCTCCCACCTCTCAGCCCTTAGCCCCCTCCCCCCAAAACCAAAAAGCACTGGAGAACACTAGTGCTGGGTGGTGGAGAGCACAGCTTCAGGGGCAGGTGGACGTGTGTATCCGGGGAGAGGGGGGCACGGCCTCACACAGGATGTGTGCCCATGTGCCTGCGTGTCCGTGCGTCCCTGTGTGCATCCGTGTGTGCGTGCATACGGGGCATGGCGTCACATAGGCACACACGTGTTTTGGTGAGAAAGCAGATCAGCATTTTGGGGGGAGGGGAAAGGGCAGGAGAGGGAGTCCCAGGCGCCCTCGAGATTGGGCATGGTGTGGTGGGCTCAGGGGTCACGTTTTCCCCCACCACCACCACTGCACCCCGAGCCTGGTCCCGGGCCCCTGAGGGGACATTGGGCGTTGAGCACTGTTTGGGGACCTTCATACTCACTCGGACCCTGGAGATAGGACACAGAGCCCACTAGGGAGGCACTCAAGGTCACACAGCTGAGAGGGGAGTAACCAGGATTCAGCCCTAAACTGGGGGCCAGGCTAGCTTCCAAGGAGGCCAGGGACCACCCCCCAGACCGTCACTCAAAGCCTTGGCCCACCAGGGCTTGGGGACGTCCCAGGAATGCAGGGACTTTGGGGGCTGCTTTTGCGGGGGAGCTTGTGTGACCCCAGACCTGGCCTCGGAGAGGTCAAGGCCAACAGGGCAGGGGTTTCACCCCCAGGAAGGCTTGAGGCTCAGCTGGGCTTGCCCACCGGTGCCGTCTCTGCTCGGGACGCCGGAGGGAAGACCTTTCCCCCTGAGAGATGGGAAACTGAGACTCAGAGAGTGTTCGTTAGGACTCTCAATTGCAAGTGACAGAAACTGCAAGGCGAACCAGCGTCAGGCAGACAGACCGGCCCCACGGCTGCACTTCTGCCTTCCAGGGCTCGTGGCTCAGACAAAGCCGCCAGCGCCGGCGGCTCTGGGGTCTCAGCTTCCAGGAAAGGCCCTTTCCAGACCCCTCTGCCCCCTCCCGCCACGCCAAATGGGTTTACAAAGACCTGTGCGGTGCACCAGAGAGACTACCGCTATCATTAAGGGATTTAACGACAGCTTTGCCCAATACTGGGGATTTGTTATGTCTCTCATTACCCATTTTAACGTGCACATTGCCCTGCCATGCGGCCCCGCCTGCAGGCTGCCCTCTCCTCTGCCGCGTGTTACTTTCATTAGAGGGCATTTTATGAAGCCACTGATCACAGATCCTCGGCCAACCCACTGCCGGGGCTCGCGGGCGTGGTGCCGTGCACTGGGTGGCCGGCGAGGGCCCGCGGGTCTCTCTGCCCACCCCGTGTGCCAGGAGAGGGTCTCTGCGCCCGGACCCTGCCCCTCCCTGACGCCCCCGGTGGGGTGAGGGGGGCAAGAGTCGGGACAGACCCCAGATGGCAGTCTGCCATAGCCATTCCCTCGGCTATGTGATCCCAGACGAGCCCGGGCCTCCGCTCTGAGGCTCAGCTTCCCCGGGACTGAGGATAAGCAGACAAATGACTTTCAACCTATTTTAGCAGCGGGATTCTGTTTGCCCACAAACCACCAAATAGCGTGAAAACAAAACGAAGGCAGAAACGAAGCAGATTCTGTAGAAGCAAAACTTGGCCACCCTGTACCCACCCCGGGAGGACTTAGACCCCCCAGATCCCTGTGGGGGGGCTCAGAACACAGCCAGAAGCCATTGGGTCCGAGGCCTGTGGGTGCCCCCAGCTCTAGGACTTGAGCCTCAGGCACTGAGGCCCTGCCAGCCTGCAGGGCCCCCCCAGCTCCAGGGCCCGGGGACGGGTCAGGGCCCGGGGACGGCTGCAGAGGAGTAGCTAGTGCCAAAGGCTGAGCTCCAGCTTCCAACAAGCAAGTGCCACCCCCTTCAGTGTGTCTTCTGAGCCCTGCGCTCCAAGCTTGGGCCACCGTGGGCACCGCCCAGATGAGCCTCTGTTTACAAGTGGGGACTGTCACCTCCCTGAGGGGCAACTGGAGGCAAGGCCGCTTGTAGCCGAGGTTATTTCCTGACAAGAAGGTTCCAGACAAGCCAGATGACAGTGGGAAGGGGCTGGGTGAACAGGGCGCCCCTGGTCCTTCCAGTTCCAGAGCCGGAGTCCCCTCGGGCCCTGACAACAGTCCGGATTGGCCCCCCAGGCCTGGGTGGTAGTGGCCGCCGGGTGCCCAGAGACCCCTCCACGTGGCCAGGGATCCTGGGCAGCCCCCGAACGTGGACCCCATTATCTGGACTCTGCGAGCCGTGTCCACACCACGACGACAAGGGGCCGGAGCAGGGCTCGTCAGTCACCGACTCCCCTGCACCTAGCGCAGTGCTGGTTCTGAAGATGTTGGTGAATAAGTGGCTCTTAAGAACTCAGTGGTGGGGCCGGGGCGAGGGCCGAGGCTGCTGTGTGCACGGCAGGTGTGCAGAGAGGAGGGCGGGGGGCCGTGTCCCGGGTCCCTGCTGCCTCTGGGCCTCCAGGGCGAAGGGACGTGCTGGACAGAGGCAGCAACCACTTCGCCCCTTATTCTGGAAGGATCCCTGCGTATGGACACCTTCCCTGAGGTCACCTGGTCTTCCCTCCCTTCCCCAGACAAAAGCCTGTGGGACAGGAATCTGCCGAAGCCAGGAGAGAGCGGGGGACCCAGCCCAGCTGTGACAAGCTCCCCCCGCCCCCCGGAAAGCAGTGAAGGGCTAAATCAATAATAATGCCTGCCGCTCCGGCACTGCCTCCTGATCAGGTCGGGCATGGCCCGGCGATCGCGCCCACAATACCTCGCATTCATTACGCTCCTTAAAAATGGTGTGCTGTGTCTGGAAAACAGGAAGTGGCCGTCAGTCTCCCGTGTAAAAGCCATCTGAAGCCCGTGGACCAGGCATGTTCTCAATCAGGAAGCAGGCAGTAAATAAACATTTATGTCCCGCGGCCGCGCACACCCGCCTGCCCCCGGGCTGCAAAGGGGCACGGAGAGCGGAAATTTGTTTAGTCCTATAAAAGCACAGGCCGTATATCAATAGATGATTAAAAATGGAAACGTGGCTGGCTAATGGACGGTATTGATTTTAATAAGCGTTAAGTACATGGAGTTCAAAGATAAGGGCTGGCGGGCCGTCTCTCCACGATCTGAGAAAGTGACTCACTCAAAGAAAAAAAAAATCCTCTTTTCCACATTGAAACTTTCACCTGGCATATGAGGATCTGGGGGAGTGGTTTCCAAATCGGCATCCATTTCGGAATATCGAGTGTGACGTGAATGATGTATTAAATTATTTCTGCCCTGAGGTCGAGCACGCTGCCCCCCAAACAGTAGCAGCACAAACTCCAGGCGGCTCAGTGTCACGGGATCCGGCCAGGACCCTGCAGCGCATCCGAGCCCTGTCGGCGCCCACGCTGGGCTGCGTAGATGCTCCTGTCCACCCTGGGTCACCCCCTTTTGTTGTGGACCCGCGCGGGTTCCAGGGGTGCAGCCCCGTCAGGGCAGCCCGTGCTGGACAGCCCGCACTCATCCGAACTTTATTCCTAAACCCGAGAGTGGCCTGGACACCCCGGGGCTCTAAAGCCTCACTAAGTCTTGTACCGAGTGCAGATGTGCTCTGGCTCGGTCCACACGAGGACGGGCAGGAGGAGGGACCCCCACAGCAAGGCAGCGGCTCCTGAACCCTGAGACGGTCACGGCAGGCGGCGGGACCCCAGGGCCCTGTGCCCTCCTGCCTCTCAGCTGCACGGCTGGTCACTGAGTGACCGCTCAGCAAGTGTGTCCGGAGGGAGGGGCTGGCTCCACCTGGGCATTCACCAAGGGCTCGGCCAAGGCCAGCCCAGCGGTCACCTGCTGCCCCACAGAGATGCGACCATGACTCTCCCGAACTCCAGGCTTCCCTGAGCACCCAGGGGGGCTTGGGGGACTTGCTCCATCCATAACCCTGGTTCTTCTCATGCCGTGGCCATGAGGGGGCCCACAGTGCTCTGGGCCCTGACAGTCGGGACCACAAGCCAGACACCCACCCAGAACATCAGGTGTCTGCTTGGGGCCCCCTTCCAGGTGGCAGAGGAAAGGACGGCTCTGTGACAATGACCAGACCGCCGTCCGCCCATCCGCTCGGCCCTTAGCCAAACCGGGACCAGGTAGCGGCCGGGTGGGGTCTGGCCAGGAAGTTCCCAGGCTGGGAAAGACCGCAGGTCATCCTAACCATCACAGGCAGCCACTTAGAATTTTCTGATAAATTATTTTGTCTCATGCCTGCTTTCCAGGCGACCTCTTTGGCCTCCAAATGTCTTATAAATCATTTCCCCTTGAGTGGGAACCGAATTCTACCCAAGTCTCAGCTCCTAAGTGGGTGAGCTTCTTTTCCAGGGAGATTCCTCATCTGACCCCACTGGCTGGTCAGGCCCAGGCTGGGCCATGAGGTTAGGAGCAGGTTCAAGACGGGGGATGGTTTGGGGGATCCCTGGCCCTGAGAGACAGATTTTCTTAGAAAATTGGAAGGTAAGAGTGTAGATAGGCTGGTCCTGGTGGGGGACGAGTGCATTTGTGTCTTGGGGCTGCCATAACAAATTACTACAAACTAAAAGTTTATTCTCTCGCAGTTCTGGGGGCCGGGGCCATGTTCCCTCCAAAGCCTCTGGGGAAGATCCCTCTGTCCTCGCGTGGCCATCCGCCCACTGTGTGCGTCTCCTCTGTGGGTCCGAATCTCCCTCTTCTCATAAGCACAGCCGTCATTTGATCAGGGTCCACCCTAATGACCTCATCTTAACCTGATCACATCTGCAAAGGTCTTATTTCCAAATAAGCCCACCTTCGCAGGTGCTGGTGGACATGAATTTGGGAGACACTGTTCAATCCATTACAGGAGGTCAACCAAGTCTCCCTAGAGACTGACACCCTCCACCCTCCATTCCCCAAAAGCACTGGTTCTGTCCCACAGTGGGGGCTCTGAGCACAGGCACTGGGGTGATCTGTCTGTGCTGCAGGCCCCCTCCAGGGCTCCTCCCTGGCTTTGATGCTCCCCAAGCTCCCAGGGGCAGTTTAGTCCAACCTCAGACCTCGCGTCCTTCAAGCGTCCTTTTGCTCCTCAATGGCAAGTCTTGGCCTGATACCCCCTCCTCGGAAAGGCCTCCTCCCATTGCATCCCCAGAACTGTCTGCTCCTTTTCTGTAGTTCCTACATCATAATTTGTAATGATAGATTAGGTTATTTTTGTTCCTGTAAGACGTGAGCTCCACTAAGGCACAGACTTATCTGCTTGTTCACCATCATATTCCTGAGCCAACATGGTGCTTGATAAATGACCACTTGGGAAATAGTCATTGAATGAAGGTGTGGAAGGATGGATGGATGGATGGATGGATGGATGGATGGATGGGCAGACGGATGGATGACTGAATGGGTGAATGGATGGTTAGGTGGTTGGATGGGTAGATGGGTGGATGGATGGATGGGTGAATGGGTGGGTGGATGGGTAGATGGACAGATGGGTGGGTTAGTGAGTGAGTGGATGGTTGGGTGAATGAATAGATGAATGGATGAATGAGTAAACAGGTGGATGGTTGGATGGATGGATGGATGGATGGATGCTGGATGGATGGATGAATGTGTGGGTGGATAAATGGTTGGGTGGATGAATGAGTGGATGGATGGATGGGTAGATGGACAGATGGGTGGGTAAGTGAGTGAGTGGATGGATGCGTGAATGAATAGATGAACGGATGAATGAGTAAACAGGTGGATGGATGGATGGATGGATGGATGGTTGGATGGATGGGTGAGTGAGTGGACAACTGCCTTACTCAGTGTTGCCTCTTCAGGTCCAGCACTGACCACACTGCACGTGGAAGGTGTTCAGGAAGCAGAGGGCGATGGAGGGCACAGAAAGAAGGAAGGAACACGGTGGGTAAGTAAGAAGGTTTGGACCCTCACATCAAGGTAACAGAAGCAATCACAGGGCATCAAGATTCCGCTCCACCTCCTGGGGCTGGAGCAGGCGCGCTTTCACAGAGCATAGCACGTAGCAGCCTCAGGCACTGGCCGCCTGAGCACATTTGTGAAAGATGCCCTGAAGCCTGTTTTCACTTTGCTCCGGGGTCACAATGCAGCTGCTCTCCCCACTAGGTAAGGTGACACTTTTTGGTTTTTGCCCTAAGACTTCCTCTTCTTCAGGGTCAGACAGTTTTCCCATAAAGGGCCAGAAAGTGATAGTTTAGGCTTTGTGGGCCTGAAGGACTTGACTCTGCTGTCGTGTAGTGAAAGCAGCCATGGGTAACACTGGACCAGCTGGCATGGCTGTGTCCCAATAAAACTTAATGGACACAAGCTTGAATTTCATATGAAGTTCATGTGTCATGAAAGGTTATTCTTCATTCTTTTCAGCCTTCTAAAAATGTAAAAACCTCTCTTAGATCATGGTCCATTCCAGAGCAGATGGCAGGCTAGATTAGGTCTATCGGCTGTCATTTGCCAACCTCTAGCCTAGAAGCAGGGCACTTCCTTTTTTCCCTAATATTCTACAGTTTGGTGAATATGTGTGTGATCATTCCATAATCAGGACTCTATCAAATCTATCGGGATTTGATAGACCACGGGCAGATTCCCTCCCACATTGTCCCTTTCCCGACCAAAGTAAAAACCACCTACATATGGTGTTTGGTCAGCAACTGCCACAGTCACGCCGTGTAACAAAGCTCCCCAAAGCAGTGTCTCCCAGCCGCAGGCACCGGCCATCACATTCGCAGTCAGCAGGCCGGTGTGGTCTGGCTGAGAGGCGCTGGGCCCGGCTGGGCAGCTCTGCCCAGGGCTGGGGCCGGGACGCTGTGCTGTGTGCCTTCTGGGGCCTGGACTGCAGGACACGTGAGCCCCGGGCCCGCTCTCGTCAGGGTGTGTGCCCAGCAAGTGGGCAGGAGACCTCTGCTCAGATCACACCTCCATCCGGAGAAGTCACAGGGCCCGGCACAAAGTTCACAGTGGGGGCCACCCCGCCCACCCTGAAGAGGAGGGGTGAGTATTTGCTGAGCAACAAGCCAAACTGTCACATATGTTCTTGTTAGTTTCTCTAAGTGACTATTAATTCCATTAATAGCCTGTGGGCCCTGCATGCCCGGAGCTGTGTCCACGCTACTCGCCTCCAGAAAGCACTGAGCAAATATTTGTTTGGCGAGAGTGACACCCAGATGTCTGTTCTCCCATCCACATGGTGTTATTGCCCCTCTTTCTCCCCGGCACCCTCGCAGCAGCTGCGCTGGAGGAGTGGGCAGGAGACACCCCAGCCTCAAGATGCCTTCCTGTCGGCCAGCCCTGGCAGGCCGCTCAGCTGCCCCAACAAAGCACCACGGATTGGGGGCTTCAACAAAGACATTTATCCTCTCCCAGTACTGGAGGCTGGAATCCCAGATCCAGGTGTGGGCAGGGCTGGTTCCTCCCCAGGCTTCTCTCCCTGGCGTGTAGACGGCCGTCTTCTCCCCGTGTCACTTGTTCATCTTTGTACGTGTCTGTGTCCTGATTTCCTCTTCCTATAAGGACACCGGTCCTTGAATTAGGACCCACCCATAAGACCTCATTTTACCTTAAACCCCTCTGTAAAGACCCCATCTCCAAGTACAGTCACGTTCAGAGGTCCTCAACCTATAGATTGTGAGGGGCGGGGACACAGTTCAGCCCCTAACACAGGAGCTTGCTGAAGAGGTGGGCTCTGTCCTCCAAAACAGAGTTGGGGGGGCTCTGAGGATTATAACCCAGCCAGGCCTCTAGCACCCCACAGCCGCCCACGGGTCTGTCAGGCCCTTGAGCCGGTGGAAGAAACGTGCCCACACGGATGTCTGCTGAGACACAGAGGGCGCCAGAGCCCGGCTGCTTGTTCGCCGGTCGCGCTAGTGTCTTGTCTCTAAACTGCCAGTCGTCATCCCTGGATTGAGGACTTACATTTCTCGGCCAGCGCAGTTACTTGGCGGTCATGACCACCCATGCACACACCAAGGCTGCAAGCCCCGCCTTCCCAGCTCAGACTCCTTGACGGCAATTTGAGATTCTTAGAGAAACGCTTAGCAGAGGTGGGTGCCGGCACCCCAGCCCTCGAGCGGGGGTCTTGCTGAGAAGCAGGGACCAGGAGGGAACACGTTCACAGGACAGTCAGGGCCCAAACCAGAGGCCAGTGCCCCACGAGAGGGGACAGCCTCCCGCGGGAACACCCCCACAGGCGGGCGGCGGGCGTGTGCTGATGAGTCCTGTTTCATGCTACTTGATGTAAAATGGGGCTTATGTTTGGAAAGGGGTTAGGAGAAGTCAGATCTCCCTGGGAACCTCATTTACACCTTCATTTATGCCCCGAGGAGGGCTCGCAGGTGGGTGATTCCAGGGCCCCACGAGACAGGTGGCGGGCGGCCCTAGTGCCCCAGCCCCCCGGGGCTTCCTGGCCCATCCTGCTGTTCCCTCCACCTGAGTCTGTCACAAAGAGCCGAGGGTGAGGAGGCAGATGTCCAAGCGTCCCCCAGCTCTGCTCAGACCCTGGAGACCTCATGGGCAGCCGCAAGTCCATTGCCAACACTAGCACCTGCCACAGAGGAGAATTCCATGAGGAAAGGACAGCCTGGGACGCAAGCCTGCTCAGCCCACGTGCCGAGGGTCCTTTCGAGGTCCTCGCTGTGTCCACTCCGGACGATTTGTCCTCTTGGACCTGCCGGGTCCCACTGGGCAGGGTGGGGTGGCCAGTGAGAAGGTTGGGGAGGCAATGTTTATTTGGCCCAGCTGTCAAAGGCTTAGCAACAGGCCAGCCCTGTCACCTGCAACAATTCCAGAAGGCAGATATCCCTCCCTCCCCCCTCCCCCGGGGCCCCCGGCCTGTGGGAATCACACCAACTCCCCTAAGGCAGGGTCAAGGAAGGCATGATCCCCTCCTTAACAGCTGTAGTTTTAAAATGTTATCACTTTCCTCCGTGTTTTTAACTGAACACTTTGGTTAACTAAGTATGTTTTGGCTTAATGATATCTAATAAATTGTAACTTAGAGAAAAATCCAGAAGAACGAAAACATCCAGGTACGATGTCCGTTTCTCCCTTTTGAGTCTTCCGGGGCCCATCCAGTTTGATGTCCTTGGGTGGCTGGTCTCACCTGCCCTGTGCGTCCCAACCAGGACGGGGATCCCAGGGCTCTGCTGGGCAACGGGGCAGGCGGAGCACACAGCAAATGTGCATGGGGGTCCCTCGGGGGCTTCCCTCTGTCTTTTGATCCTCCTAGCAGGAGAATAAAGCTGTCCCACCTCTTCTGACTTTTTTGGAACTTCTCACTAACCGACATTTGCATCTCCTCTTTACTGGCATCTCTTCTTATCTCTAGTTAAAGCAGAAAGAGAAAGTGCAGTGACAACAGGCTGCCTTGAGATTTCTAAAGTGAATTTCTTCTATAATTATTTTCCCTGTCAACCAACCGGTCAGTCCTTCAGCCCTGCCCCCTTGGCTGGGTGCAAGAAATCAGCATATATGGGCCCTTCTTGCTAACCCGGGGATCCTGCCATGACGATCTGGCCTTTCAGGACTCTCTAACCACCACTGCCTGCCCCCCATCCACGTCAGTCCCCAGGACCAGCAACCTTCCCCCGCCCCGGCGATCCCCATGGCAACCGCGCTTGGCTGGGATGGTGACAGTTACACCTTGAAGAGAGCGGAAGGTGGCCCAGGAGGGCGTGTGCAGGCCGGCCTGGCTACTTCACCTGGATGCCCTGAGCTCCTGGGGAGGAGGAGTGGACTGTTCGCCCACCCGCCCCGGCCAGGGCACAACCCCGGGGGTGCCACACACATCCTTGTCATCGGAGACATGCCTGTTTATTGCAATGTTTCCAGCCGACAGCAGTCACGTGTCTTCTAACTCTGCAGATCCCCCCACCATGGGATGAAGATTCTGTTGCTCGTGGGTGTTCTGGGGAAGGACAGGTTCCCTCCACTGGGCTCCAGCCCATGAGGTCGCCCAGGGGTCAACATGAGGAAGCAGTGCTGTGTCCAGTCCCATCCCCCACTCTGCTGCCCATCAGATGAGGTCCTGGGGACACGGGTTCTGCCCTGCCCCATGCAGTGCCGACAGAGCAGGGCCTCTCTCCTGACCGGGGCCCAGGGTCCTAGGACTGTGCCATACACCATATATGGATGGTGTCCCTATACGGGTGGCTCTGTATCTCTACTCTGACAATTGTCTCTTTGTCCTTGTAACTATATCACATCGCTTAAGTACTGCAGCTTTAAAAGACTGCTTTATCTGTGGGGCCAGAACTCCCTCTTTGTTCTTCACAAGTGATTTGGCTCTTCCAAATTCACTGATCTTCCATATAAATTTAAACATTAGGCTATAAGTTTCCACAGAGAAATGGATGGGATTTTTATCGTGGTTGCATTGATTCTGCAGATCGATCTGTAGCAGTGGACTTCTTCACCTGAGTTTTCCAATCTATGAATATGATATACCCCTTAATTAATTCATGTTTTCCTTAGTTTTTCTGATGGTTTATAGTTTCCTGTGATAAAGTTTGCATATCTTTCACTAGATTCATCACAGCATTTGATATTTTTGATACTATTGTAAATGGTAACTTCAAAAAACTTTTATTTTCTCTTGGTTGCTAAAATATATAGAAATGTTTGCTAAACTTACTTATTAACATTCATAATGAATCTATAGACTTTTAAATGTTTATTTACATAATCATATCACCTATAAATTTTGACAACAGTATATCTTCCTTTCTAATAGTTGTAACTTTTATTACTTTTTCTTGCGTTATTGCACTAGCTAGAATCACTAGTCTAGAATTTAACAGAACTTGTAGTAGCAGGCATTCTTGTCTTGTTCCCAAGCTTGGAGAACTTTCAACAATTCAACATCATGTGTGATATTTGCTGTAGGTTTTGCATATTTACTTTGTCAGGTTAAGGAAGCTGCTTTAAATTCCTAGTTTGCTAATTTTTTAAAATCATGAATGGATATTGAATTTTCTCATATGCTTTTGCTTGATTTATTGAGATTATCATGTGATTTTCACCCTATTCCATTTATGTGCTTAATTACATTGATTAATTTTAAGAATTTTAACCCAATTTTTCATTCCTAGAAAAAAATCTAACCTAGTCAAATTATATTATTTTTTTCTTTTTTCTTTTTTTTATTGAAGTATAGTTGATTTACAATGTTGTGTCAATCTCTGCTGTACAGCAAAGTGACTTAGACACATATATACATTCTTTTTTAATATTTTTTTCCATTATGGTTTATCACAGGATAAACTGAGTGCAGCTCCCTGTGCTATACATTAGGAGCTTGCTGTTTATCCAAAGTTATATTATTTTTATATACAGATGATTCTGAGTTGATTAATGTTTGTTTAGGATCTTTGAATCTAAATTCAGAAGTGATGAACAATTGCTCTGTGTGACATTTCTTGTGATGTCTTTGTCCCTCTTTGGTATCAAGATTATGCTGGGTTTGTAAACCTAGTTGAGGAGAGTGACCTTTTTTCACTTTCAGTTGAAAGTGACTCTTTCAATACAAGAGTTTGTATAAGACTGGCATAATTTCTTAAATGTTGATAGAATTAAACAGGCAAGTTAATTTGTACCTAGAGTTTTCTTTGGGGGAAGGGTTTTAATTACAGAGACAATTTCTTTAACAGTTATACAATTGTTTAGATTTTCAGTTTCTTCTTATGATGGTTTTAACTTTTATTTTTCAAGAAATTTATTTCATTCACATGTTCTAATTGATTAGCATAAAATCTTTTAAAAATACTTTCCAAATCTGTAGTGATTTTTCCCTTATTCCTTCCTAACATTGGCTATTTGCACTTTTTTGTTCTCTCTCTCTCTCTCTCTTTCCCTTAGGCTTATTAATTTTATTAGTCTTGCAAAGGATCTATTTTGGGCTTCATTTTCTTACCTTCATTTTCTATTTCATCAATATCTTCTCTTTATCATTTTCTTCTTTTTCCTTTTTTGGAGTTTTTTTTATTACTTCTTGAGATGACTGTTTATATAATTGATTTCCTTTTTTTTTTTTTTTCTTCTTTTTTAATGCACTTAATGGTATAAATTTACCTTCAGAAAATACTTTGGGTTCATACCACACATTATGGTGTAACATATTTTTGGTTGTCATTAAAGTCAAAATATTTTTATTTCCAAAGTGATTGTTTTCTTTGACTTGTGAGTTATTTTAGAATATCTTTCTTAATTCCCAAAATTTCAAGGTTTTTATTATTGTTATCTGTTTGTTTTTTATTTCTAGTTTAATTC
The DNA here is from genome assembly GCF_009873245.2 of Balaenoptera musculus. NCBI lineage: Eukaryota > Metazoa > Chordata > Mammalia > Artiodactyla > Balaenopteridae > Balaenoptera > Balaenoptera musculus. The sequence continues at coordinate 1,530,700 of NC_045785.1, read as the reverse complement.
CACACAATTCTGATCCTCTGAAATGTTTTAAAACTTTTATTTTATATGTATATAATATATATATTAGCATTTGGAGGTGCATGGCATATCCATGTCCATGAGGTTAAGCTGCTGATCATGTTGTTTAAATCTTCTGTATCCTTCATGATATTTTGTCTACTTGTTCAATTTGTTGCTGAGAGATTTGTGTCAGGATCGACTCTGAATCTGTCAGTTTCTTCTTTTAATTCTATCAATTCTTGCTTTATTTATTACTATTACTATTTATTTGAGACTATGTTATCAGGTGGCTTTGCGTTTAGAATCCATACATCTTCACAGTGAATTGAACATTTTATCAACATAAAATGTCCACCTTTCTCTCTGGTAATGCTCTTTGCCTTGAAGTCTACTTTCTCTGGTCTCAGTGCAACTGCTCCAGTTTTCTAATGTAAGTCCTTCCTAGCACATTTTTTTTTAAACTTTTTATGTCAACTTGCTTTTATCCTTATATTTAGATTGTAGCTTTTATAAATAATTTATACTTGGATTTTGCTTATGTAGATTTTTATAAACAAAATGTATTTGGATGTTGTTTTTATTGAGCATGACAGTTTTTGTCTTTTAATTAGAGCACTTTATTTGCATTTAATGAAAGTAATGATATATTTGGGGTTAAATATATCTTTTCATTTACTTTCTATCTGGCCTGAATGATCTATGCTCCTTTTCTTCTCCTTTCTTGATTTTTTTTAGTGGGGGGGATTGTTTCAGCTTTTAAAATTAACTCATCCCCCATTATCTCATTATTTATACATATATTTCTATTCACTTAGCAGTTACTCTAGAGATTATAGCATCCATCCTTGAAGTCAAGGTCAAAGGACAATGCAAAGACATTAGAATAGTTTAATTCCATTTTATTCTCCCCAACTTACATGTTTTCATATTATGCATCTTAACCATATACATATGTAAAACCCCAGACATTGTTAATTTTTGTTTATACAGTCAATTTTCATATAGATTAAACCATATGTTTACAGTTTGCAGTGCTGTTTTTGAACATTTCACTGTTTCCTTTAGTGAGTATCCACTGGTGACAAGTTCTCAGATTTTGTTTGTCTAGAAATTTCTTTATTTGCTTTCTTTCTTGAAATACACTTTTGCTGTCTGTATAATTCTAGATAGACAGACATATTGGTTCATTATTGTTGCAATATCTTCCCAGTGAAGGTGGATGGGCGATGGTTCTTCACCACGATGATTCCTCCACCATCTTTTCATAGCCCTCCTCACATCTGTAACCTGAACTTTCATAGACCTGTCTGGGCTTTGTAGGACTTCTTGAATCTGTGTTTGGATGTATTTTGTCAATTTTAGAAAGTTTTCATCCATTATCTAGGCAAATATTGCTTCTCTCTGTTCTCTCTCTCTCTCTCCTTCCCCTTAGATCCAATTAGAAGTCTGTAGCATTGTTCACTTTATCCCCTATGAGTCTTAAATTCTCATCTGTATTTTCCATAGTTTTCTTTCTTCCTGCTGCAGATCATTTTTTCTCCTATCAGTCTTCCAGTTCTTTAATTCTCTCTCCATCTGTGTCTAATTTGTTGTCCAATGTATCCATTGACTTAATGTTTATTATTATATTTTTAGGTTCTTGATTTTCATTTGGTTCTTTTTTATAGTTTTTAGCTTTCTGATAAAATTCTAACTCATTTAATGTTTGTGTCTGATAATCCAATATTTGGAGCACCTGCAAGTCTGTTTATATTTCCTATTGTTTTCTTGGTTTTCATTTACATTGTCTTATCTCCTCATATATCTAGTTATTTTTTGTCGAGTGCCAAGCATTATATTTTTTAAATAACTAAAAATAATCTGAGGCTTAGAATTATGTTATTAATATCTTCCTCACGAGAGGACATATGTTTGTTTCTGACAAACAGAAGGAGCCACTCTAACCCAGGACCACCTTAGTCCAACTTCAGGCAATGAGATGATTTGCAGACTCTCAGTCTCCCAGTGAGATGCCATGAGGGGAGAGGCAACCCCAAACACTAAGCGCCCCTTGACTGTCTCCTGCATTATGTTCCTCTAATTCTCCACTGCTTTCTGGACTCTGATTCAAGATGGTTTTGTCTGTCTTCAGTGGGAGGGTTGGTCTGAATTATCTATTTTCTTTTACTGTTCACAAAAGTCTTTCTCTGGTCCACAGTTCACTTTCTGAGGCACAGGCACAAAGCTGTGAGGCCTGAGGCATTGACTGAGGCCAGAGGGGAAACTGGATGGTGAAGGAGATCTTCCCAATAGGTCTGGGCACTGAGCACCACTGGGAAGGGCCAGTGTAGCCAGGGGACCACAGCAGAGTGGAATTCAGCTGTGAGTTTGGGTGCAAGGATTCTCACGGCAAGAAATGGTAAACACAAGAATCCCTCACATCTGCCCCTCAGAAGCTCATGCTCCATCCCGCCTGGCCTGCTGGTGGCCAGCTGCAGCATCACTGGCTGACCACGGCCGCCGGCTCATGGTCCCCGGTCACCCAGCTCAGACACCATCAGACAAAACCTCTGAGTCTCATGGCTGAGAGGAGAGAGAGAGGTGAGGGAAAGGTGGAGTGAGAGAAAGGGAAAGAGGGAGGGAATGCGTAGAGACACAGACATGGAGGGTGGAGAGGAGATGTTTGGGCCGGGGAAGCAGAGCCAGGAGACCGAGAAGCACAGAGTTGGGAGAGGCCTGGGCAGAGAAAGGAGAGGCCAGAGGAAGAGTGGCCGAGAGATGAAGAAAGGCCACTTTTGTTCCCCCTGCCCTCGGTCAGGGCCTGCCCCCCACCTCCATGCCTCCCCATTTCCAACCCCCTCTCCTTTCTTCCTGTTCACATCACCCCAGCTTCTTGGACCCGGCCTTGAAGCCTAGGAGCTCGGGTGAAAACCCCGTCTCATCTGAGCCCGCGTCTCTGCCTCTGCCTCGCCTCAGTGGCGAGGTCCTAAGCTACCATGCCACTTCCTGTGGGAGCCCTCCCCTTCCCGTCCCTCCCCCTCACCACCCCCCATACCCTGATGGGCACAGGCTGTCTGTCACCTCGGACACTCAGGCCCCAAACAAGCTTCCCCGGGGCCATAATGATCTCCATATGGGGTTGACAAGGCTGCCATCTCAGCTGCAGCTCACCCCCACTTCTCAGCTACTTTTGACTCTGGATGGGGAGGCACATTCCTGATGCGGGGCAGGGGGTGAGGGGGGAGTGGGCGGGTCCTGGAGGGGGTGGGGGCAGAAGCTCTTCCTCCTGGTGGGTGTCTGCAGCTCAAGGCTATGAACAGCCCCCATTCAGACGCTGCTTCCCCACAGCTCCAAGCCACCAGGTCAAGGAAGGTCGGCTCCCCACCCACCTGTCCTGCCACCCGCCTCCCAGCCACGCAGGTTGGATCTTGGTGGAGGCAGGCGGCCGGCAGCTCTGAGGAGCGGGCGAGGGCCAGCCGAACTCGCTGTCTCCAGGCTGCCCGTGATTTTCTGGGCAAGTCTCTAATCCTGGATGACACTTCTGGACCCTCCGCGTTTCCACGTGCCGGAATTCCACCCACGCAGTTGCTTGAATCCATCCCCCGCCTCCTCGCTAAGGGCCTCCGATGGCACCGAATCTGCCCCTTCTGCCCACCCTGCCCAAGGTTGTGGATCCGGTTTCCATTCTGAGTTCGCCTTTGAAGATGGCATCGAATGCATGACCCAGAGGCTTGTCTCATCCCACAAGTATGTTTCAGCTCAGAGGTTACCCAAAATAGATCTACGAAGGCTCCACTTAGGCAAAGTGAAGATGCAGGGCTGGTTTGAGTGAAATCAAAGCCAACCTCGGTCACTGCCCCAAACAACGCGGAGCATTTGCTGAGATTTGGGGGGAATCCCTCGGGCTTGCAGGTATGCACGCCTGAGCTCTTAGGAGGGAACGGAAGCCCAGGCTCTCTGGGCAGGGAACCCTCTCAGGTGGGCCACGCAGGAGCTGCCTGTGCTGGCTCTCCCAGGCTGGGTGCTGTGGGCCCAGCAGGAAGCCAGGGACCCCTAGAGCCCAGACTTGCCCTCTGCCGCCCACCTGCCTCCCCCACACCCTGCAGATGTCCCCCCAGGCCTAGGCTCCCGCTCTGCCTCCCCACTCTCTCCCTGCAAGACCTGTTTCTTCCCCGAAGACAAGCTCACACCCTCCCCCTGCTGACAAGGCCAGCCCCCATGAAGCTCCAGGGGCACTGCCCCAGGTGGAAAGCAATGGGGCAGGGATTTGAGCCCAGCCTGGCTGGTAGCAGATTCTCTGCTGATCACTACTGCCCTACAGCTTGGGGCAACCCTGGAGCGTGGGGAGGCAGGCCAGGGGGGCAGGGACTCACAGGACAGACCCAGCAATGTTCCTGCTTGACGGCCCGTGGAATCTCTTGCTCCTCTTTTGCAACGAAACAGATATACGATTGGGTAGATTTCAAAAATCACAAGAACATGTGAGCTAGGAAGGCAAGCTACTGAAGGCATCTGTCTGGAGCTGTAATCGTTTCCTGGAGCTGCCGTGACAAAGTGCTGCGAACCTTGTGACCAAAAACAACAGAAATGGGTTCTCTCTCAGCCCTGAAAGCCAGGATCCCCCAGTCAAGGTGTGGGCAGGGCTGCGCTCCCTCCGGAGGCCCAAGGGGAGGCCCCTTCCTTGGCTCTCTCCAGCTTTGGGAGGCCGCCTGCAAGCCGGGGTGCTCCTGGGCTTGTGGCCGCATCACTCTGACCCTGCATCCTTGTCACATGGCCTCTCACGTGGATTAGGGGCCCCCAATCCAACAGGACCTCATCCTAACTAATTAAATCTGCAGAGCCCTGATTTCCAAATCAAATAAGGTCACATGCTGAGCTTCTGGGTAGACATGAATTTGGGGGAGACCACGTTCACCCCAGGACAGGAGCCATCGGCTCGTGGATGCCAGCCAGTCCCCAGCCCCACAGTGTACACCGACATTCCCTGCCTGCGCCAGCGGGACCTGGAAGCAGTGCCCTGGCTATCACCACTAGGCCCCTTCGCAGAGCAGGGCTGTCCTTGCGCTGTGGGTGCAGGAGGAGGGGCCGCCAGGCTCACAGGCAACGGGGTCACCAGCTGAGTGTGCCTGGCAGGGACATGGAACTAGGGCATCCCTCCTCCCTCTGGGCCCCTGGCATTCCCGGCCATCCAGGCTGAGAGGTTAGTATGGCACCAGAAGCCAGCCCTGCATGGACAGCACATGAGACTCACTCCTGTGCCCGCCAGCACCAGCCCCCATGGAGTCAGCCCAGCCCTGCAGCCGGGACCACTTCCGAGCCAGTGCCAACCACCCCCCACCGCCAATGTACAAAGATGGCCTCGGAGGTGTTGATTAAACACGCAGCACCGCGCGCTGACCCTGAGCAGGCCAGGTGAGAGCCCAATAATACTCACAGACAGATTCGAGGGGCCCTAAAAGGCTCAAAAGATTGATATTTGCTCAACTCCTGAATGCCCACAAATTAGCTAACTACACACGGCTAACTGGTAGACACACAGCTGGGGAGGAGGCCTTCTCGGAAGCGCGGACCGCTGTAATTGATGAGGATGATATCCTTTCAATTGCCGGCGCTCAGGCGGCTTGGGCAGCAGCCCCGCACCCGCTCCATCGCCCAGTGACCGTGGAGAGCGACAGGTGCTCTCCAGGGCGGCCCGTCTGCAAACAAGGCTGCCTTCCCAGGAAGGGCCCAGCCGAGAGGAGGTGTTACCGGGCACAGCTGCCCTGGAGGTTATCCCAGCGTCCCGGGAGTGGTGCTGAGGCCGTGAGCCCAGAGAAAGGGCCCAACCCAGCTCCCCAGTGCCCCCCCAAGGCCCACTCACTGTTCCCCCGTCCCTGACAGACATCTGCCTCCTGGCCTCTTCCACCCCCAGGTCTCCCCACGGCCTGGACATCTCCCACCTGGGCCGACCCTGGGGGTCTCAGCAGAAAGCCTGGCTCGTCCGAGGCATTCCCAGACCTCCGGTCAAGGGCCCCCTTGCGGACCCCCCTCTCTCTGTCCTGTTTGTTCTCTTCCTCACATTTCACCACAAGCTGTAAATATCGGGATTTTTGTCCAGCCCCCGGGGCGGGGGCTCGTCCAGCCCCATTCCCTGGCTGGCCCTCACCCCCAAGCACGTGGCTGGTGCTGAGTGGACAGCTGCTGGGAGAGCAGAGAGCACAGGCAAGGGGCCTAGGGGGGCCCCACCCACGCCGGGGCCCCCAGGGGAGTGAGAAGCTGCTTTGCCCTCCGACGGCTGTCCGCTCTGGGCTGAGCCTTCCACGCCCCAGGCTCTGCTCTAAGCCTCCACGTGGTCCCCTCCCAAAGGCACCCACCCCACGCAGGGCGGGCGTCAGGGGTGAGACCTGCAGGCCCCGGGCTCAGAAGGGCCACACTTGGGACTCTGTTTTCACCATCTTACACACTGCCTTGACTTTGTGCTGAATTAGTGCGGTCCAATGGGATGATGGGGGCTCACTCCCCGAGGGGTGTCAGCCCCCTGGCCCCGGTGCCCCGTTTCTGCCCAGTCTCCCTCCCCACCACCAAGGCTGAATTTCACCAAGCTTGGTCTTCGGAGCCTCTGTGGATGAGGAGTAGTTGCTCGGGGGAGAGAAGACATGTCCCCAAATGACACAGAAGGCTCCCTGTGGGGCTGTGGCTCAGGACACACGGGGCAGGTGGTCCCCAAGTTCCTGGTCCTCTGGGGGCGGAAGGCGGAGGGGTCAGCCTCTGGGTGGGGGACCTCGAGGATCCTGGGGCACAGGCCTGTATGGACATCCTCAGGGTCCAGTGGAAACCAGGAAGGCGCCAAGGGTCTTGGCGGGCACGGTTCATTGTTCTGTTTCCATAAAATCACTTAAGTGGCAACTGACCTTGAAATTGATCCCTGATTAGAGCCTGTTGGAAGCCACGTTGAACTAATGATGCAGCCAACAGCCGTTTTTCCCCAAATGTTTTTTATAGCAGCAGTGGGGTGGGGGGTAGAAGGGGGACAACTTCAAATAAAAGAGGTTTGGGGCCATGTTATGTTTGGCTAATATTTGAATTTTACCTAAGATTACTTTTTCTCCCCTATTTAATATATTGTTTTAAATAAAAATTCCTAATAAATCTTGAGAGAAATATGTCATAGCAGAGCTTAAAAACCATAGTGCCATATATAACAGTTCATAAAACATTCTACCCAAATAGCCCAAATTGTAGGGCGTTTGGACCAGAAGTGGTTACCTCCAGGAGCGGCCTTTTATCAGCTACTAAAATTAAGAAAGGGCAGTGCTGTTTCTCAGCCAGATAATTAAGTACCGTTTTCTCTTTTTTAATTCTATAAAATTAAACGTCCTGTTTTAAAGGTCTGGAGAGGCCTTGGGCAAAGGGTCCAGGGATGAGCCCTGAGGGCAAAATCAGGGAAGCAGCAAAGGCCTTATGTGCCCAAGACTGTAAAACGCAGGGCTTGGAAAAACACGCCGCAGTCAGCAAAACATTGCAGGTCATAAATCAGAGATCCATTTTTTCACGTCATTTTGACTAATCCATTAAATCGTGGTGCCCAGGGCTCCATCAGAAACAGAAGCTGCAGCCGTCCCGCACCTCCACCTCCTGTGTTATTCAAGCCCCATGAGCAGTGGCCCACGGCGCTTAGAGCCGGGTGGGGCGGCCGGCGTGGCCGGAGTGGCCAGGGTGGCTGGGCCCTGGGTCCCCTCCTTGCCCGCGGCTGGTTCTGGGGCTGGGCGAAGAGCACAGACGGTGGGCAGCAGGGCAGCCGCTGTCCTGATGGGGAGTTGCTTGCTTTAACCCCCAAGGGTGAGGGAGCCGGAAGGGACTGAGGTTCCTGAGGCCGCAGACCCACCGGGAACTGACCGGTTCCCAGTGCCCAAGAATTTCTTCTTTGTCACGGCCAGGGAAATAAATCTTAGATCACACCGCAGGCACCTTAATTTGATTTCATTTTGGTTGTTTGGGGGCCTTTTTGCTTGTACGTGTAGACAGAATCTTAATGAATATTTAAAATATCTAACAACACAGACAGGTGGGCGGCTTTGTGGTCACAGACAGACCGACAGGACAGTTGTGTCCACGAGACACAGGCTCCAACGCGCCAGCCCCATGACGTGATTCTCCGCTGGTTCCCGAAGCCTCCTCCTGCTTCTGGCCCTCCAGTGGTGACCATGTAGGTGACCCGCCTGGGGTGACTGCCTGCCCCACCCACATGGGCTGCTCCCCGACCCAGAGCCAGGCCGGAAGGGGACCAAGGGTCAAAAGTCAGTGTGAAATCTGGAAGTGCCGCCCACGGGAGCTAGGGTCTGGGTACCCGGCCAGGTGGGGAATGCATTTCTCACCTAGACATGGTGGGGGGTCGGGGGGTGGTGCCAGCGGATGTTCTGGGACAGACAGAGGTGGTTGAAATAGCACCGACTGACCCGTGAGTGCAGCTTTTCATCTGGAGGGAGGCACGGCTGGTGGTCCCAGCCCCGCGGATGGTGGCCTCTGGTGCTTTGCCGAGGGGACTGCACGTCTGAGAGGGACGGACAGTTTCCGTCGAGTGTGCTGAGCGCGCCAACCCCGATGCCCGTCAGGGGCCCAGAGCTCCAGGGCAGCAGCCTCTCGTGGGCTGCAGGGAGGCCGGGCACTCCCAGCCCCTGGACCCCCGCCCTCCCCAGGCCCGTCCTGACCACACGCTCCCAGAAGCTGTAGGCTCACAGCCCGCCTTCCAGGCCAAACCCTTCTGCACATCTATGGAACTGCACATGTTCATTTTCATAACAAAATACTTGCTAAATCTTAAGAGAAAAATGTAAGCCTTTTATGTGGTTATTAAGGTATCAGCCAAGTCAGGTTATCAGATGTCAGACATCTGTAGAGACGCTTTTACTCCAGATCACCTCTAAGATAAAACCCCGCTCCTCTGTCCTGGCAAAGGGCACTCGGGGATGCCCCCCAGGCCAGTCTGTGCCAAGAGGGGTCCCCGGAGGAAAGCCAAGTGCCACCCACACACTGGCATGCACACACACGTGCTCACACGCACGCACACGTTAACACAGACTGACGCGCGCGCACACACACACACCCCGACAACACGGACACACACGTTCACACACTGACACACTGGCACACACACACTGGCACACTCACACACACCCTTGTTTGGGAGACACTGAAGAGAACTTCTAAATCAGCCGAGTTCCGTCCTCCTGTTCTGAAGGCTAAGGGCTGTGCTCGGCTCTGATCCCGCCTGTGAAAGGCCCCGGCTGGCAGGGTCCTGAGCCCCCCAGCCCCCCACCCCATGCAGGGCCCCCGGGGGGCCTTGACTCTGTAGAAGGAGTGACAGAGAGATGGACATCAAGGTGGGAGCGGACAGCCCAGCGGTTCAGGTGCCCCTGCTCTGGAGGCCAATTCCACCTGCCCCCCAGGGTTTCTCCAGACAGGGGCTGATGGTCAACCAAAGGGGACCCAGCCCTGGCACGAACAGGGTTCCCCATGGGTGGGTTTATTAATACAAAAAGTTCCATAGATGTGTTAATAACAAGCATTTATTTATTTAATTGGTCACCTTTATTTTTAAAGTAAGGTTGCGTGAATATCAGACGGTGGGGGGAGGTCCGAGGCATGTCTGTAATGGGTGGTCTTGGCCCAGCATTGGCCCTGAGATGCTGCATCGTGGGGTGTGGTGTGGATTAACCAAGGCAGAGAGTGGCTTGTGATTTCACGGTAGCTGCAGGTAGGTCTCTCATGGTAGCTGTGTTGCTCTGTCTCTCTCTCACCACTGAGTGCATTTCCTTTCCAGGGTTGGAATCGTGCACCCAAATGGAAATCAGTGGTTCCCACATTGGTGTCCTGAGGGCCTGTGAAAGTGGGTGTCCGGAGTGAGGGGGGTACCTCAGAGGCCGTGTCCAGGAAGTGATTGGTCATCCCTTCCTTGTGGTCCCGCTGATGGCCTCCACGGCTCAGCGTCCCCAGGAGCCCCTGCAGGACCGACCCCGCGCCCACGGCTGACCCAGCCCCAAACCCCACGAGGAAGGCCTGGCTGGGCTAGGAGGGCCAGTGCCCCCCGGCACTTTAATTGGCAACAGCCAGCAGACGCAGCCACATCTGCGGGTCATTTCAAAGACAATAAATCAGGAACTTTCAAGACTGGCGCCCTGCCAAGGCGGAGAGAGGGGCTAGGACAATGGCAGCGCCGCGGCCCCGCATCCAGGGTGACTCGGAGGCCAGAGGTGGCGGGACGGGGGAGAAATAGATAAGCTTTGTCTCCAACAAGTCTTTGTGGTCAGCCCGGGGCTGGAAGTTTATACAGAAGGAATGTGCCCTCGGTGAAAGGAAGGGCCACACCGAGGGGCTACTGGGTTTGGAGGGACCCTTGGCTGTGAACACAGCTCCCAGGGTGTGCGATCCAGAGGGGAGAGGTGAGGGGGTCCTCAGGGGTCAGCAAGGCAGGCTTTCCGATTCTGAATGGGGAAATTGAGGTCAGCAGGGAGGTGACTTGCCAAAGTCACTGGGCGGCCCCAGGACAGAACGCAGCCCCTGACTCTGCCCGAGACATGTGGGCACATGGCCCCACCCAGGGAGCCGGGACAGAGCACGCCCAGGAGTGTCACCGGCGCGTGGCCGGGCGGCATCACTGGGAAGGTTGGCGTCCTGCAGGGGCCCCGCCACCAGCAGTGACACAGCAACCCATGAGAGTGAGGCCCACCTGCCCTGCCCCCAACCCAGAGTTTCCCTCCTTAAAATCCAAATGCCTCTGAGGGGTCTGCTTTAGAGGAAACCCATTTTAAATCATCATCATTATAGATCAGCTCCATTTAACCCCCAAGAACTCTATGAGGGAAGCCCTATCAACAAAGCCCATTTTACAGATGAGGAAACTGAGGCTCAAGGGGTTTAAGGGACCTGCCAAAGGTTATACAACTAAGTCAGTGGCAGACCTGGAATCAAACCAGGAGCCAGCCCTCCTTCTTCTCTGAAAGAAGGGAGACAGGATTAAAAATTGGAAGCCCAATTCAGGAACCCAACTGCTCACCAGGAGGGCAAACAAAGGAAGCTGGAGAGACTCAGGAAGGAGAATGTACCTGCCCAAGACATAGCATCATGAATTGTCATAATATTGGGGAAAGATGCCCTTAGAAGTTTCGAGGGCTGGAGTGGGGGGAGCAGATCATATACAAATTATCAGGAATAAAATGGCACCAGACAATGAGGAAACATTTTCAAAATTCTGAAGGAAGTAATTTCCAGTCTAGGATCCAGTATCCAGGCAAACACACAATCAAGAGTGTTGGTAGAATAGAAACAATTTCAAAGATCCAAAGGCTTCAAAAATTTACTTTGCATGAGCCTTTTCTCAGAAAGCTACTTGAGGATGTACTCCAGTAAATCAAAGGCATAACCCAAAAAGTAGATCCAATGGGACTCAGGAAATAGGGAATCCAAAACCGGAGAGAAGCAGAGAAATGCCCAGGGTGATGGTGAAAGCAAGTCCCAAGACAACCACTGCACTGGTGACCTCAAGATGAGGTGAGAAGAATGGTTAATAGCACCTCCTTTCCTTCCCAAATGTGTCCCAAGTAAAGTAATAACTAATGAGCAACCAAAACAGCATGAAGGGAAAAAAAGAAGGATCCGAGAGGTCAGCTCCAAGAAAATAAATAAGTGAAACTCACAGAAAGTGGATATATTTGGCCACTTTTAGAGAAATCTTACAGCTCTTTAATTAGTAACAGCTGCATAGAAACGTATGCAAATGAAAATATAAGGCAATTGCTAATACAGGCAAATTTAAAAGTTGCTTAAGAAAGGAAATGAAATCATAGTTCTTTCCGCGGCTTAGCTGAGAATATTATCTACACGTTCATAAGAAAGTAAACCCTGAAAACTGATGTAATAAAAAATTGTGGGGTGACTAAACTGACAGTTGTATGTGAAGATGGTTAAATCCTCCGACAGCACAAAGGCAACAGGATGTTGTTACAATTAGTTATGTGATGTAAGGTATAAACATGTCATTTTAAAACATAAAGATAAATTCAGATAAAACTCTGAGGAGGACTTCCCTGGTGGTCCAGTGGCTAAGACTCTGCACTCCCAATGCAGGGGGCCCAGGTTCAATCCCTGGTCAGGGAACTAGATCCCGCGTACCGCAACTAAGAGTTCGCATGTCGCAACTAAAGATCCCGCATGCCACAACTAAAAAAAATTCCGCATGCCGCAACTAAAAGATCCCTCACACAGCAATGAAGATCTCACGTGCCGCAGCTAAGACCTGACGCAGACAAATAAATAAATATTTTTTTAAAAAAAGCAAAACTCTGAGGGAGCTGAAATGGCTGTTTTCGGGCGGCAGAAATCAGAAGGCTGATGAGAAGTGGGAGGTCATCCACTCTCCTTATTAGCCTTATACTACGTAAGTGTATAATTTTGACAAAATATTTCCATGTGTAATTCAGATACAAAATACAGCAACAGAAAAAAGGAAGAAATGGAAGACCACAGGGGCGTGCTTCACTTCAGGGCCGTCTGGAGGTCCCCCTGGTGTGTGGGCCTCTGAGCATTTCCTTATGGGTCATGATGCTCTAGTGGCCCCCACAGCTGTCCCCACCCAGCTGGGGTCTCGTCCTCAGAAACACAGAGATGCCAGAAGGGAAACGGATTTCCAGCCACAGTGTGGGGAGTTGCTCCTGCTGACAGACCCCTCTCGACAAGAAGTCAAAGGTGGGAATCCAGGCCAGGCCATGGTGGGGAGCCAGACAGAATATCCAAACAGCACCCTGAAGTCCGGCCTCCCGGGAACATGGCTGGGGTGCAAGGTGAGACACACCTGCGCCTCCAAGGCCCACCTTCTACCGCGCTGAGAAGAGGCAAATGGCGGATTTCAGATTTCAGTGCTGTATTACCTCTCTCCACCCCCCTCCCCCCTCCGCAGCCTCACGCCCCTCCACGTGTCGCTGAATTGGTGTCGGTTCCAGGTCCGTTGTAAACTCCAGGGGAAAGAGTGGACCGTGATACTCTTCCCAGGACATGGGGCTGCCCAGCCAGCCCTCCTTCCACCCTTCCTGGAAGCCCCCAGCTCGTGCCCACAGCGGGATGGATGGCGTGGCCCTGCCGTGTGCCCGTCTGCACATCCGTGGATGGCCCAGGACAAATGGGGACGGACAGGAACACTTGTCACCGACCCTGCAGATCGGGCACAGCAAACGTTTCCACAGCGCGCTCTTCCCTTTGCAACTTTCTCCCTCTGGTGTCCCCTGGGAAGGGGCTGAACAGCCGTCACCTGCAGCAGGGCTTGGGCTCCCTGAGAACGGGGCCGAGCTGAGAGGGGCTCTGTCGGAACCCCGCATCGTGCTGACTTCAGGCAGGCTCTCGGTGAGGCTGGGCTCTGGGGACCGAGGGTGGGCTCCCAGCTGAGCCTTTGGGCCGGGTGTGCCCAAGGCCCCTCCTGGCAGCACTGGGGGACAGGACCACTGGCCCCAAAGTGTCTCCACCTCTCCCGGTCCCGGGGCCAGCATCAACTTCTCACCTTGCTTAGCAACAGGCTTCTCTCCAGGAGTGACCAGGCCCCCTGCTGAAGGGGGTGTGTGTGTGCGCGCACACGTGTGAACACGTGTGTGTGATGCGTATATGTGTGTGCAAGCGTGTGTGTGCACCCATGTGCATACCTGCATGCAAGTGCGTGCACATGTGTGTGCAGTGCCCCCAAAGGTGCTAACTGAAGGGTCAGGAAACGGGGCAGAAATGGTGAAATGAAAATACAGAGGACTGATATTCCTTCTCACCCTCAACAGATCACTGACGTCCGCCGAAACTAGGGGGCGAACCTGGGCCTGCCTGAGTCCGTGAGGCTCCTCGGAGGGTCTCTGCACGGGCATCTCCCCCAGAGGCAGAGGTCCTGCCCCCAGCCAAACGTGGCCATCTAGCCAAGCGGGCCCTTTCTTCCTCATCCACGTCTCATGACAGCGGGAATTCCCACCTTCTTAAAGCAAAAACAACAGAAACACTCAAACCCAGGGGTCACGAGCAAAGCCCCGGAGACACCCATCCTGTGACCCAGCACGAGCCAGGAAGACACTGATGTCACTCGCGAAGCTGGCGTCTTGCTCTGAGACCCGGGCATCTGAGCGAGCCCGGCGGGGCGAGGGCTCAGGGTCTCCAGACACCTCTGCTCCCGGCTGCCCCCTCATCCTCATGCCCCGGCACCGGGCTCTGCCCTGTCCTGCGGGCCTGGAGGGGCCCACGCTGCGCCCAGCCCAGGGAGGAAGCTGGCGCTGAGCTTTCTTTCCTCGACGCCTGCTGCAGGAGCAGTTCTGTGCAGGCCCACATTCCAATATCGCTAGCCTGGGCCTGGTGTTGAAAGACGGCACAAATGATAAATTAAATGAGAAGGAAATGGCTGAGGGCCCCCATTCATAACCCAGAGTCGAAGGCGCCGGGCCCATGAATCTCCCCTTGAGCGCTGCTGCGCTCATAAAGGTCCAATTCACGCCAGAGCCAGCCCTGCAGACCTGCCCAAACAGGATTTACCCCCAGCGGCCGGGGGAACAGAGGCTGGGGGCAGGGAGGCTGGAGGATGGAGGCTGGGGGACACACACACGTGGACTCGCCTTTGGCCCGTTGTTCCAAAGGGATTTTCCCTCTTCCTGCCCTCCCCCACTTTCTTACCCAAATAAGAGGGTGCATGGTCACCTCACAGGACCCCCACCCTCTCCTGGCCTCTCAGCCTCTCTGGAAGCCCTGGCCCAGGTGTACAGAGAACAGTTAATTGCAAAAACGTGTGACTGGGGCAGCCCCCCCCGCCCACCGCATGGCACTTTTCCTGGGTAATGAATTCAAGCGCGCGGGAAATGCCAGCACGAAGAGCGGGGCCAGAAAGGGGAGGGGGCTCTGTCCCCTCCCAAACACGCTCCTGGCCACTTAATCTTCCGCCTGGGTCAACACAGCGATGGCTTTGCTCCGATTCCGAGGCTGTGGTTATGGCCCCTCGCCCCCCGCCCCCCTCAGAAGGTGCACTTGGATCACTGGGTACAAGACTCAGGCCAAGGGAACGGCAAGTGGGCAAAGCGGTAAATATGTCTTTCAACAATAACTGAGTCTCGTTTAATCTCCACTTCTGAAGGATTCGGTCATTTCAGGGTTAAGGTGATTTAGTTCAGGGCTTCCCCCTCTCCCACACCCCCGGGACGTCCGGAGACCAGGGTGATCCCAGACATCGGGTGGGTCCCAGGCATCTCGGGCTCCAGGCTGGTACCCGTGGATTCCTTGGCTCCTCCGACCCCTTGGCGATGAGGTCCACCCCTGGCCTGCGGTGAGGCCCCCACCCGTCCGCTAGCTTGACCCTCTTTGCTGCCGTTGCATGACTGTCCCTGGTCACCGCAGGCTTTCAGGACTTCGGGGTGGCCCCGGGCACACTCAGCTCCTGCCTCCTCTGCCACCTGCCTGCCCGGGCTGGGGGCTCAGGCCACCCCTCCAAGACAGGGGCCGCTGTGACCCGGGTGCAGGGCAGCCTGGCAGGGGAGGGTCGGGGCTGAGCTCGGGGGCCTGCCACCCAGCGAGCCCTGCACCCCCAGGTCCACCTCGTCAGGAGTAGAGGGACGGGCCAGCACCGAGGGGTCCAGTCACACATTTCCCCAGATCCTCCGCAAACAGAAAGGCCAAGAATTTACTGCCTCAGTGCAGCTTGATTCTCTGGCCTCACCCGGTGCAGCTCCTTGGCCCTGAGTTCACGTCCGGCCCCCCAGCTGGGGAAGAAGACAGGGGGTGGCGGGGTCCCCATCAGTTAACCCGTCATGATGTCACCCCCGATCCCATTGACACATCTGTGTCCGTGGAGCGAAGTCTGGGCTGAGAGGAGGTGAGATCACACGATCGCCGTGTTCGCAGCCTGGAGGGTGGAGACTGGGGTGTGGTGGGGGCCCAGCAGGACGCAGGTGGCTCACTCCGCAGGGTAAGCCGAGGAAGGCTAGCCGGGGGGTCTTGTACAAGACGCGGGCAGGGCTGGGGGAGGAGGGGGCATCGATTATACCCCCAGGGCTCTTAGCATGGGGGCCCCTGCAGGGGACGGGCAGCTGGCAGTTACTGGGCCTGGCCGGGAGGGCGGCGTGGGGAAGGGACACAGGGAGACCCGCAGTGCCACCCCCTGGCCGAACCCAGCCAGAGGCAGAGCCGGGAGCCCAGGGGCCGTCTCCACGGCCAGGCTTCCCGGCCGCCCACCCCACCCACCTCCGGCCCCGGGGTGCGAAGCAGGTAGAGACAGGCAGGTGGAGCCGGGGGCCACGAGCCCCCCATCCATCTTCTCAAAGCAGTTCTCATTCTGCAGAGGTGGCGGCCATAACGAGGGGGGTTGAGCTGTTGACCACGTGACTGGAGGCCGAAGTCTGACCTCGGGGTGGGGTCGGCACCCTCTGGACCACCAGGGCAGGGCCATGCCTCGCAAAGCCAAGGAACCAAGCATCGAACCAAGCAGAGAACCTGCCACCCTAAGCTGGGCACTCCTAGCGGGCCCAACACGTTACCCTAAGTGTCCACCGGGCTGGAGCCGGCTCCCCGGACCCTGTGCAGTGGCCCTGAGGAGTGACGAAGGCTCTGAGCGCCCGGCCACCGTGTGGGGCGTGTCCTGGGGCCGCGTCGCACAGCACCATGGCCGGGCTCAGACGGCAGGGAGACCTCTTTCCCTGTCCGGAGGCGTCACAGGGCCCTGGCCCCTGCCCTGGACTCCGGTGGTCTGCTGGCGATCCTTGGGGCTCCTCAGCTTGTGGACACGTCACCCAGCTCAGCTTCATCTTCACACGGCCTCTCCCTGTACACATCTACGTCCACATTTCCTCCTTTACGAGTCCTACTGGGCTAGGGCCCCCCTAAGACCTCGTTTTCACTCGCTCTTTGGCAAAGCCCCTATTTCCAAATAAGGTCACATTCTGAGGTACTTCAGACTTCAAGGTGGAAACTGGGGAGCGCAATTCAGCAGACGCCGAGGAGGTCCCCAGTGCACCGGAGGCCCTGCCCCCACTGAAGGGCCTCCACAGAGGGAGCAAACCCAGGCCCAGCTCCCCTTCAAAAGGTCCCGGTGACAGAGCCGGGCCCACCCAGGGTGTCACAAGGGTTTTGCACCAAAGCTGCAGCGAGGGAGCCTCTGTGGGCGGCCTGGGCCCCAAGACCCCAGGGGCACAGGACCCCGGCTGCTTCAGGCAGAGGCTGGGAGTGGCACGCACCGCATAGCCCGCCTGGATGGCTCAGCCGCTCCCCCCGTCAGGGCTGCTCGCGGCCCCAGCGGCCAAATTTGCCTGGGCTTTCAATCACCCCGACAATTCTGGAAACACTTCTGATGAGGCGGGTTGGGTTACAATCACAACTTCTGACTTCAAGAGGGCCGTAAAACAGAGACCCTGAGCATGCTTTCCGCTTTTTTTCCAACATTAGCGGCTTACCCGATACCTACTCTGAGGTTCCAGTTTCCTGAAAGCCGATGACACGTTGGGGCCCAGGGCCGGCGGTCGCCCCGCGCGTAATGAGCATGTACGCGGCTCCGGCCGGGATCACAGACACACACGTGTCGCCCGGGCCGTCATTTTTTTTCATTACCCATCGGATTGGGTTTATCTGTCTTTTCTACCTGAAAAGCTTCCAGCATAAAAGATGAAGAGAGCGTCCTCCTGGGGCCCGCTGTGGCTTCACCTCACTCCAGAGGTCAAGGGCAGAACAGAAGCCCCGCCCCACGTCCCCACACACGGAATCCAGGCACGGCGGCCAGGTCAGCTTCTGCTCCCAGCGAGGGTGCCGTGCCTGCTTCGTCTCTGCTCTAAGTGGCCTCAAACTTTCTCTGCCTTGGTGTCCGTCACCTTCCCGACGGGCTCCGGAACGAAGGCCCTCAGGAAGGGGCTCTGCTGCAGATCAGGGGCCCCGGAGCCCAGAAGGGCAGGCCCCCCGTTTCTAGCAAGCAAACACCACCAGCTTGTGGCTCCACCTAAGTGACGGATGTCTGAGAACAGAGACTGGGGGACGGGGGAGGAAGAGGAAGAGAACTGGCCTTCTCTGTGCACCGACTGCGTCCCTGACCTTGCGTCCTCAGAGCCCTGTGAGCCTCCCGTGGACGAAGGTCACCGGCTCCGGGGAAGGGAAGTGGCTTGTGCAGAGCAGCCCCTATACCCGGTCGCCAGCCCCCAAATGCCCCTGCTGCTTCTGCTGCACCCCAAGTTCCCAGAGGGCAGGGGCGGCCGTGGGGCACGGCGGGTGGGCGGGCAGGCAGGAGTGGGTCCCAGGTGGGTTTGCTGGGGGCGGGCGTGCTATGGGTGGGGCTCCTTCCCAGTCTGGGAGCCGAGATGCGGAGCCGGGGGCTCAGAGGGAGGGCAGCAGGGGTGAGAAGGCAGGTAAGGACACACCCTTGCAGCGCAGGCGCTTCTGGGGGCAAGGTTATTCCACGTGATCCCGAAATAGTGGATTCACGGCCTGAAGCCTTTGTCCACACCCAGGGAGTGTGTGAACCTCACTTAATTAATGACAATGCGTCAGCATTGTGACAAATGTCGCTCCTGAGGCAGGATGTTAACCATGGGGGGAGATGGACAGACCCCTGCACTACCTGCTCGATATTCTGTAAATCGGAGACTGCTCTGAAATATAGTGTCTACTAATTTTTTTAAGGCGAATAGACAGGCTCCTGCCCCGCCTCCAGAAGCACACAGTCGAGGTAGCAGAACCAGACAGAGGAAGAGAGAGAAGCTGCCGTTGGGGAGCCTCAGACCGAAGCCTGGGGGACCCGGCAGCCCTACTCACAGGGGATCTGCCGGAAACCACGGGCTCTGCTGTCCAGCGGCAAACGGACGCGCCCACCTCCTCCAAGACCCTGGCCTCAGCCCCCACACAAGTCTCTCACGCCCCTCGAGCAGTCCTGGGCCCTGCAGAGGCCCTGCCCTTGCTGAGAGGTGGCCCAGGGCCCTGCACAGCCAGCCAGGCCCCCACCCTGCCCTCCACCTGGGGTTGGGGATTGAATGCAGCAACAGACCCACAGGAGCAGCTGGTTGACATGTGTCCCCCCAGCCTGGAGTCCCACGGGCCACACTGGTGTCCCCCCTCTCCAAGCATCGCCCACTCCTGTCCTGGGTCCCCATGTCCTGTCCTGTGTCTCCAGTCCCTGTGCTATGTCCCCATGTCCTGTCCTGGGTCCCCATGTCCTGTACTGTGTCTCCAGCCCCTGTCCTATGTCCCCATGTCCTGTCCTGGGTCCCCATGTCCTGTCCTGTGTCTCCAGCCCCTGTCCTATGTCCCCATGTCCTGTCCTGGGTCCCCATGTCCTGTCCTGTGTCTCCAGTCCCTGTGCTATGTCCCCATGTCCTGTCCTGGGTCCCCATGTCCTGTCCTGGGTCCCCACGTCCTGTCCCGTGTCTCCAGCCCCTGTCTTATGTCCCCATGCCCTGTCCTGGGTCCCCATGTCCTGCTCTGTGTCCTCCAGCCCCTCTTCTGAGATGCTACCCCACCCCACCTGGCCATGGTGGAGAGTAAAGTCCAGACCGTCCCTCAAGACCAGGAGGGACATGCACAGTGGGATGACCGTGTGGGGACACAGGGAGAAGACAGCCGTCTACATGCTGAGGAGAGAGGCCTCAGGAGGAACCAGCCCTGCCCACACCTGATCTCGGACTTGGAGCCTCCAGGGCTGCTCAGTCATGTTTCCCAGGTCTTGGGTCTTGATATTCTGTTCAGAAAATCAGGAAGACCTAGATTTGAGAAGCACACACTTGGAATGGAGCAGGGGGGCGGGGCTAGTAGAGGCCAAGCCAGCCCAAGGCAAAGCTTGGGGTGCAGGGACCAGGACGATTGACCCTGCCAACAAGCAGATCGGATGTTTAGACTGGAGCCACCGTGGGCTCTGGAGGAAGCAGCAGCCCCCAGGGTAGAGGTCACTGACGTGCAGCCACGCCAAGCAATTCCCATGAAGGCCCCCCAAGCAATTCCCCTCACTTGATCGGCGGTCTTACAAAATCGGGATTTGAATGCCTTTAGTCTGCACACACCATTGGTTGCAATAATTCCCATGAACTCCTCTTGCCTGATGTGAGACACTTTGCACATTTATGTTACTTGCCTGGCTCGGAAAGGACGTTCACCCTGCCTGACGGGTTAACCAACCAATTGGCTCTTCTTTTCATACATTCATTCATGCAGCAATTTTTTACTATTGAATAAATGTGTCCCCATAAGCAGGTCTGGCTGCGAAGTACTCGGGACTGGACAAGACAGAGTCCCTGTTCTCAGGGGACGCATAATCCGGCAACAAAGCCACCGTGCCGTGAGAAATCACAGGTGCGGGGAGAGCCGAGACCCCAACCTCAGACTCGCCAGCCCTGCCACAGCCTTGGCTCCTGGACCACGAACTTCCAGAGTAAAGGGAAATTTATCCAAAATCTGAGCCCTTAAAAAAAAAAAAGAAAAAGACCAGGAGGGACCTGCCCACCTCTCTCACACTCCCCCGTTGTGGGGGGGGGGGGATCCCAGCCCCAGGGGGCCCCATACCTTCCCAAACGCTCCACGCCCTTCACACCCGGCCGTCTCTGCCCACACCTGCCCTCTGCCCGACGGGAGCCCACTCACTCTCCCAAGCCTGGCCCTGCATCCCCTCTCCGCGGCATCTGGTGGGCCCCAGTTCAGCGCCGGCGTTCCCTGGCCTGCTCCATGCCTCCTACGCTGGTCTGCAAGCTGAAGGAAGCACTGCATCCGCCGCGTTAGCTGCAGTAGGCGTGCGATCAGGGTCCACTCAGAGGGTGAGTACGGCTGCCTCCTGCCCCGTGGGCCCCAGGCCGGCTGCCCGGGCTGCTCTGCTGCCCGGCTCTGCTTTAGGGGATGGGTCGCCTTGAGCTGGGGCCGACAGACGCATTTCCCTGCTCCACGCCTGCCCAAGAGCCAGAAGGACGGCCGCAGCCCGGGCCACACCGAGGCTGAATGGCCACACAAGGCCCCTGCCCGGGCAGTACAGGAGCCGCCCTGGGGGTGACCAGCGCTCCGGCCAGGCCGGCGCAGGGCTGCCCGTGACCCGCAGGGCTCCTGTGCACGGCAATCCCGCCCCGCACTCCACAGCCAGCGCCCCCCCAGCCCAGATGTTCTGTGGAGACACATCTGTGGGCCGCATGTGACCAGATGATCTGCAGAAATGGGACCCCGGGAGGGAAGACCTTAACAGCAGAGCCATAAAGACTCTCCCACCCTGGATGTGCTCACAAGAGAGTCCTTATTGGGCATCATAAAAATATCATGCCTGCTTACCCGGGATTTATAACGCAATAAAATGTAAACAAACAGCTTTTTAGATCAAAGTAGCATAAATAACAGACGCACTGGCTTCTGGAGCAAAGTTAATAAATCGGAGGGTTTTCAGCTCAAAACCGTTCTGGCACTGACACCTCCCAACCTGCCAGGCTGGGGAGGGGGCAGCTGCAGCCCCCGGGATCCACTGGCACACGTGTCCACTTACAACGCGGCCGTCAGGACCCTCACCCACAGGCCTCGGCTGCCCGGGCCCACCCTGCCCTGCCCAACTGTGGTCCCACACGGGGTGGGGGGAGGTCCAGCCTTTTAACTGCCCCCCGATCTAGGCCAGGCTGGGGTTCCCTGAGGACCATCCGGAGGCCAAGCCCAACCGTTATCCCCCCAGCTCTCCGCCAGGTCTCTGCCTTTTGAGCTGGAGGCCTGGGCTCCCTGTGTTTCCCTAAACAGTAACCAGAGGCCGTCCTGGCCCTCAGTTCCCTCATCAACCATCCAAAACCCCACATCTCCTTAGGGCCTCAGAGCAACTCATGAGCGCCCCCGAGACCCCCCGGGATCTCCCCAATCCCCGTGTGCACACGAGGTAAGTCCACAGGCTGAGACGCGTGCCCACTCGTGCTCCTGTCGGGGGGGTGTGTGTGTGTGTGTGTTTTGGTGAGGGGTGGTCAAGGATGGACCTTCAGAAGCCAACTCTTTCCTTTTCCAGCTACTGCTCCTCCCGGATAAAGGGCTTCACCGCCTCCCAGGTGAGGCTGGTGCCGGCCTTGCCCGTCCCAGGGGTTTCTGGGTCCCAGCCCTCACTCCCTCAGACCGTGATCTGCATCGTGGGGTTGGACCAGTGCTGGGAGCGAGGGGCCCGGGCACTGGCTTTACAGGTAGGGGAGCCAGATTTAGCAAAGAAAAACACAGGGTGCACAGTTACGTTTAGATTTTAGATGAGCAACGAGTAACTTTTAGCCTGAGAACGCTCCAAATATTGCACGAGACACGTGGCCAGGGGCTGAACTGAGTCCCCCCAAAAGGTTATGTTGGAGCCCTAAGCCCCCAGACCTCAGAATGCGATGGTATTGGGGGATGGGGTCTTTACAGACCGAATTAAAGTGAGGTCGTTCGCATGGGCCCTGCTCCAATTGGACTGGTGTCCTTATAAAAAAGGGAGGTCAGGACGCAGGCCCAGGGGACGGCCATTGGGGAAACAGGGAGAAGACAGCGTCTGCACACCAAGGAGAGTAGGCCTCGGGAGCCCTGCCCACACCCGGTCTCGGACTTCTGCCTCCAGGACGGGGGGAGAGTGAACCCTGCTGTTCAAGGTGCCCGCCTGTGCTATTCGTTGTGACAATCCACACACACACTAATACACGGAGTTATCCTGAAAAGTCATCTGTCGTTTCTTTAAATTAAAAGTTAACTGGGCCACCTCCCTTCCCCTCTCCAGACGGTAGAGCCTAAGCCTTCCCCTCAGCCGTCACCAGAGACGTCCCACCGTCCCAGTGCAAACCCTGGGCTCTTCCTGTGGCCGACCACTGCTCGGGTTTGGGGACAAAGGCTCACACCTGGGGTATAAGCTGTGGCCTCAACGCTGGCAGCCCATGGCCACCACGTGGGGCAGACTGCCCATCGCAGACACCCGGTCTGTCACTGGTCGGCTGGGTCGCCCCCGAGCCACCTGGGCTCTGGAGCTCTGGAGACGGGGGGGTCCTCAGGACTCTCAGTGATATTCTAGGCTTTTCCTGAGTTGGGAAAACAGACGCTGGCCGTGGGCTCAGAGCAAGAGTCATGGGGAAGAGGGAAGTCAGGGCATCAAAGGTCTGGGAACATCCAACTGGGCGGCAGACACCTGCTCTGAGTAGCCATCAGCCCACGAAGACGTTATTTGCTGGAATTCTCCCACGAAGACGTTATTTGCTGGAATTCTCCCTGGCACGACACAGCAGCAGGCAGCAACAGGAGAAGAAAGGAAGGGAGGGGACTGCACCATCATCGGACCCGACGCCCTGGAAGGCGCAGAGCTCGCCTGGACCGGCCAGCGGTGCTTTGGTCGCAGCCTCCAATCTTCTCCACGGGGCTCAAATGAATTACCGCAGTAATTAAAACAGCAGTGGTTCTGTGAAGACAGCCCAGGGGTCCGTATTTATTCTCTCTCTCCATGATTTTCATGCCGTGTTTGTTCCGATTATGAGCGAAAACACGGTCTGTCTCACCCGCATCTCTGCAAAGCTAGCACGTTAGTGGGAACGTCCAGCTGGGTCCCCGTGTCCCCCGGGCCCTGACTGGGGGACCCATCATGAACTGGTGCAC
This sequence comes from Balaenoptera musculus, assembly GCF_009873245.2. Lineage (NCBI taxonomy): Eukaryota > Metazoa > Chordata > Mammalia > Artiodactyla > Balaenopteridae > Balaenoptera > Balaenoptera musculus. The sequence goes on along the minus strand of NC_045785.1, from coordinate 1,507,168 downwards.
CCGCGTGCATGCCCCGGACCTGCATGCACACGTGTGCACGGGCTCCCCAGGGCCCCGCACGTGCCAGGGACCAGGATGGACCGCAAGGGGGGCTCCCAGCGTTGACTGTGCTTTGGGCACAAACCATGTAGAGATTGTTCTACTGCCAGAGAAGACCCCGTGTCAGCGAGGGACGGGACCAGTCCAGCCGTGCTCCTTCCCCGGCCCTACCGGGCGCCCAAGCGCGTGCCTGAGGACCCTGAGCGAGGCGCGGCTGCATCGCCACCCCCCATACCCAGGAGGCCTCCGTGAGCGCTGCAGCGGGTGATCTGATTCCAAATGTGCTTGTCTAAAAATATCCCCTTTCTGTGTATTTTGACTCCAAGCCTGAGAACACGAACGGGTTTCCGTAGAGAGCAGGAGACGTGAAACCTGAAACATCTTGGAGTGATTTGGGCGCTTTCTTCACGGGACATTCTCTCCTGTTGTAACATGATGGGGTTTCTCCTGAATTTCAAACATCAATTTGGCCAAGGCAAGCGGAGTGTTTGGTCTTCCAAACCGTGAAGATCTGAGACCGTAAACTGTTGTTTCTTAAATGTTTCAAAGCATAACATTGACACCGACTTTTGCTGTAAGACAATCTGGGAAACGTAATGGCCCTAAGATGTTTTACGCGGCGTAGCAAATCGCTCCCGACACTGACGCTGGGGTGCGCGGAGGCCACTGCGCCATCCGGCTCTGGGACGGGAAGGCGAGCGGGGCTGGGGCGCCCCGTGGCCCAGGGTTAGGGTGTGGCGGCCTCTTGGGGGGTCACTTTTATGAAGTGACAGGCGCCTTGATGTGAGGCGTGCTTTGGCACACACAGAAAAAGAGAGAGTGCTTTTTCCTCTCCTTAAAGGGGGCGGGGATCACGGACACACACACCTTCATGCTTCTGGGTCCCCTGTTTCGTGTGGAAGGGACATGACAGCTCGCGGACGCCCTGGAACTGCTGAGAACGTGAAGCGTGGTCCTGATCCTTGGAGGTGAGCTTGGAATCTGAGGCCAAACCCCCCTTTGGAGCAGGGCCCGCCTGGATCAGGTGGGATCATGGGAAGCTTTCTACCTTTCTACCTTTCATTTGAAATCAGTTGATGAGATTTCATTTTGTGAATTTCACATTCTGGCTGGGACTCTCTGTCTTAGAGGCTAAAATCATGCAACACAGAAGCGAGTGTGATGCTTCCGCAAGACGGGAGGGCCGGGGCTCCCACCTGCAGGGTGGCCGATGCACCAGGTGGGAGCCCCGCCCGCCCAGCCCCAGCCTTCAGCCTCACGTGTCCCTTGCAGGCCAGGGCCCTCTTGTCCCCAGGATGTCCCACTGCCCTCATGAGGGAGGGGCTGCTCCAAGGCCACCTGGAGCCTGGAACCCTCCCGCCCCTTCCCCTCCTTCTTCTCAGCAGAGAAAATACTCAAGCAACACAAGCACCGCCCACTGTCTGAGGACTAGACTTTCTGCCCAACTCTGGACCATCCTGGGAAGTGGCTCCACTGACACCAGGAGGGGTTGGAGGGACGTAGCTGCTGAAATTCTCAGAATAGCCTCTCTCCTCTCTGAAACCCCAGCAACCCAGAAGCAGACCCTCTGAGACGGCAGACCGGCCAGGTCCCAGGAGGGATGGGTGGCCCCCTCCTCCAGCACCCAGGGGAGGGGCTTCCCGGGGTGTCCGGCCCTCAGGCCTGAGGCTGCACTGGAGACGCCCCATGCTGGGAACAGCTGCTCAGTCCCGGCCCCAAGTCGGCCCTCAGCCTGGGAATCCTGCTGCCCAAGAATTCCCCGGAATTCCTCACCGTACACTTGGGATGGTGCCGAGACACGGGCTCCATGAAGCCAGCTGCACCCAGAGGGGTCCACCGGGAGGAAAGGCACCCCAAAATAAAAAATATCCATGTGAGATATAATTTCATAAGAGCTTTTTAAAATCTCCATATAATCCCAGACTCCCATTTTTAGCCATTAACCTGTTCAAGCGAATAAGTGCACTAAATAATTCTATAAATGGTAAAAAAACAAACAACAAAAAAAACCATTGATAGTATAAGGCCCTGAGTAACCTTTCTCACCCTAAAAATACAGACCCCTGGACAGAAGATTGGGGACACACAAAGCTGTCCCCCAAGGCAAGAGTCCCCTCAACTGCACACGTGGAGCAGATGCAGAAGCTGAGGCCCAGGGTCACCTCCTGTAGGAAGGGGGAGGGCCCTGGGGGCGGGAGACCACCGACGTCAGCCTGTCCTCGGGGCCAGCCGAGCTCTGGGCTCAGGGACAGGACACAACCCTCTTCGGGAGCTCAGGGCGGGGAGGCCGGAGAGCCGACCAGACCGGTCCTGCCCTGAGCCCAGGTGAAGCCCCACATAGAGGGGCAGACCCAGCACCCCCTGCCCACCCCTCCCCGCCACACCTGCCCGCCGTCCCGGGGGCGAGGATGGCTGGGGCGTTCGAGGGTTAGGAACGAGCAGACGTGATGCAGGAGCCGGGCCACGGGGTGCAGGTCCCTGGCGGGGACAGAACAAGTCTGATCCCGTCCACTCCTCGGTGCCGCCTTGCCCGTCCCACGTGGCACCTCCGCAGGGCACGGGGGCAGATCCCGTGGTCCTCCGGCCACGCGGCTGCCTGACATCCGGGAGCATCTCTCTCTAGTCAGGAAGGCGTTTTGTCTTTAATTCCAGTCTCAAGTCAATTCCAGCCTCGGTCCCTCCTGCGTGGGGTGGCAGAAGAGAAGCAGTGCAGAGTGTCTGGTCCAGAGTGGGTCCCCCCCAGGGCTGAAGGCTGAAGGGGTCAAGGGAGGTGGAGGTCCCCCCGCCACCCACCCCTCTGTCCCCAAGGCCGAGCTGTGTGTCTTCATCCCTGGGTGGGGCACTGTCGCCTGCTCCTGACCAGGCTCGAGCCCCCCCCCCAACTCCTTCTAGAACAGGGGAGCATTGGGTGCGAAGGGAGGGGTCCCCGCTCTGCAAGGGCCTCCCGCCCTGGAAATCTCCAGAGCGAGGCGAGCCCCGGACCCCGTCCCTCGCGTAACCCCAACCTCCTTGGATGCACTTCAAGCGTCAGCTCACTTAACCCCACGCTGTCCCCAGGGCCTCGGGTGCTGACGGGGGTAAGGTGGCACGGAGGCAAGGACGGGCACCGGCCCCCCAAGCAGGACGTGGTCCGGTCCTTGTGCAGCCGCTCTCGGTTTCCCATTGCTGCTGTAACAAATTTCCATAAACTTGGTGGCTTAAAACAGCACACATTTATTCTCTTACGTCCAGATGTCAGACGTCCGACACCGGCCTCCCAGGGCTGCAAGACCAGTCCAGCGCCCTGGCTTCCCCATGACCGAGGCCAACCCAGTAAGTAGGAGGGGCCCAGGCCCGGGGAAGGGGCGTGACTCTAGGGCTGAGTCCAGGGTGGGCAAATCCACACACACGGACAGTAGATTTGTGGTCGCCAGGGCCTGGCAGGGGCGCAGGGAGTGGTGGTGAGAGCTGAAGGGAACAGGGGTTTGGGGGGTGATGAAAATGTTCTAAAGTTGTTTGTGGGGGTGGTGGCACAGATCTGTGAATATCCTGAAAGCGCTGAACCGTACTTTAAGTGGCTGCGCTGTCAATTAGTGCTCAAGAAAGCTGTTGGAGAAACGGTTGCTGTGGGGGCGGAACTGCGCTGATGCTGGGACCCCAGCCCGCGCCCTCCCCACCCGTCCCACCATCACACCACTGCCTGGCCCTGCGGGTGGAGGATTGGCCCTCAGCTCCCACTCAGGAGTCTCCAGGGCAGGGCTCATCCCGGGTTCTTTCTTTTGTTCTTTCCACGAACTCTCACCACTAGGGTTGCCCGATAATATCTGGGATGCCCAGTTATTTCTGACTTTCAGATCAGCAACACTTCATGTTTTGGTGTAAATACATCTTGATATTGTATGGGACACACTTGCGTAAAGCATGACTCGATCTGAACTCAAATTTAACTGGGAGTCCTGCATTTGTATTTGCTAAATCTGGCCACCCTGCCTGGAGCCCTGTGTGTGCGCACACTCAGATCCCAGGACCCCGAGGAGGGCAGATCCCAGAGGGGCCAGCCGGTCGGGATGGAACTGGGCCCGGGTCCCCGCCCAGGATGGCCATGGCTGCAGTGGTAACCACTCACCACCAGGGGGCTCCGGGTGCCAGTGCTTCCTGGGCACCCCGCTCGGCACCCCTGTCCCAGACCTAGGGTCTGGGGACCAGAGGCTGGGGGGAGCCCCCTGCAGGGATGGCTTTGCTCCCATGTTTCCCCAGCTGTGCTGCTGTCGGGAGCTCAGCTCGGCCCTTCCCTCCGTGAAGCTGCAGCACCAGCACGAGATCCAGGGTGGGGGTGGGGGGGGGCCCCAAACCTGGGGGATCCCCAGCCCTCAGCTGAGAGGCTGAAGCAGAGGTTCCCGGTCAACACACGAGGAACGGGGGCCATGGAGGTGCCCCAGTGTCTATTCTCTTTTCTGTCCTGTTCCTAAATGGGTCTGAGTCTGTTAATTCCTCAGAACTTGGCGACATCAGCCCACCCTGGAGGGGTCCCTGTGGGCGACCCTGCCCTACCGTCCCCCCATGGATCCCCGACTACTCAGGACACAGCTCCCCTGCTCCCACCTTGGGCTCCAGCACAAAATTCCTCCTCATCTCTCCAAGGCCTGAGCTGGGGCGCAGGGATGGGACGGGGCAGGGGTTTCAGCTCCCCCTCCTCCGTCAGCTTCCCCCACCTCACCCCAAATAAGCATCTAACCTGTGTCCACAGTCCACGCGTGGCTTCTGGAAACCGGCAGGGAATGTCCTGCTGCCGCAGACAGGAGCCCACCCACTGGGCAGAGAGGAGGGGGCACCAAGGCCTGGACGGGCAACAATGACCAAGCATGGGGCAGCCCTTCGGGACCAGCCAGGGACCCCGAGTCAGAGGACAGTCAGAAAGGAGGGCGGCAGCGATGGCTCAGAGCTGCTCATGGAGGCCCGGAGGGAGGGGCCGGCGGGCCTGATGTGCTCAGAGCTGGCCAGGAGTAGGGCCAGGAGGCGCCACGCCTCTGGGAAAACTGGGTCCTCAGGGACCTCAGGGGTCTGGAGCCAGGCAGCCAGGTTCAAGTCCCGATTCCCCCACTTCCTGGCTGTGTGACCTTGGGCAAGTCGCTTGACCTCTCTGTGCCGACCTCCGTGTGAGGCAGCTGTGGAGCACAGTGAGTTAACTAACTTGCATACGGTTGGTAGAGCCGTGCCCGGCGCAGCTGCAGTGAGAGGGACCAGCCGTGCTGTGAACATGAGGCCCCGGGCTCTGCGGCCGGAGCCCATGGGTGGATAAGCGTGGTCTGGGGGACCCCTGAGCCTGGCCACACTGGTCCACCATGATGGTGGGCTTGGCTGGGAAGTCTGGACTGAGGGAGTGTGTGGCGTCAGGGGGCCCAAGGAGGGCAGCTGTGAGCAGAGGCCGGGCAGGACCAGGTGCTGTCAGGGAAGCGGGGAGCTGGGGGGCGTCCCCAGACCCTAAGTACAGGGAGGGCGGGACCCAGGGCAGGGGGCACCACCTTCCCCCCGGCCCCGAGACAGCCCCTCAGCAGAGCCAGGGCTGGCTGGCGGGGTGCTGAGCCGGCCCCCTCCACGAGGGGTTTCGGGGTGGCGCTCACTTCCCCACCCGCGGGGGTGACCCCTCCACAGCTGCTTGGTGAGCCGGCTGTCACGTGGGCTTTGCTGTGGGTTTTCTCCCTCCCAACTTTTAATATTTGGGGCCCACTTTTATATTTTAATGCATGTTTTTATGGAAATATTTATGGTGCACATGTAACACATAAAACACCATTGTAAAGTCGTTTTGCCCCAATGTTGCTGAAATAAAAGATGTTGTTAGTGCTATAATTGCACAGGATTCTCTCTGGCCGTAATGAGCATGGTCTGGGCCCGCTTTGGCTTCCGCACCTGCCTGCTCGCAGGATCCTGCCTGGAGACGGGCCGGGCCTTGGACCCCCGGTGACGTCCTAAGAAGACCGCTAGGAGCTGGCAACGCCACCTGGACATGCCTCGGTTTCCTCACTTGTAAACGGGCAGCTGTGAACCCACACTTTGGGCCACTCTCTTCTGACTCAGGAAATAGGAACACATGTGACAGTCCAGGGACAATGTTCCCGCCTTGGCTGAATGGCCTGTGGAGAATTCCTGCTCTGACCGACCAATTTGCTTCCACGTCTGGAAGCTTCTTCCCCCCAGGAGCCTGGAATTCCGCTCTGACCAAGGACACCCCTGGGCCGTCCTCAGTCACAAGACTCGAGAACACACAGTCCCTTTGGTCCAACCTTCCCACTGGCCTGAAGGGTGCACAGCTCGGGCCGGTCACCGACATGAGCGGGTTTAAAAATTAATGTGCAGACATCGGAAAGCCTTCTTCAGCCTCGGAAACTTTCTGCCTCTCCATCCTGGGGAGGCCCAGCCATGAATAATTGAGCGGTCACACCGTGAAACCTCTTTGTGGGAAGAAAAAGGAATTATCATTAAAAGCAGCGCTGGGATTCCAGGAAGGTGGGTAACAGAGCAGAGCAGACTTGCAAGTAAACAGCCCCAGGGGACCCCAGGCGGGACCTGGAACAGAGCGAGGGCCACGCTGGCCAAGGGCCCGACCCGCTCTCCATCCTGCCGTCCGCATCTGCAGGACGGGGACCATCGGGTACGTCTCCTGTGGGCAACGCGGGCACCAGACGGCCAAGATGCCAGCGCCCACTTGGAGACTACTTAGGTGGCACGGTTATTATCAGCAGTAGCACAAGGGCCAGACCATGCCCGGAAAACCCCCCTGTCTCCTAGAAAGTTCCGCAGGAAATGTGACAAAGCACACATTAATTTCAGAAAGAGGGTCTATCTGTCCATCCAATTCCCCTTTAACCAGGTACTGACCACTGGTGGCGGGCACGGGGCAGTGTCCATCTGACACCCATTTTCAGTTGAGAAAAGGTGGGTCAGAAACAGCTGTGCTTCCTCAGGTCACCAGTGGGGACAAGAGCACAAAACAAGCCAGGTTTCCCTCCTCCGTTCCCGCCACCTGCAGTCTGGAGTCGTGAAGACCAGAGTGTCAAGGTGAACGTGTACACATCTATGTCGTCTGCCGGAACATCTGTGCAAAGGCCGGGAGCAGGCCAGCCCTGGGCCAGACCTTCAGCACCTCCTGCACATAACAAGCGTGGAAAGAGGCAGGATGAGCTTGTGAAAACAGATTCCCCAAATCTCCCAAGATCTCACAACTTCTCCCCCGTTTCTGAGATGCAAGATACCAGGTGTCCACGTGATAGAAAATACGAGTTGACTGGAGAGACCCTGCAGCTGGCATGAGGCTGGGAGGTGGAGGCTGGGGGTCCCCAGCAGGACCCCCACAGAGACCTGACCCCCCCCCCACCGCAACACGCACACAGCCCACCCTCAGGCAGAGGGACCTTGGGCAAGTCACTTTATCCCCTCGGCCTCAGGCTCCCTGCTCGTAAGAGGCCTCAGAAAGGCTCACGGTGCCCTGGTGCCAGGGGTTGAACTGTATCGCCCCCCCCCACAAAGGCATGGTGACGTCCCAACCCCTAGTACCTGTGAACACAATCTTATTGGGAGGCGGGGTCTTTGCAGATATAACCAGGTCAACATGAGGGCATCGGGGTGGGCCCCGCCCATCGGGGTGGGCCCCGCCCTAACACGACTGGTGTCCTTATAAGAAGAGGAGACAGTCACAGGGAGAAGACGGCCACGTGACAGCAGAGGCAGAGACTGGGGTGATGTGGCCACGCGCCAGGGCACACCTGGAGTCCCCAGAACCTGGAAGAGGCAGGAAGGATCCTCCCCTGAAGCCTTCAGAGAGGGCGTGGCCCTTTAGACACCTTGATTTCAGACTTCCAGGCTTCACAACCGGGAAAGAGCAAACTTCTGTTGTTTTTAGCTCCCAGCTGTGGGGCTTTGTCGTCCTGGACATCCTGGGAAACTCACACGGCCTGGTGCTCAAGGTATACAGTGGGCACTAAATAAACAAGGGGTGTCCAGGTGTTCACGAAACAAGGAATGACGGGACAGAAAGGGGTAGGAAGGGAGTGTGTCTGGGGCTTTTAAAATTTGCCCAGGGGTCCCTCCTGCTTACTGTCTGCTTGTCTCCCCTGGGCTTTGGGGAACAGGTGCTGCAGCCGAGCGCTTCAGCTGCTGGTGGGACGCAGGTCTGACCCGAGGGGGCCCACAGCTGGTGGGGTACAGGGCCAGACTTCAGGGACCGACAGCCAGTGGGGTCACAGGGCCAGACCTCAGGGACCAATGGCTGGTCAGGGTACAGGGATAGACCCCAGGGGACCCACGCTGATGGGGGTGCAGGGAATGACCCCAGGGACCACCCCATGGGCCACCATCCAGACCAAGCCCTGCACCCCAAGAAGTAGGCCAGTGTGCAGACCAGCTCACGTGCAGCTCCCCGCCCCCCACCCCGAGCTGCTCCAGTAAATATGCATCTCCTCTGTTTTCACCATCACCTTTCTTTATTTATTCATTTTGGGGGGTTAAATAAGTGTTTCCTTTTGTTCCCAGCAAATACGTCTTCCACATTTTTGCACGTTTTAAATATTCACGCATGTAAAAGAACTAAGACACACATAGTTTATTTATTATTTAGGGCACTTTTTCTCTGATAAAACAGAAACCCCACATCTGAAGGGGACTTTTACATTTTATTTCCATTAACGCCTCTCGTTAAAGTTTAAAGCCTGCTTTGTGCCCGTACTTGAGGGCTGATATTTCCGTCTGTCAGGGAACACGATTCTGCTTGTCGACATGACAGGGAGGAAAAAGAACAAACAGGAAGGGAAATGCCAGCCTGTCAGCTGCATGATGGGGCCAAGGAAATGCAGGCGGCCCTCGGGTCAGGACCGGCCTTGGGAACAAGGCCCCAGATCAGGGCCGGGGGTGGGGAGATGCCGCCCGTCTCCATGGTGACTCGGGACCAGAGAGTCCCGGCCGGCTGCCCAGCAGCCCGGGTGGCCGCGGCCTCAGGCCCACGTCCAGGGGCCTGAGACAGGTTCGGATGCAGACGTGTAAGTGCCACACATGGGGCACGAGGACTCAGCCCGTGTGCACACCCAGAGCAGGGCTGTGGTTCCCCTCGTCCACCGCATCCACACTCAGATGCACAGAGTGCAGCCTCTCACACCCATGCACACACCGAGGCTGGCCCACCAGGCATGCCCCCCGTCCCTGGGCCTGTGCAGGCAGCCCCACACGCCCCAGGGCACGTGGTCTGTCTGAGGGCCAGAGGGGCCCCGGGCCCTGAGTCCTGGGTGTGCCCTTAAAGAGTGTGCATGCATGTGTGTAGGAGTCTGTGAACGCGTGTGCACATCTGAGAATGTGTGCCTGTATGTGCGTGTAAGTGTGTGCACTCGCCTGTACATGTATGTGCACGTGTGTGTAAATGTGTGTGCACGTGTCTGTGTGTGCATATGCACACATGTGTGCATGTGTACAGTCTATGTGTGCCTGTCTGCTTATGTGCACACGTGCGTGCATGTGTGTGCATGTGAATGTGAGTACCGGTCTGTGTGTGCATGTGTGTGCACAGGGACTTTGTCCGTCTCACCCCCTCCGTCCACTCTCTAAATGCCTTGGGAAAGATTCCAGAACAGACCCAGTAAAACGCATGGGGAAGGGGCTTACTTCCCACCCAAAGGGCCTCGAGTTTCGATGCAGGTGTTTGGGGAACAGAGAACTGGGGACAAGTTATGTCATTACACTACCCGGGTCCCACCCGGTCCAGGTTGTGCCCAGGCCTTCCCAGGCCCGGAGTCTCCTGGAAAGGGCTTCCCCTGCCGGGGGCTGAGCTGGCAGCACCTAGGACCACTCCCCCTGCAGGCAGCACTGCCCAGTCCTCCAAGGAAGTGGCCACGGGGCGGGCTCCCCACGCTCACACCCACCAGCACCCCGGGGATGGAGCTGGCCACAGGGTCCTTCCTGGTGGGGATGAGGGGCTGGGCCTGTGTCTCCATCCTTCTCAGGAGGATTTTCTGAAGAAATAGTTTTTGCCTCCCTCTGGGATCTCAGGAGGCTCCAACAGCTAGGGCAGGGGTCCCAGGCCTTGTCAGGAATCATGGCCGATGACCAGCCTCCCCGTCCCAGGCCCTGATTCTCACCGTCAGACTCAAATCCTTGTTTGTAGAATAAACCCACAGGCAAGATCAAGGGGGCGGAGAATCCCCCACTGCCCAGCCCAGCCACTCCTGGGGCCTCCCGAGCCACTGGCCTCCAGGGAAAGGCCCTTTGACGCTGGAATCAGTCGGCTCAGGAAGCTTCCCAGTGGAGCCCGGCAGATGCGGATGGCGTGGGGAGAAGAAGCCAGCCCAGGAGGCGGACGGCCCGGGTGACCTGGAGCAGACGGCAAGACGGCCCATGCATGGAGAAGGCTCCTCGGGCAGGCAGGGGGCGGGTAGCAAATGCAGGGCAGGGTCCGAGCTGCTCAGCTTTCCCAGGGGAGACCCTGCTGGGGGCAGGTGGAGAGCGGCACTGCCAGCCACGGGCAGAAGGGCCCAAACAGTTTAGGATGCTCACCGTGCATCAGAGCAAGCAGACTGCCTGGGCCACCTCCGCCCGTCAGCCCCTCGGACCCGTGCTCCTCCTCCCCTCCGCCCCTCCGCCCCTCCGCCCCTCCGCCCGTCCGCCCCTCGGACCCGTGCTCCTCCGCCCTGCTCCCAGCCCTGGTGTGGACAGCAACCATGGCACGTGTCCTCTGGCTCCCAGAAGGTTCCATCCAGTGGGAGCCCGTGCAGGTGACAGGAGGGGCACCTGAATCAGGGGCGTTGTCACCTTCCCCCGGCTGGGCTTGCCCCGCCCCCCAGCCCCAGCTCCTCTGACGGCTGTCCCGACCCCGCATGTTCTTCTATCCCGGGCACCTCTCTCTGCCCTCACCCTCCAGGCCAGGGACAGTCAGGTCCTGCGCTGCCCATATTAAATCCTGCCAGGTCTGGTCCCCGCCAGGACACTGCAGCCCCTAATCTGTGCCCCTGAGGGCCAGCGCCTTTCCGAAGAGGGCAGTGGTCCCAGGAGGCTGGGGCCAACGATAAAGGTGTCCCCAAGAGCTAGCTCTGAAGCCAGAGTGCCAGGGGCTGGGGGACTCACCTCCTTCTGTCCCTGGTCCTCCCCAGCAGGCCCTGGCCAAGCTCTCCTGTCCCGGGAGCCCCCAAGTGAGGTCTGGCTCTCATCAGACTGGCCCCATGGGCAGAGCCAGCTCTGCTCCCGTGGCGGCCGTGCAGGAGTGACCAGGGGTGCTCTCCACCATCCAGGATCTCAGGGGAGGAAGAGGCCAGAAAAGCTGTCATGGCACCCCTTGTCCCCAGACTTCCGGCTCATAAAGGGTGGGCATGGCCCCAAGGACAGAGCAGGGCATGTGACCACATGTGCAAGCTGAGTGACCCCAGCCAGGGCTGTGACCCCTCTGGGGTGAGAAGCCACGGCCTGGAAGGGTGGCGGGCGGGCCATGGGGCCACGAGGTGTGGACGCCGCCATCAGCCAGCAAGCGGACAACATGGGCACACTGCCTGGCACGCCCTGCCGCGTGGGTTTGGTTGTGTGGCGCGCCTGCCCGGTGTGGACCCACGTCAGAGGGTGCAGAGCCGGGGCATGAAGCTCTGGGCTTCTGGAGGGAGGCCCAGCTGGGTGGGAAGGATGCAGCCCAGGGCAGTTTCTCCTGCAGGACAGAACCACCATCCTGGAAAAGATTCACCCCAGGGCAGGGGGCAACACTGATCTTCAGGGAAAGTAGGGCTGCATTCGATTAGTGCTGTCTGCTCTGGACACGGGAAGGAGCCATAATGGCATGAGTGACACCTATTGGCCTTTCCTGCCCCAAGGGCACAGCCCAGCACAGGACAGAGGGCTGGGAGGTCACTTTTTCTGTGTTGTCTTCCCACCAGGCTGTGAACACATCCTGGACCGTGGCCTGGTTGAAGACACCAGCGTCTGGAGGGCTCGGGGAATGTCTGCTGAGTGAATGAATGAAGCAACCCATGAACGGTGTCTGGGGAGGCACTGAGGCCCTGCCATTGCGCCATCTCCCCTTCCCTGGGCAGCTAAGTCAGCAGAGGTCCCTGAAGGCATAGGACAAAGCTGCACAAGGGGAGCAGAACTGCCGGGGCGGGGGGTGGGGGGCAGAAGGCTGGGCCGTGTCGGGCAGGCAGGGGCGGGTCCCAAGGCCTGGACCAGGGCTGCTCAGGGTGAGGATGGAGCCGGGGCCCGGCTGCAGCGGACACCGTCTCCCATCCACCTGCCGCCTGTGGCTGCTGACACCAGCATCTCCCCGCTTCAGCTCAGAGGGGAACACCGGAAGCGTCACCTCTAATTACTATTTCTCATGCTCAGTCTTTTTTTTTTGTTTTAAAGAAAGACATTATGGTGGTGACAAGGATCTGAAAGAGAAGTTCGCTGGGCCCCAAATGGTGCCAGGGCCCCTGCCAGGGCTCTCCGTGACTCAGGCCTGAGTGGTCCAGCCTCCAGGATACCACCTGGAGGTGCTGCAAAGGAAGCCTGTAATTAAGGCGTGGACACTGGGGACGATCCAGCGCAAGGCCCTGGCTGCCAGGATGAAGTTAACAGCCCGCCAGCTGCCCAGGAACCCGGCCTTGAGGCAAAGCGGGCTGGGGTGCAGCCTCTGGGACTGGCCCTCTGAGGAAGGGCTGCCAGCAGGCTACAGGCACCCGAGCCACCGTGAGAGGGGCGGCCGGCGGGTACGAGGACCACGCCAGTGACACAATCACGTTTAGAGAAGAGCTGCCTCCATCCGTGGGATGAAAACTGCCCCCTGGGAAGAGCCACCCGGAAGCCCCCAGTCGCCCCCTGCGGGCTCATCATCGGGTAAGAGGCTTGCTCGGGTGCCACCAGACTCACTCAGCACCTACCTCCCGCGCCACTGGACACTCCTTGTGGAGCAGGTGGGACGAGAGCCGCTCTCCGCATCTGCAGAGAAGATGGGAAGAGACGCGACTTCCCACGGCCGGGGAGGGGCAACCAGAGAGTCACACAAAGCCGGGGCCCCCTTGGGACCCCACACGTGTGCACACATGGGCACCCGCTCCTACAGCCCCTCCTCTTCATCTCCGGCGGCCTCCAAGGCACTCAGCAGTGGCTCCCGTTGAGGGAAAAGGCGCATCGGGCCCAGCTCGACGGCAGACGCGTCGTGCCTCCTAGCTCTGCCACGGCCTCTACGTGCCACCGGCCCACGAAGGCGCATTCTGTCCCCCGGGCGGCGGGCGCCTGACAGGTGGGTGAGAAATGCCGCGGCGGCGAGATTTATTGAACAGCGAGGCGGTGGCCAGGATGGCGCTGGCTGGTCCTCCCACACTGAATTATCTCTGGCAGAAATAAAAATCAGCAGAGCGCTGGCTTTAGATGGGCTACGATCTGTTAGCAGAAAATTGGACTGTCATCAGCGTGCCATGTTCATTTTGGCTGATTAAAGAGATATTAATCTACTGTCACTGCTACAGCTCTGTCAGCAGAGCTAACAGGCCACGGAGGCAGGGCTGCCTCAGGGACAACAGCAGACAGGGCCGTACAGCACACGGATCTGCTCCAAGGCCACCGCACCTGGGAGGGACTGTCCTCCGGGGACACGACAGGTCCCCGGAGCAGTCACCGGCACCGAGGGCACAGAATAACCACTGTGGACCCGAGGCTTCGGGCGCCCCAGTTCCCGAACTGCATTTGTTCTTCTGAGGCGTGGACGCGTCCGCACACTTAGGGTCACCTGCGGGGCCTGCCCTCACCTGCAGAGAAGGGCGGGAACCTTACCCACGGTGCTGCCACGTCTCCTGCCAGGCTCGGGTCCCTACTGGCCACAGGGTTGATGGGGCCAAGCAAACGTCAGGATGGTTTAGCGAGAGCGGCTTTGTGGGTTCCTGAAGGCTCAGACCCACAGAGGAGATCCTCGCCAGCAGTGTCCCCCGCAGGCCCCGACGGGCTGCTCAGAGACCCAAGTCAAAGGCTCCGTCCATGTGGACACAGCCCAGGGGCCGCCCACACTTCCTCAGCCTGGCGCCCTGGCCACCAGAGTCCCACCTGGTCCAGAACGGCCTAGAGGAAAGGCATTGGGTGGTGATGTGGCACCTACTGAATACCTTACCAACCCAGCTCCCCTGGGAGTGCCTCTGGGGTCGGGGCCTCTTAAATTAAGACCCACACAAACAACCTCATTTTACCTTAATTATCTCTTTAAAGATCCAGATACAACCACGTCCTGAGGCACAAGGGCTTCGTGTTTCAACATGTAAATCTGGGGAAATAAAAACACCCACCAAATATCGTATATTAACGCATGTATGTGGAACCTAGAAAAATGGTACAGATGAACCGGTTTGCAGGGCAGAAGTTGAGACACAGATGTAGAGAACAAACGTATGGACACCAAGGGGGGCAAACCGCGGTGGGGATGGGGGTGGTGGTGTGCTGAATTGGGCGATTGGGATTGACATGTATACACTGATGTGTATAAAATTGATGACTGATTAAAAAAAAAAAAAAAACACCCACCACACCTCCTTTCCCTCAAACCTCGTCCCTCCTCTGAGCAGCGGTGGCTTATGGGGGATGAAGCCCAGCCTCTCTAGGGTCACCTCCTGGGCATCACACAAGCACCAGTGCGGTCCCAGGCGAGGGAAGGGGACCCTCGCCAGCTCCCGCTGAGTCCGCGGCTGAGCTAATCGGAGTTTGGGGGCAGTTCGCCTCGGATTCCTCACAGCCGCTCCATCAACATCCAGGCCAAGCGCTGCGGTGCATGGGCCACATGAAATATTCAAGAGAGTTCTATTATTGAATTAACTATTTATCGATTTATAATTTAAAAGATGCATGCCCCACCGCTAACAAAGATTCCACACCGACTCTTGATTCTGAGAGCCTCGGCGCACCGCTGCCCCCGGGGACTCCCACTGGCAGCCCCCGCCCTGGAGGGCAGGGGAGGGTGAGACGGGGGGCCCAGTGCGGCCCCTGCCCAGCGACGTCTCCTCTGTCCCGAGACCTTAGCCACGCTGGCCACGTGGCCGCCGCTCAAAAACTCGCCGAGACACACGGCTTACATCAGCTCACTCGGGCCTCACCGACCCCCGACAAGCTCGTCTTTTTAAGAAAATTAACTTTCCTTAGAGCAGCTTTAGGTTCAAGCAAAACTGAGGGAAAGGCACAGAGAGTTCCCGGATCTCCTGCCCACATCCCGCCTCCACACACACCCTCCCCACTGTCAACATCCCCACGGAGGATGCACCTGTCACAACCGACACACCTGCACTGACACGTCGTGATCACCCAGAGCCCACAGTCTGCACGTTGCGGTTCCCTCTTGCTGTTGTACGTTCTACAGGTTTGAACAAATGTAGAAAGACATGTATCCATCATTATGGTATCATACAGAGTGTTTTCACTGCCCTAAAAATGCTCTGTTCTCTGCCTGTTCATTCCTCCCCACCCAACTCCTGGCAACCCCTGATCGTTTTGCCATCCCCGGAGACTGGACTTTTCCCGAATGTCATAGAGCTGGAATCACATAGAGCTCCTCTCACCTGGTAACATGCATCTAAGTTTGGAGGCAGGTATTCTGGTTGTGCCCGTTTTACAGACTCAGACAGGAAACGCAACTCAGCCAAGGTCACCCATGGGCCCCCGGTGGAGCCTTGATGGACACCCTGCTCCAGACCCTTCTGCTGCCTGGTGGTCCCGAGGGACACTGGCACACAGAGGCCCCAGACCTGGCCAGACACAGCTCTGTCGCGGGCAGTTTGGACCCGGTCTGCAGTCCTCCGGCCGAGGCCTGACCCCGAGTCTTTCCCAGCCACACTTCAGAGCTGGCGCGGTGCTGTGCCAGCCTCTGCGGCGGGGACAGAGGGGACGCCAGAGCTCCCTCAGCCCCGCCCTCACTCCCAGGACCAGGACTCGACACAGACGTCAGGATTATGGGGGTTGAATGGCACGCGCTGTAAATAATCACTGTTTTAAGACTCGCACATCAAGCCCCTAATGGCATTACTAGGGCTCGGGATGAAGCCCAGGAAGATAATTACCAACATATCAGGCTCCAGATGGTAATAACATCTATTAAAGACGACACGCCAGGAAAATCCCTGGATTAGGGTGAGAGAGGCTGTGCCCCAGGAGAGCCCCTCTGTGGAGACAGGCGCTCCCACATGGCCTCCCCTCCCCGCGGCCAGTGCCCCGCCCAAGACGGGAGCTCAGTGCACACCATGGATGCACCCCACAGAGGGGTGCCCGGCTCCGGCTGGGGCACCGCCCAGGCCCTCCCGTGGAGGGGTCTTCTGTGAGCACCCCAGGGCGACCTCCCCCCTGCCTCATCTATGAGTGCCCATCCAGCCTTGAAGGGTCAGCCGTGGCCTGGACACCATCTCCACCTTGAGGAGCTAGAATCCTGGCACGAAAGAGACGGCCTGGGCCCGCAGGAGAGGGAGGGGAGGTTGTATGGGGCTGTCTACAGAGGCTCAGTAGGCTGAGGGCCCAGCAACGGGTAAAGGGATAAAGAAACTCAGCAGCAGCAGTTTTAACCTCCCCGGAGGAAATGGGTCCCTCTCCAGCCCTCTGACCTCAGGGGCCAAACTCCCCGGGAAGCCACGGGGCAGCGCAGCAGAGAGGGGTCCCTACAGGTCAGCCTCAGGGACACAGGGTCAGGCGGCAGAGGAAGACAGTGGGCCTGCAGGGGCTGGAGGGCAATGTCCACGGGGGACGCTCACTAGCCCCGATGGACCTGTCACCCGTCGGTCACTGGGGTCTTGCTGGTGCCCAGCAGCTGCAGCCAGTGTCGAGGGCTGCAGCCCCAGCTTGTGCTGAATTTCGGGTAGACACTGCTGGCTGGTGGGCAGGGCTGCCCTGTTGCCCGGTCACTGTGGACTGCTCAGTCGGCCTGGGTCCCTCCACTTGGGTACAGCATGCCCAGCCCAGGGCAGTGGTTGAACCGTCAGAGGACCGACCGCCCCACCCCCCCAAGATCCTCTGGGCCTCTGTCTGCGTGGAGGCCCCACACCAGCGGCTATCGGAGGGGAAGATGGGCCAGAAGGTCAGGTGCCCGGGCTGCCCCCTGAGCTGATGACTGGATGAATGAATGAGTGAATGAATGAATGAATGAAATGCAAGGGACCCTGGGAGCTCTGCAGACGGAGCCCTGCCCAGGATCCCCCTCTGGGGTTCCAGGATCTATCAGGGCGAGCGGCTTGCAAACAGGCCGGGCCGGGGAGACTGAGCCAGCATCTCCGTGCCCCCAGCCAGCCACTCAGAGACACTGCATCCCTGTCGGGGCCAGAGCTCTCCACCCAGAGTCGGAAGGCAGCTGAGGGATCCCTTGTGGCTAAGGCGCTGCCTTTCTGGAGAAAGAAGACCACCAACCAGGTTTATGCCACAAAATGGATCTTCCCATTCTTGAAGAAGCAGAAATGAATGTTTCCAGGGTGCGTGCTCGAGGTTTGCCTGTTCTCATCTGCACGAAGGCCTGGGAGTCAGGCTGAGAGCCTTTCAAGGCTGAGAGCTCATCAAGGCTGTGCCCACGGTCTCTTGGGGCAGCACAGGGCTGGAATGCAGGGGGCAGAGTGAGAGGAGGGGCTTGCACCTCTGTCTGTGGGGGTCGGTTTCTCCGAAGCTTCACTCCCATTACTAATGGGCTGATGAGGCCAACACACCTGGCAGCCAAAGGAAGGGGGCTCCACGTCCGCCCCGCCCCTCCCCTCCCGTGGGGCTGATGTTGGGCAGGAGACGGGGAGGGCGAGGCCATCTCCCTGCCAGTCAGAGCCATCTGGTTCCCTCGGAAGTACCGTATACATGTCTCTGCACCCCTTCATTCATTCATTCATTCAGCAAATACTCCCCGGGGCACCTGCCGGGCCCCAGGCTCCGAGGCAGGTCAGGGGGAGACAAAACAAACAGGGCACCTGATCGTGGAGCCTTCCCCTGTACAGAGAGACCGAGAATCAGCAAATGAAAGAGAGCGGAGAGCGCCACGCGGACAGGACGAGGCCAACCCCACAGACATGACGGGCAAGCATTCCCAAGGGACCTCGAGTGTGAATCGGGAGCAGAGCAGCCGGGGTGGACATCAGGGCAGAGGTGGCCCTTCGGGGAAGTGGGTGTGGGATGTCCCGCACCTTGGTCTGGGGCGGGGGGGCTGTGTGCTTCATGGGATTAAGTTCTACCTGGATAATAAAGAGAGGACGGGAGGAAGGAAAACACCAGGAGATGTGCTAGGGAGAGACCGGGGCTGCACTGGATCGGAGTCAGGGAAACTGGCCCTGAGGACACGTCGTGGTGTCATCTGACTCTGAACAGCAAGAAGGACCCTGTCCTGCAAAGCCTGGAGCCAGAGCGGCGGGGGGAGGGGGAGGGTAAGCACCCTGTGGGTGGGGGCGGCTCTAACAGGGCCTGGCCAGCAGACCCCCGCCTCCCAGCACCGTGCCCATCATGCTTCCCGCCTTCTCCCTCCGAGGCCCGTGCAGGGGACGGTCCCCATGTCACCGCCCCCTGCTGAAATACGCAGGGTGGTTCAGGTTCTCCTGACTGGACGCTGTGCCAGCAGTGACCCGAGGATCCAAACTGCCACCCTGAGGGTCTGGGACGGCTTGACCGTGTCCTTGCCAAGGAAATCGGGCCCCTAGCAGCCTGGGCCCCACAGTAGCTTCACAGCTAATGGAACTGTCACCTATGTTCCTTTTGAAGTCTGTACCTTGGGGACCAAGTGGTGGCCGCACTTGACCATGATGGCAGGAGTGGCCACTGCAGAGAGGGGGCGGGGCTGACGTCCATTCCCAGGGGAACTTGTGGGGCTGGTGAGCGGCCCTGGGGTCCTGGGTAGTGGAGCAGGGACGTTTGGATGGACGTGGACAGAGATGACGGTCTTGGGCTCTGCATCTCAGAAAGAGAACCCACCCCCACCCCCCAACCCCGTCAGAGAAACTCGCCACCGTGGTCAGGAGACCCTGGCACAGTTCCATCAGGCAGTCACTTGGCAAAGAGCTCCTGGTCTCCCCGAGATCCAGCCGCATCTCCCCTCTCGCATCTGAGCCACAGCTGAGTCAGATCTCGGCCTCTCTCCTGACTTAAATGCCCCAGGAAGAGGAAGCTTTGCTACAAAATCTCCAGGAAATGGTTTGAGAGCCGATTTTTCAGGTGTTGTCCCAAGGATGAGATGCAAGGTCAGTTCCGTGTGAGTTTCCCGACATGGGTTCACTCACCAGAGCTTGTGGACTTGCTGGGTTGGCTGACGCAGCTCCAGGAGTTTGGCCGCTGGCGGACAGACCTGGACTCAACAGCGGCCAGCAGCCGAGCTGAGACCCCCACGTGCAGCCCACACCCCACGGCCCCTGGGAGCGGGCCTGGGAAAGAAGGCCATAGGCGAGGGGGCCTCCGCTCCATGCTCCGTGTGTGCCAAATGCCCCCGCCTCCCTCTTACGAGGACGCTTGTGAGGGCTTT
Source organism: Balaenoptera musculus (assembly GCF_009873245.2). Taxonomy (NCBI): domain Eukaryota; kingdom Metazoa; phylum Chordata; class Mammalia; order Artiodactyla; family Balaenopteridae; genus Balaenoptera; species Balaenoptera musculus. The sequence continues at coordinate 1,487,715 of NC_045785.1, read as the reverse complement.
TAGGGCCAACCGGCTGGTTCAGGATGGGCTCCCGTCTCAACATCCTGGCCTCGATCCATCCGCGAAGACTTTGTTCCCAGGTTCCAGGAGGAGGACCTTGCGTGTCTTTGGCCGTATTCCAGCCGGCCGTACGCACTGGGGCGGGAGCCCGATTCCAGCGGGAATGACAAGGTCCTGAAGTAGCCGCAGTCAGGTCATCGACCAGCTGAGGGCAAGAACCGTGCTGGGCCGTGGACGGAGTGGCCATTAGAAGGTTTAGTGCCCATTGTCATGGCTACTTGGCCCCGGCATCTCTCGGGACAGAGTAGGTGGAGGGTCCAGGGGAAGGTGATCAATCCACACAGCAGGCCACCTCCCTGGTTAGACTTGTCACTGCGAGAGTCGTGCCTGTCACCCAGGTGCCCTGAAGCCAGTTCACAATCTGAGTCCTAGGTTGAGGGCAGGTGGGGACCTCCAGGAAGGATCCAGAAACACTGACCCAAGAACAAACTCTGATCTGCCCCCAAAGAGACCAGCAGGCTATTAGCGGGCTGTCTGTGCTCCCAAAACAGGCCCGCAGACATTACAGGTTCCTGGGGACCCCAAACACCACGGCATCCCCCAGCCAAGTGCTCAGGTGACACAGAAGAGCCAGCCCTCATCCACCCAAGTGGGCTCTGTGGCCTCAGGAGTCGGAATACACATGTGGGAGGTGGACGGGTCTCAGGGAAGGACCCTGGATAAGCCCTTCTCGACCCCCCAGCCGAGGACCTTCTTCACGGTGGGGCCGCCCCGTGCATTGCAGGGCGTTCAGCGGCATCCTGGCTCCTACCCCACTAAACGCCAGTGTCACCCCCTAGCTGTGACAACCAAACAGTCTCCAGATGCTGCAAGGTGTCCCTTGGGAGGGAGGGTCTCCCGCAGTTGAGAACCACTGCTCTGGATTATTCTAAATTTAATCAGGTGATGAGCCTTGGTGCATTTTCCAATCGTGGAAACGCTATTGAGAAAATCAGCAAAGCCCCGGGCAGGACACACTATTGATTTGGTGAACGTGTTTTTCCTTGTATCCACGGGGAGCATTTGCTTCCACACGGCAGCCGTGACATCCCCTTTTTGATCCTGTCTTTGACCCCTGTTAGTGTCCCACTTGATGCCATAATCTTGTCTACAAAGATCTCAGTCACCCTGAGGTCACAGGGCATCGCACTGGTCCACCGAACACGACACCAGGTCCACCGATCCTGATGGTCGGGAATTGGCAAACGTCTTGGATGACTTGATAAGGTCCATGTGCACCGGAGGGTGGATAATGAACTCATGAAACCTGAAGGGTCAGATGCGTGGATGAGGTTTCTGGGGGACCATGGTCTGAAACATGGATCCTCTGAGGGGAAACAGAAGCCACCACTCACGTCCTGCGCCTAGAAGGAGCAATGCCATTCGGGGAGCTCTCTGGATCTTGGAAGCAACTCCCCCCACACTCCCCCCGCTCCACCCAGGAGGGAGCTGCTCCTACTTCCAGGGCGATCCGGAGGCTTCCGGGGTTGAGTGGGGCCCAAGGCAAGAGCCGTGGCTGTGGGCTGCGGGACACTCTGCCCTGCTGGCGTCATCGCCCGGCATTTCCAACAGTGATGGAAGTGTTGGTAGCAAATAGGGAAGCTGCTTGGAATCCCAAAGAAGCTGGAGCCGGGAATCACAGCGCAGAAAGCTAGGGTTTGGAAGCAAAGTCATGTCTCCCCCGAGAGTAACCTCTCCTTTCAAGGATGAGCTCCTGGTTCCCTACTGTGCCCCAGACCCAATGCCTGACTGTTGACATCAGGTCAGTCTGAGCTGCTCACCACCCACTGGGTGTTATTCGGGCCAGGAAAGCGTCAGGTCAAGCATGGCGGCACCAATCTGCCACCGCATAGGAACGGCGTCTCGGAACTCCAGCTGGTCAGGAAGGGACAGAGATGCAGAGAGGAGAGGTGGCCAGGACTCCTGAAAAATGCATCCTTTGACCCATTACCCTCCTCCCTCACCCACAGCTTCACGGGGATTTCCTTACGAGTTTTGACGGAAGACAAAAAACTTAGGCTTAGTTTATATATGGTTCTGAACTGTTTTCTGTCACCGGCCAGAAGTAAATTCGAGTGATGCAGCTCTAATCCGGCTGGTCCTGAAGATGGAGGGGGACGAAGCCATCCAGCAGGCCGAACACCCAGCACCATATGTGCTTGTCCACTTTACCAAGACAGAAAGGCGGCCACCGGTGGGAGGGACACCAACTCCAGAGATTCCAGAGATGTACCAGTGGTTGCCCAGCATGACCTGGGGCTTAGAAAGAGGAAGCTGGTGACCTGGAATCTGAAGGAGGGGCCTGGGGTGGCCCTTCTGGAGCAAACACAGCTGTGAAGATGCTCGTGCCCCAGCAGGTGCACAAAAGGGCGTCCACGCAGACAGAGGAGACTCTCGGAACCCAGGCAGACCACTTGGGGGGAATGCCTCCCCAGCTGCCCCGGTGCTTGCTCAGGGTCCCTCACAGAGTGGCCGTGGTGGCAGGGAGGGTGATTGTTGTGGGATGAGTTATGTCCCCCCAAAACATACATACAAGTCCTAACACCTAGTACCTGTGACCATGATGATTTAGGGGTAGGGTCTTCTTCGCAGATGGAACCAACTTAAGATGAGGTCATTAGGCTGAGCCCTAACCCAATGTACTGGTGACATTCTAAGAAGAGGAAAAGGCCATGTGACGACAGAGGCAGAGATTGAAGTGAAGTGGCCGCAAGCCCAGGAACACCTGGGGCCACCAAAAGCAGGAGGAGGCCGGCAGGACCCTCCCCTGGAGCTTAGGACGGAATCCCCTGGATTTCAAACTTCTGGCCTCCAGGCTGTGAAAGAACAAATTTCTGCCGTTTTAAGCCCCCTGGTCTGTGGCATTTTGCTGCGGTCACCCATAAACAAAGGTTAGGCTCGGGTTCAGTGATGCAGCCTTCAGACCAAGGTCAACCCCATTACCTCTGCCCTGTGACTTACCTGCCCAAAACAGAAGCTCCCACTGGGACCCTCGTGTGGCACATTTTCCTGGGAATTTGGGCCACCCACTGGCGTCTGGCAGATGATCCTGGACCTCTGCCATCACAGAGGGACAGCAAGTTGTCCTCTCCGGATGGGGATTGCCTTCCCTGCCATGATGCCCCAGAGGGCTCTGCCGTCTGTGGACGTGCGTTACACACCCTTCCCCATCCTGGCACTTCACCCAACACTGCTCCTGACCAAGGATGCCCATTCATGGTAAAACTACGTGGGTGGGCTCAGCAATGGGCTCTGCCCTCCCATTTCTTTGGTCCCCATCACGTCAAGCCTAGTGAAGCCTCCGTCCCGGTGCCAGTTGGGCTGCCACACCACGAAAGGTTGGGCCTCTGTCCCAGGGTGTGATCTATGTCTTGAATCAACAGGCTGCTTGTCCCAAGGCCAGATTCCAGGTCCAAGAAGCCAGGGGCAGAAGAAGTGGTGCCTCTCACTCACACCTACTAACCCAGGACCTTTGCTTCCCGACCCTGCGGCCTTGGACTCTGCTGGTTCAGATGCCCTGATTCCCGAGAGGGATGCTTCCTCCAGTTGACATAACAGTGGTTCCACGGAATAGAAGTCGAGATGGGCAGCTGGCCTTTGGGGCCCTGCCCACCCCTGAACCAACTGGCCCGGTGACAGTGCGTGTGCCGCCGGGGGCTGTTGACGCCACATCCAAAGGGGACATTGGAGGAGGAAGACTGGGCCCCAGGGCCCTCCCCAGTGTGAAAATCAGTGGAGAAGCACAGCAGCCGAAAAAGGGAAAAGCAGGATGCCCGAGGATTCAGACCCTTTAACGAGGTTAGACTGAGTCACCCCACCTGGAGAGAAGCCCGGCCAGCTGAGATGCCAGGTGAGCAAAGGAGACAGATTGAGCAGAGATGGTAAATGTGGGCTGTGCCTCGGGATCGCATGTGGAATCCAGACTACAGCCCCATCACATCCGCGTGCCTTCTCACACAGGCGAGTGTGTGTGCACATGCGTGTCCTGGTTCCCTTCTCCGGCACTCTTCATTTCCCATTGTTACTTGATTAATATACGGTGGGCAGTGGTTAACTTGACAAGCTATTCTATGACTCCAAAATGTTCACATACAAACATTTATTCAAAAACATGCAAAACATATGACATCACAACTGAACTAAGAGAGAAACTAACCTTGCCAGAGATGAACGCCACCACTGTCACCAGGAAATGGGTATCAGGATGCTGGGATTTTGTCGCCCCTTTAACAAAAGGAGGTGAAAGGGTCTTTGTTTTTCTGATGGGTAATTGCATCTCGTTAGGCAGAAGCACTCACAGGGTGCCGTCGTCGGCCAGGGCTGGACGTACACCCATGTGAGAGGGGTGCGTACACGGGGAGTAGCCGAAGGGAGGCCAGTGCTGGCCGTGTGACCTGTTGTCTCTGGGCTCCCAGGCTGCCCTCCCACACGCTGGGCTGCTGGGTGAGGACCCCGCCGATGACGTCCCCCTGGCCAGCTGGCTTCCTGCGAGACTCTGCCAACTGGGGCCCTGGAGGGCGGTGGGGAGGCAGGTGCTGGCGGAGAGGATATTTATACGTCGCTCCTGTTACTTTCATCCCAGGCACTGGCCCCTGGTCCCGTGGGCCACAGTTGATTCTGGCCGCCAGCTTCTTTGGGCAGAACCAGCCCGTAGCGCCTCACAGGGGCACGAGCAGCCACTGGAGAGGCCCCTGCTTAGAAGACAGACGCCCGCAGGCCCATGGGCTCCTCTCCCAGCTCCTGGGTCCTGAAGACTCACGCCTGTCTCCCTGCAGGTCCTGTCCCTGGGTCACACGCATGACCCCCTTGGGCCTTCCCAGTGCCCCTGAACCAACGCCTCCATTAAATCCCCGCGCTCTGTGCTGCTGGCTGGACCCTGGCTGAGCAGGCCTCCCGGCTCGGCGTGTGGGGACCTCGTGGTTGCACAGACAGGCTGTGCCAGATGCCCGGCCGGCGGAAGCCATGTTCCTCAACGTCGCAGTCAGGAGCTATGGTGATGCCGGCGGGAGGGGAACCATTCATAACCAACCCTGATGTCACTTTCCGTGTGCCCCCCCCGAAACGCACCAGCTCACGTAAGCCTCCCAGCAGCCCATGAGGACCATTGTGACGGGCTGAACCGTGTCCCCCAGATCCACGCGCTGAAGTCCTAACCTCCAGGACCTCAGAATGTGACCTTATTGGGGCTTAGGGTCTTGGCAGATGTAATTAGTTAAGATGAGGTCCGACTGGAGTAGGGTGGCCCTTAATCCCATAGGACTGGTGTCCTTCGGAAAAGGGGATTTTGGACACAGTCACGCACAGGGAGATACCGTGTGAGGACAAAGCAGAGCTGGGGTGATGCGTCTATAAGCCAAGGAGCTGCGAGGGTAACCAGCAAACCACCAGAGTCTAGGGGAGAGGCCTGGGGCAAGTCTTCCTCACAGGGGACTCGGCAGGAACCAGCCCTGCGGCACCTGGATCTCGGGCCTCCAGACTTCGGGCGGGGAGAGAGGGCTCCCTGCCGTGTGACGCGGCCCCGGGACACGCCACACACAGCGCCCCACCAGTGCTGGAGGCCTCTCAATGCGCAGGGTTTGCTGAATGTCTGCAGGTCACCCAGCGCTGGCTTTACCTCCCTGGGCTCACTGCCGGCTGGACCCTCCCCCCTGCCCAACAGGTGCCCTGACAGGTGCCCCGACAGGTGCCCCGACAGCAGGCAGGTCCACTCGAGAGGTGAGGGCTCTGGGGGGGTCTTGCGGGGACACGGCCACAGCACCTGGAACCGGGGGCCTCCATGAGAACATGCACACTGGGCCCGGCCTCCTGTCCTCCAGCAAATCGGGGCGAACTCCCCGGGGCCTGGGGAGGGCCAGGCTGTCCAAGGGCTCCCACACAGAGCCCCTTCCCACTGAGGTAGTGACCCAATGCAAACAGCAGAGCAGACACCCCAGGACCCCGAGTTTGAGCCCCTCTCCCCCCGTCACCAGCTGGATCTTTTGAGGAAGTTCCTTAACTTCTCGACCCCTGAAGGGAGAGTTACCAGCAAAACCACGACCGTAGCTATTCACAGGGGTGTCACTGAGCCGAGACGCGCCGCACCTCGAAGACAAGGGAACGGGGGTCTGGAGAGAGTGGTCTCTGGGCTAACCAGGACGCCAGCCGAGGATGCGGGCGCTGGTGCTGGTGCTAGCGGTGTGGACCCGGCCGTGGCCCCCTGGGATTGGAACTGTCCACGCAGGTCCAGGGATGCTGGGACAGGGTGGGGGCCAGAGCTGCCCTGGGCACCATGGGAAGCCCCATCCTGGGCTGCAGACCACCAGGACCCTGGGGACCACAGGCCCGGGGGTCCTCACGCTGAGGCTGGGAAAGTCAGAGCGGAGCTAGGCCACAGCCGCCCAGCCGGGCACCGCCCCCCATGACCCCAGCGCGTGGATTCACACTCCAGAGGGTCTGCTAGGAAGTGAGCCGGGTCAGAGGGTGGGGGCCCTTCTCAGGTCCTTGACAAACTCAGCCCCTTGTCCTCATGAGAGGCCTGGACGGTGGGGCGGCCAAAGAGAGTCCTCAAGGCCAGCAGACTGGAAGGCCTCAGAGGCCCTGTGGCCCCCCAGGTGTTGTGTGTGCGTGTGTGCATGTGTCGTGTGCGCGTGTGTGCGTGTGTGAGTGTGCACGTACATGTGGGAGCATCTGGGGGCGCTTCTGTGCATTTGTCAGGTCTGTGCCCATCTGTGCGTGTGCACGCATCTCATGAGTGCGTGTGTGGGCGTGTGGGTTGCTGCGTGTCTGCATGCCGTCGCGCTCAGACTCGGAAAGAGAGAAGAGATCCTCTCCCCCCCCTTCCCCACCCCCGACAGGGATCTGGCTCCCTGCTCCATGGACAGCAGGCCTGGGGGTCTCTGAACAGAGCAGAGACGTCTCCCTCCAGGACCCTGTGCAAACCTCCGTGTGTCCAGGAGCCCAGGCCCCGACGCGTGATGGGTGTGGGCCAGGCTGCACGTTCGCTCCTCTCTCGTCTGCACCCCGGCCCAGGGACAATGTGGAAGTTCGGTGGCCAGAGCCACCCGAGCTCAGAATCCTCCCACAACACCTTCCCCAGAAAGTCCCCGCTGGCAGGGCCGCTCACGCAAGGCCAGGCAAGAGGACACCCCAGGGAGCGGCACAGAAGGACGGCATGCCAGAGAGAGGCTGGATGGGGAGGTGGGAGCCGGCACCCCCGTTCTGTGCCAGCAGACCCCGAGTGGCCTTGGGAGATGTCGGGCTCTCACTCCAAGTCTCAGCCTCCCCACCTGATCCGAGGGGCGGCCAGGCCGTCCCAGCCCTCCCAGAGCCATGCTCCGCTGATGGCGCGTGAGGGGACGCCCTGCAGGCCTTGCCTTGGGCCGACCCCGGCTGTGGACGCAGTCCCACCTCCAGCCGAGCCCTGACCGCCAGAGCTCCAGGTCTGGAGGGGGCAGGGCCTGCCCGCCCACCAGGCCAGGGTCTCCCCCGCCTCCCCACCCCCTCCTGGCAGCAGTGCCTTCTCTCTGCTTTCCTGGGCTGTAGCTCTCGGCCTAATTATCTCTAACCTTCTGTTCGAAGACCCCTGTCCTTGCCTGATAAAAACCAGTAACTTTGAAAGCAAACTGGGTCTTAATTTTCCTTGACAGCCCTGCTTGAAGCATGCAGGCCGAGCTGGGGTTTAATTAAATGCACATTCGTATTCCAAACAAATTAAGTACAATTAAGGACCCCGAGTTATGGGTATCTATCACTCCGTGATGTTTTTGTAAAAATTACCCCATCGAGATCAAAGTCGGAGGATCCTTGCCTTAATTGCTTCATTAGGGCGCCGTGCACCAGGCTTCGAAAGGACCGGCCCTGGTGTCTCTTTGGGAATTACCCAAACGACGGCTCTCAGAGTAATTGCTTCCATATTTCTTTCTCGGAGACGTTCCGGCCTCCACGGATCAACTGCAAGGGCTTCAGGAACCCAGCTCTGCTCTGGTCCCCGCAGCAGCAGCCGAGGCGTTTTCGTGGCGCCTGCACTGAGGCCCCGCTGGGCCGGCTGGTGGGTGGGCCGCCCCCTGCCCTGCCCTGCCCACGCTTGGCCTCTCGGCCGGGCAGCTGGTGGCCCAGGGGGCACGGCCCAGGCCAGCCCACAGGTCCCCCAGACAGGCCGACATGCACCACACGGACCTCGACGGGTTGGTGTCCCCCGCACAGCCCAATCCTGGCCTCCCTGCTGTGGCTCCAAGCCATGGAACGGGGTGAGGGCCCCCCGCTGAAGTCCCAGGCCTGTGGGGACCCAGCCACTTGCATGAGGCTGCAGGCAGGGGCCGAGCACGGTCAGGAGCCGATAGTGCGGTTCTGAGCCCTCTGAGAAGGCTCAGCACCCTGGCCTCCAGCCATGCAGCCACTGCAGATGGCCCTTCCACCCACGGGGCGCCCTCACCTGGACCCTCTCGGAAGGCCTCCTGTACCGCCGGCCCCCGCGTGGGGGAACGTGCGGGACCTTCCATGTGACCCCTCCAGGAGAGGGGAGCAGGGCCTCCTCAGGGGTCCCAGCCACACGGCTGCCAAGGGAGGGCCTCTCACGCCAGCCCAGCTCCCACCGGGACCCTGCGTGGATGCCGGCAGCTGGCCCAGGATTACAGTGGCCCGAGGGCAACGTCCCAACTAGAGCTGTCAGATAAACAAGACGTTGTCTTTAGTACAAGTATGTCCCATGCAGCCCTGGGGGCGTCCTCACACCCAAAATGACTCACGTGTACCTGAAATCCAGGCGTACCTGGGCATCCTGCATTTTATTTCGTTGCATCCCGCCCCGCCCCACCCCGCCCCGGCCAGAACATCTGGAAGGGGGGGGTGGGGAGGACATGGACCCCCAGGTTCGCTGAAGAGCTTGCTTGTCCTCCACAGCACCCCGGCCTTGGTGGACAAACGCCTGACGGGCAGCACGGTGGCTGGTTCTCTCCAGAGACACCCCAAGGCCTGAGAGCACCCAGACACCCTGCCCTCCAAGCTGTGCCTGTGGCCTGACCCAGGGCCCCCCTGCCCAGCTTCCCCCACCGCCCACCCACTCCTCAGAGCCTCCTCTGCAGACCAGGAGTTGCTGGGGGCACAGATCTCATCCCCCCAGTCCCTCCCCAAGTCCACCCTCAGCCTCGGCCACGGATCTGGCCAGCACCAAGTGCATTAACTCCACGCCACGCATCCTGGAAGGTGCCGGTCACGTGGGGGACATCCTGTCAGTGCCGCATCGCAGATTGAGAGTGGGGGTTTTAATCCCAGGACCCCCAGAAACAGAGCAGAACTCGTTTAGTGGGAATGGAAACGTCAAGGATGGATGCTCTCACCTAAGGGGGAGCTAAGGGTACCCATGGCCGATCCCGGGAACCACAGCTGGAGCGGATGGACGCAGGTGGATTTCCAGGGCCAGCAGAAGAGCAGTTGCTTCTCAATGGTGTCAGGTTGACCTGGAGTGGACTCTCTGCCCTAGACTGAAGACCCCGCTGGGGTGCCAAGCCACCATCCACAACAAAGCTGAAGCCCACAGGATGCCCCTGGTTATAGGAGAGCACTGGACCCTTCCCACAGACCACCCCTCACCCAGGGCACCCGCTGCCCACTGCCCGGAGCTGTGCCCATGCTCAGGACTCACATGAGGCAGAAGAGGCTCCCAGTCTGTCTCCGGAAACCATCCACACTGCAGGAAAGCGACGGCTCTTAACCTGCTCTGCAGGGAAATCCTCAGATGCCAGAGAGGGGCCGGCCCTGCCAGACCCTACTGCCATTGATGGCCCTGTGTCCCTATAGGTCCAAGCCTGCCCATCGGGGAGGCCACCTCCTCTCCACTTTGCAGGGAATCACACGTGAGAACAGTGCTTCCCAAACTGTGTTCCGTGGAACACTAGGGGTTCCACACGCAGTGAAAACATCAGCATTTATTCTCCCCTCCTCATGTTAGGGCTGGACTGAGGCTGGATGTGGACCTTCTGACATCCTTCTCACAGCCCGCCTGTGGGGCAGGTGCTGCTAAAGCCTGTGGAGGCTCAGAGGCTGAGCGGCTGTCAGTCACGAGGCAGGGAGGCCTGGGTGGGAGATGAACCGAGCTGGCTTCCAGGACAAGGCCCATCCCAGCAGCCGCCCAGGTGGGGCCAGTCCTCTCCCTTCCGGACCCAGGTGCACACGCAGACCTCCTCCTGAGGGTGCATCTGGAGTCCAGGGACTGTAGCACTGTGGCCCCCAGCCAAGCAGGGCAGTGAGGTATCATGGGCGGCCTAGGACACCCGCTGGGCTCATGACTCGCCGGCCAGCCTCACGCTGACGCGCTAATGGACTATACGTTGTCTGTTAGCATAGCGGGGACGGGCCCGGGGCTCCCACCATGAAACTTTAAGTAGAAATGAAAACAGGCTCTGAGATGGGTCAGTGGGGAGACGCCTGGGCCCATCTGCCGGTGAAGTCTCTGCAGCGAGCCAGAAACCCCTGCAGACCTCTCTGGGGAGCTGCCCCCACAGAGACCCCCATGTTCCCATGGAGGGCACAGCCCAAGGAGGGGTGGCCCGGCGTCTGGACGCGCCCCTCTGACTCCCCTTGGAGCTCTCTGAGGTCTTGTTGAAAGGAACCCCACCTCCCCTTGCTCCCCCACTCCCTTGTTCTGGGGCGAGAGCCTTGGGTGGCCCCTGGTCGAGGCTGCTGGTGGCAGGGTCCCCCCTCTCCCCACCCCACACAGGACTGTCCCTCGGGGACCGTCAGCACCACTATCAGGGAGAGGTGACAATGAGAAGATCCGCTCCCCCTACAGCAAGACTCCTCACACCAGGGCCCCACGGCCCCCAGCCCCACCCTCCTCCCCCTTTCAGCTCCCAGCCAGGCCTTCAGAGCCACCCAGCCCAGAACAGCTCTGGCAGGGTCGGTGGGGAGCCCTCACCCACCAATCCCTCCTCTGTTTCTCCATCCTCCCCTGGCAGCCCTGTGGTGGCCTCTGACATAGGCCATGACTGCCTGCAGCTTGGCCCCCGGGGCCTATGGCTGCAGGATCCCACCCCCACTCTCCTTGGCCTGGCCGCCCCTTCTAGGTCCCTTCCTCTGTTCTCAGCCCCCTGCCTCTTTGTGTGGGGTCCCCAGGGCCCAGACTTGTGCCTCATCCGTCCACACTCAGAGACTCCCTCAGGCTCGGCCTCAAAGCCCACCCACAGGTGTGGCCCGAGCATCCGGGGCCAGCAGCCCACTTGAGCCCTGACTGCCTCCCCTGAGCGCCGGGTACCTGCTGGGCCCAATGTCAGGGCTGCAGCAGCACCGTCCACACCCAGCCAGGGTGGTCCCCCCAACACTGTCCTCAGGCCAGGGACGGGTGACAGGAAGGGGGTCCCCCACTGTGTGCCTGACTCGGGGACCCATGGAGGAGTCTCCCCACTCCACCATCCCAGCACAGCCCATGCTACCACCTGCCCACGCAGGCCCCTAAGGCTGCCTAAAAAGACACTTTCCCCCGAGGAGCCCTCAGGACCCTGAACCCGGCAGCCCCCTAAGGCCCCCGATGTGGCCTGACCCCTGACTGGAAACGACACTCCACCTGCACCTGCTGCCGCCCCAGGAAGGAGCTTGGGGGCTGGAGAGAGAGAGTGAAGCTGAGGAGGCCAAGCAGGAAGCCCTGCCCTTGACTTGGGGGGTGGCCGGGCCCCCAGACCACCTCCCGTCCTGCCTCAAAGTGCAGCAGCCAAGGGAAGGTTCCGGTCATGGCGCAAGCTCTGGAGACCTCACAGTGACGGCCTCTCCCTGCAGGTGGGGTCCCTGACATGCTGCTGGCCGCATGGAGACTGTACCTCAGGACGCCAAGGCCATCCCCCCTGGAACGACCCCCAGCGCCGTCCCCACTTGGCATTGATGACACCCCTGCTGTGTCCTGGGTGCTGGAGACACAGAGGACCCCCTCCCTGCCCTCAGGGGAGGTGGCGCCTGCTGGGGAGAGATGCGGGAGCCTGGGCGCCGTCCTCCCTCCTCCACACCCCTCCCCTCTGTGTCCAGCCCCGCCTCCATCCTGGACCCTCCGGTCATGCTCCCCAGAATGCAGCTCTGGCAGTGGTGGTGTTTACCCACGTCTGGCATCTGGGGTGCTGCTGGGGGTGCCTGACACACCCTAAGTTACACCCTTGCGTGAGTCCTCCTCTTGAGGGCAAGCAGAACTTGTGACTTGCTTCTGGCCAGTAGAATATGGCAAAGGTGCCAGGAGCCATTCCCTTGAGTAGGTGGCATTAGGTAAGAAAGACTCATCTGAGCCACCCGGAGTGACATTGTCCTGCTGGTCTTGGAGACGTGAGCTGCCAGGAGAGACCCCCATGGGCTGGGGCTTTTGGTGGCCTCTAGGAACTTCGAGTGGCCCCTGGTCCCAGCCAGCAGGAAGACAGGACCCTTTGTCCTATAACCGCAAGGAAATGAATGCCACCAGCGCCTGCAATAAGCAGGAAGCAGCTCCTCCCCGAGTCGAGCCCACAGATGGGAGCGCAACCCGGCCGACACCATGGGTGCAGCCTAGAGAGACCCCGAGCAGAGGACCCAGCCAGGCCGTGCTGGACTCCTGACCTTTGGAAACTGAGGTGCTCAATATGTGTTGTTTCAAGCCGCTCAGTGCGCAGTGCTCTGTTACCCAGCCCAGATGACTGATGCACAAAGACAAGGCCGGGGTGGGTCCTGCCGGTGAACGCCAGGTGCAGAAACTGAACAGGCACTCTTCCACCAGAAGTCCCAGAGCTCCGTACCTGCTGCCCTCCCAGGGGGCACCGGCTGCCTCTGCTCACCACCCCCCCCACCAAGCCTGTCATCAGATACCAGCCCAGCCCACACGCTCTGCCGAGAAACTACCTGGAGGGCACGGTCCACCCTGCTGGGCCACCCACGGGCCAGGCTGCCCTCCCCCATCCCGTCCCCCCGGGCCTGCCCGCTGCCATCCCACCCTCGGGACACCTGTCCTCCCACTGCCCCTCGCAAAGGGCTGCCCCTCCCGCAAGGTCCACCTAGATGCCCCTCATTTCTGGAGCCTGGGGGCCCCCACGATGTGCCCCGGACCCTCCTTCGCAAACCGTGCAGCCCTCCGCTGCAGGGTGGGCTTGAACATGGGCACACAGTGTCCGTGCCTGCTGCAGCCCCGTGCACCCGGGGGCCCCCGACCTATGCATGCTGACAAGCGCATGGGGGGGGTGAGGAAAGGGGCAGAGCAGCGAGTGCACAGGCCAGTCCCGCTCTTGAGGCAATGTGGGCAGAGCAGGGGGTGCTGGAGGCTCTGGGGCGGCGTGTGAACAGGTGTGCAGGCTGGTCAGAGCCAGCGGTGCCAGGAGGGCGGGACTGTGCCTGGGAGCACTGTGGGGACACAGAGGACCAAGGGTCATCCGCCAGGCTGGGCCACGAGGCCCCTGAGACGTGGTGGGAACGAGGCTTAATTAAGAGGGGGCTGGGCTCCTCCCCCAGAGACCCCAGGAGCCCAGCTGAGGCTGAAGCCGGGCATCCCCATGGGCCCTGCCAGTTTCTGTGGCCACCTGAGTGGTCTGGCCGCGGTCAGGGAGGGAGGGGATTCCACAGGACAGGGTGGCAGTGGTCTGGGGAGGGGGCCAGATGTGGCCTGGGGAAGAGATATCTGGACAGTGGGCGAGCAGCAGAGGGGACGTCAGAGCTCAGCAACAGGGCCTGGGCTCCAGGGTTTGGGGGCCACCAAGAGTTTAGGAAGGTCTTGAGGGGTGTTTGGGGCAGGCATAAGTTCACCCTGGGATATGGGGCTTGGTGGGCTCACAGGACCATGGAGGAGATGGGCCAGGGGCACTGGGGGTGGGGGGCAGGTAGGCTCAGGGTCCACTCCAAGGTCACCAGCAGGGGTCATGACCTCAGGTGAGAAATAAGGCATTTTGGGTAAAGAAATGTCACAAAGGACTTCCCTGGTGGCACAGTGGTTAATAATCCGCCTGCCAATGCAGGGGACACAGGTTCGAGCCCTGGTCCGGGAAGATCCCACATGCCGCGGAGCAACTAAGCCCGTGCACCACAACTACTGAGCCTGCGCTCTAGAGCCCGCAAGCCATAACTACTGAGCCTGGCTGACTAGAGCCTGTGCTCTGCAACAAGAGAAACCACCGCAATGAGAAGCCCATGCACCGCAAGGAAGAGTAGCCCCTGCTCACCACAACTAGAGAAAGCCCGCGTGCAACAACGAAGACCCAACGCAGCCAAAAACAATAATAAAAATAAAATAAAGATGTGTATCTATAGCGGCTTATATTTTAAAAAAAAAAGAAAAAGAAATGTCACAGAGGGAGGAAGAGTGGCCAGAGGGGGAGCATTTGGAGCCCGGCCTCCCAGAGTGGGTCACACCCTGCCCCGACCATGGTCACCTGTGACCCCTGGGCGGTGGCCATGGGGACCACCTCTCCCTGGGATCCCACAGTGAAAATGGGGGGTGCGGGAGGGAGGCCCCCTGGTGAGTCAGTGGAATAATTAGGGGGCCTCTCAGGCTGAGTCCTTGTTGGAGGACATCTGGCCCTTTTCACGGGACCTGTCAGAGACTCATGCTGGGGGGTCAGGGGGTTGGGGGAGCCCCTCACCCCCCCAGCGGCCTCTCCTCAAAGAGGATCGGACGTCGGGGGTCTCCACCTGCCCCCAGCACAGGGCTGGCCCAGGCTTCGAACGTTCAGAACACAGGGGAGGGTGGGGTCAGGTGGTCTGCTCACTGGCTTCCTGAAACCCCCGGGGGGGGGAATGTCCTGTGCTCTGAGTCCATGCCTGGGGGCACCCAGGGGCTGACCCAGGACCACAGAGGCCAGACCGGGGCAGGCAGCCCTGACCTCGCTACCCCTCCACCCCCGAGCTGGCACTGGGGTACTGGGGGTGAGGGGAGGCCACTGCCCCCATAGGGCGATGTTCCAGTGGACGCCGGGCATGGACCTGGACCCGTGTGGGAGTGCCGGACTGTGGGTGACCAGGTGTGCCGGGTCCCTCCTCCCCCTTCCCCCTCCTCTCCCCTCCTTCCCCCTCGTTTCTGCTCCTTCCCTCCCCCTCCCTCCCCCCTCCCCCCTCTTTCCCCCTCCTCCTCTCCCCCCTCCTCTCCCCCCACCCCATACTCAGCCCTTGGTCAGAAGGCCTCGCCTCAGTGTGATATTAACCAGGAAAGTCATTTCTGGCCAGGGCAGCAGAGGTGTTGGAGGGAGGGGTCCGGGTTAGGTCAGGTTCTGTGGGCCCAGTCGACCTGCCCGGCGCTGAGGATGGCGCCCACACTAGGCACACAGGACCAGAGAGCACTCAGCGCCTCCAAGGATGGATCTTGGGGGGAGATGTGGGCTGGGGGCAGCGGGCTCCTCGGTCGACGGTGGGACGATGGGGAGGGACAGCGGGGGGCCAGTGGGCGGCATGACAGCTGAGATTGGTGTTTGGCCGGGTCAGCGGGTGACCGTACAGAAAATGAGTCCCCGGGGCGGCAATAATTTTAAGTGTCAGGGAAAGTCAAGGTCGTACAGCCCTGGTCTGTGACGACTTCTGACCACAAACAAATATATATGAAAACGATCGCCCGGGGCGCCAGCGCCAGTGCACGAGGAGGCTTAACCCCTGTGTGCCCGGGCGGCCGGGGCAGTGGGGCCCATCCACCCTCCCCCAGGTGGCCACAGAGGCCATCCCTTCTAGGGACAGACAAGCACAGCCTCCCATTACCCCGCTGCCCCCATCCAAAGACCCTCCCACCCCAGCCCAGAGAGCAGAGCGCCTTCACAGAGGAAACGCAGAGGCTCCGTGAGCCTTTCCAAAGTCACCTGCCCTCCACCTCCAAGCACGTCCCGAATAATGAGATCGAAGACCTCGGAGCCTGGGGTGGGAGTGGCAAGTCGTTACCATGGTTATTTATTCGTTTGCTCATTGAGACCCCCCGCCCCCTGCTTGGTTCAACCAAGATTTAAGAATGGTCTCCGTGTGTTCACGTGAATCAATAATAGATGCACTGTGAACACAGCCGGGCCCCCACCTCCCGCCCACCCCCACCTGCAGCCTCCCCCGTCTAGGCATGCAGGCATCCGGATGAATAAGGCCCTCCTGCCCTGTGCGGGTCCCACATGGCTCAGCTCTGGGGAGAGCCCTCCTGGGCCCTGGTCCTTCCGCAGGCAGCATTGGCCAAGCCTGGCACTTCTCTGCGGAGAGAGCCGTTGCTCCAGGCTGGTCAGCATGCAGACTGCCCTTCCTCACCAGGATCCTCAATAAAAACAAGGAAACTGCTTCCCACGTGTGGTGCGTTGAACACTATCCCCCAAATCCACGTCCACCCCAAACCCCAGAATGTGGCCTTATTTGGAATTGGGTCTCACAGGTGCAATTAGTTAAGATTTTTTTTTTTTTTAATTTTATAGCTACTTTTATTTTTATTTATTTATTTATTTTTGGCTGTGCTGGGTCTTCGGTTCGTGCGAGGGCTTTCTCTAGTTGCGGCAAGTGGGGGCCACTCTTCATCGCAGTGCGGGGACCGCTCTTCATCGCGGTGCGTGGGCCTTTCACTATCGCGGCCCCTCCCGTCGCGGGGCACAGGCTCCAGACGCGCAGGCTCAGTAATTGCGGCTCACGGGCCTAGTTGCTCCGCGGCATGTGGGATCTTCCCAGACCAGGGCTCGAACCCGTGTCCCCTGCATTAGCAGGCAGATTCTCAACCACTGCGCCACCAGGGAAGCCCTAGTTAAGGATTTTAAGATGAAATTATCCTGCACTCAGGAGGAGCCCTATTCCAACGGCTGGTGTCCTTATAAGAAGAGGAGCCAGTCACAGGGAGAAGACGGCCATGTGACAGCAGAGGCAGAGGCTGGAGGGATGCGGCCACAAGCCAGGGGACACCTGGAGCCCCCAGAATGTGGAAGAGGCAGGAAGGATCCCCCCGGAGCCTCTGGAGGGAGCCCAGCCCTACTACACCCTCATTTCAGACTCCTGACCTCCAGGCTGTGAGAGGATCAATTTCTCTTATGTCAGGCCCCCCAGTCTGTGGTACTTGGTTCTGGCAGCCCAGGAAACTAGTCCCAAGGTTGTTCAAGGTGCTGCCCCAGGCCTCCCTGTGCAACCTCGTGGCCCAAGTCGGTCCTGTCCCTGCCCTGTGAATTCCCACAGGCATCAGGGTTCCCCTAAACACCCCACCCCTTCACGCAGAAGTCAGCAAAAACTCTAGGAAATATTTTGATGAAAAAACGTCCACCTGGTACAGAAGACAAGGTCTTCCTCACTCCTGTACCCAGAGCCCAGAACCCCACTCCCCAGAAAACAGGGCTCCCCCAGCTAAACACCCTCTTGGAGGGCCCCCGTGTGGAGGTGGCCAGGCAGACATGGCATCTGGTCTCATCCCGACGGGTGGCAGGGCTCCAAGTAGCAGCGGCGAAGGCAAGCACGTGATTTCCACCGGGAGACCCAGAAAGTGGGCACCGCCAGCCGGCGATGGGGAAAGAATAGGACAACATCGTTCCCGACTCCTGAAAGAACTCATGTTCCAACAGCCACGTTGGTGCAATGACGGACATTGTGCGGCTTTACCTGGAGGGGCCAGGCCGGCTGCCCTGGTCGCCCCACGCTTCCCGGCGCCGGGCCGTGCTCGGGAGCCGGACTGCTATCCACAGGGTCATGCGTGTCCCTTGTTGCCCTTTCCCTGCAGGTGGGCCTGAGCCGTAACCGCGCTGCCTCCCTGAGTACGCCCCCCTTGTCCTGTGCCTCACTGGGGGACACTGATCACAAGTGAAACCCACCGTCTGAGCTTGATCGCCACTTGTTTTCCATAATGGTATCTTCTCAACCTTGAAACTACTTTCTGTTTTGGAAATTATCTGACATCTGAAAATAAGCCGTATCCGAGGACAAATGCTGGCCGCTGTAGCCAAGACTGAGGAGCCATGAGCAAATAAATGAGTTTTGGGTCTGCTGATCCGGCTGTTGGCGAAGCTGGAACAATATTCCTCCCCAGGCACGCTCGTACGCCAGCCTCTGCTCAAAGCCGGCCGAGGCTCTCACTGCCCCCAGCACTGAGTGCAGGGTCCTAAGCTCGACCACTTGGACCAGGAAGCCAAATCCAGTCCAGTGGCTGTTGACCTCTGGAAGCAACGACTCACACAGATGGACAGAGGGCCCCCAACCCAGGAATCAGAGGCCAGTGAGAAATTAAGGAGTGGGCTTCCTCAGGGCTGGCACTGATTGCCGTGGGTTAGCCCGTGATGGGCACATGTGGGCACACGTGTGTGCATGCACCTGGGACACACGTGCACACACCGGGCAGGTGCAGGCACACACAGGCACATACATGCACATGTGGTCACACACACACATACAAGGAGAAAACACGTATGCGCACATATGGGATTCACACAGGTACACACATGGGGCACAGGTGAGTGGGTGCACAGGACACAGGACTGCACACGTGAGCTGGAATGTAAACGAAAGGTGCGAAGAGGACAGCCGTGGCATCCCCAGGGGCTGAAGCCTCTGGGCTCTGGGCGGGCACGTGGAGGGAAGGAGCCCAAGACCTGAAGGGGGAGACAGCAACCCCGAGGGTGCATGAGCCCGGTGTTCCCAGGCTTGTCCCCACGCACCTGCTGAGAGGACCTTCCTGTTCCTCAGGAAGAGGCTCTGCTCTCTGGGGAGGCCTGGCCCCTGCCCGACGGGGCCCCACAGGGCTCTGCCCACCGGCTGACAACCACCCAGACGGCAGGACACACGCCGCCATCTGCCGCGGGCTCGGGGCCCTGGGCGGTTCACGGTCGGGAGCGGCCATGGGCGGGCCCCCAGCTCCGGTGTTGGGGGGGCAGCTCCAGCGCTGAAAGGGACTTCCCACGATGGCCCAGCAAAGCCGTGTCCCAGCTCCAGCGCTCCCCGTGGCTGCCCTTGACTGTGGGAGGCCCCCCAGCCCGGGGCACTGGAGAAACAGGGGGACGGGGGTGGGGTGCGGCCGAGTGCAGCCCCGGAGCCCAGGGCGGGGTCCCGGCGAGGTCCTGGCCCTACACCCACGCTGCTTCTGGCAACAGCTCCACGTCTGCCCGGCGAGCACAGGCTGTCTGGCCCCCTTGCTACTTTGAGGCGAGGGGCACAGCGGCCGAGGCACCCTGTCGCCAGGAGCCAGGCAGGGGGAGGAGGGCAGAACCTTCAGAACTAATGTCAATTTTCTGCATCAAATATTTTGATAATTAAACAAAGCTGATCAAGAGAGGCGAGCAGCGCGGCTCCGGAGCTCAGGAAGCAGCCCATTAAATAGAGGCCCGCAAGCGCCCGCGGCGGCAGCCCCAGATTAATGACTCGGCCGTAATAGATTTTCCCAAGCTCAGCCACTCGGGCAGCACGGCCAGGAGGGGCTCGCAGCCCCAGCCCAAGGAGGCCGTTAAAGGGGTCGAGACAGTAAATCAAGGAGCCCACGGCCGACGGGTGGGACTGTCTGACCCAAGGTGTCCCCCTCCCCCGGGGTGACAGGGTCTGTGATCTGGGCTACCGACCGGGAGTCCCCTTCAGATCATCTGGAGATGGACGTCCAGCCCCAATGGACACGCGGCCAGAGAGACGGCTCAAGGAAGAAAACCACCCCGCTACCCCCACCCGGTCATGCTCTCCTTGGAGGGCACGCCGTGTCCACAGTGACGCAGAGGGGCAGACCCGAGGGGCGCTGGGCCCTGGGGCCCCTCACCAGCTGCCCTCTGGTCTGGCCAGGGGACGGTCAGGCTGGATGGCACTGCCTGAGGTCTGTCCCCAGACCTCGTCCACCTGACTCCCCTCCTGCCCACGTGGCTGTGAAGTATGGAAACCAGATGAAGGAAGCAGAGGCCTGATAGGATCACACGGCAGGGATAGGCTACACTGGGGATATTTTCCGGGGCTGGGGGTACTTAGGGGTAATGAAACCCAGGGCTGCTGAGCAGGGAGGGCAGGATGTGCTTTGGGGGCAGGCCCCACGCGGCCCTGGCCCCGTGAGGCAGCTGTACCGTGCAGGATGGGGCAGAGCCAGGGGCACCCGCAGAGCCCCCCGTGGTTCCTCAGGACCCCTCGGTGAGTGGGAGGGTGGAAGCCACCTGTCAGGTGACCTCCGAGCTCACAGCGCTGGCACGTCAAGGGCGCTGCCTGGTTTGGGATCCTTCTCTGCAGACTCACTCGCCAGGTCTTGGAGGGGGATTTCACGCACACGGAACGAAGATATCGCATGCCGTTCCTGGGGCTTCCATTCAACACATGCTTATTGGGCAGCTGTGTGGGCCAGGCCCAGGGAGACAGCGGGGTCAGGGGTGGACCCCATCTGGGCCCCATCCTGTGAGGCTCATCCGCTTGGGCTGGCCGAGAGGAGTTGGGCAGTGGTCTCCGAGCATGGCCTGCGTGCTACCCCCAGGTACCCGGCCCTGGCAGCAGGAAGGGGTGGGGGCACGCTCCCCCGAGGCTTGGCAACT
Organism: Balaenoptera musculus; assembly: GCF_009873245.2. Classification (NCBI taxonomy): domain Eukaryota; kingdom Metazoa; phylum Chordata; class Mammalia; order Artiodactyla; family Balaenopteridae; genus Balaenoptera; species Balaenoptera musculus. The sequence continues at coordinate 1,467,298 of NC_045785.1, read as the reverse complement.
CTGGCCCCGAAGAAGCTGCAACAATGAGGTTTCAGCAAAGCATTCCCTGGGGGTGGCAGGCGGGGCCGTGGCGGGGTCCTGACTGGAGGTCCCAGAATTATCCAGTCTCCCTGAGCCTCCTGGTCTCTGAGCCTCCCCAGGAACGGCCAGCAGGTCCTCGGTCCCTGCCCAGTGTGGTGCTCAGGATTCCCCTGCCAGGCTCTGCCTTCTCGGGCCCCAGGCCAGGGGACTGGCCGGGGTTGCCTGGGCCCATGGGAGGTGAGGGGAGACCTTGCTGTGCAGCGAGAGCTCCCCGGGGACTCTGACCTCAGCTGCTCCTGCTTTGCCACCCCCTTCCCGGGAGGAGAGGCTCCAGAGGGTGGGTGTCCTTGCTCCCTGCCTGGCCTGGGATCCCTCCACCAGACCCGCACCCCTTGTCCACTGTGGCCCCGTGACGCCCACCTCCCCCCCACCCTGGACACAAACGCTGCCCAAGCTGCCACAGAGTCCCTCCACACTGTTCCACTGGCCAATGCCCCCCCACCCCCCCAGGGTTATCTCAACTAAAACCCCTTGATCTCTGCAGTTTTCCATCCTTGAGGAGTGGAACCTCTCCGTATCTGCCCCGGCAGCCCCCTGGATACAATTTCTCTCCGTACAGACACATTCTAATTAGAATAATTTATCCAGACTGTGCTCCGGTGCCTAACCCTGCAGGTCAGCAGAGCCGGCACAGGCTGAGGGGGGTTACGAGACGGAGATGCCAGTGGGGAGGGGGGCGTGCGAGGCTGCATGTGCAGGACCTCCCGTGCCTGCAGCGTGTGTGCACACGTGTCTGTGCGTCCGTGCGCACGCCGGCTGGACTGAAGCCCAGGACCAGCTCCGGGAGCCTGCCCAGGGTGAAGAGGGGGTCACATGGCCCCGGGACAGCTGCCTCTTCCCGTTTCATTTGTGCATCTAGCAAACACTTATTTGGCACCTATGGTGTCCCCAGGATTCCCCGGGTGAATGAACCAATCCAGTCCCCGCCCTCGCTGAGCCCCCACTGTGGTGTCTCATGGGGGAGAGGGGAGCAGGGGCAGGGCAGCTGATAATTGGCCTGGCGTGACCATGTAGCCCAAGGGGCGGCCTCCAGACCCCACGACCCCTCTGCTCACAGCTCTGGCTGGCGTGCCAGCCACCCCCTGCCTTCACCGGGTGTCACTGTGATGTGTGTGAGGTCACTGCCAGCCCTGCGCTTTTGCAGAGGCTGTTCCCTCCAGCAGGGACACCCTTCCCTGCCTGGTTCACCCACCTCCTCCTATTCGCCACCACAACCTGAGAGGTGGCAGCTCCACCGTGGAGCCCCCAGCCCCTCAGGCTGTGCGGACCACCTGCCTCACTGCCCTTCTGCCGGGTGCAGGGGGAGCTGCTCTGGAGTATGATTGTCCTCCTATGTCCGTGTCTCCGTGGACCTCGAGCCCACAGGAGGGGGTCTCCTCATCCCCAGGGAGGCACAGGGGCAGGGGAGCTTGGCCTGGGGCTCCTCCGAGGGTGGGCACCAGGGACCACATTGTCTGGTGCACAGTGGTCGCTCCAACTCCTCTGGCCACCTCCACCCCGCCCGTCCGTCTGTCCGTCCATCCATCCACGACTGAGGTCCAGCCCGGGGCTCCCCTAGCAGCAGGCCTCCTGCTGGGGCCTGGGCGAAGAAGCCAAGGGGCCGGCCCCCCTACCCACCCCTCTGCAACAGCTCTCGGGAGCCGCGAGGGAGGGCTTGCTCTGAGTTAGCCAGGACCCCCACTTCCCTGAGCCCCCGTCTCCCCACCAGCCCCGTGGGCACGGTCGAGCATCCCTGGGAAGGGGCCACAGCGGCTTACGCGCCCAGTGTTGCAGGGGCACGGAGGTCAGGGGGGCGCCGCCCCTGCTGCGCCCGCCAAGCACTCGGCCCCGGCTGGCCTGTGAGTGCAGCGCGTCTCAGTGGGCGCCCGGCATTCCTCAGGCTTGAGCCCACAGCGGCCGGTCCCACCGGAGCACTCTTCCCCAGGGAGCAAATCGGTGCAGCCCCGCCTGGGCTCTGGGGGGTCTGTGTGCACCCAGGGGCCCAGAGACGACCTGACCGGCTGTGGGTTGCGGACCAGCCGCAACAATCATGCAGTGTGGCCAGCACAGCAGGGCACAGCTGGGCAATACCCACCATCCCGGTGATGAGGGGGCAAATGAACAGCAGAGCCGAGCATTGCGGCCCATGGGCCCCGCTCGCCTACCAGGGGCGGGGGCTGGTGGCCGCTCAGGTCTACAGTGGGTGCGGCTGCGGAGCTGAGGGGCCCTCACTGTCTGCCCCTCAACGTGAGGTGGTCACGGGCAGAGCGTCCAGGAACCCAGGGTTCATGGTAATAAAGGACCCAGAAGGTCCCAAAGCTCCGGAATGAACTGTGGCTGGGGCCCACTGAGAAAACATAAGGCAGGTCTTTGGGGAGCAGTCGGACAAAACGGGGGCCAGGGAGACAGCCCAGGGAGGGAGGGCCAGGCTTCCACTGCCAGAGCCCCGGGCTGGGGGATGGGGGGTCAGACACGTGGTCAAGAATGAGTAGCCGGAGAACAAGGGGGGTGTCCCGCACAGAGACAGGGTCTGGCACAAACCCAGACCTTGGCCACTGGGAGCTCAGGGACCCAGCAGTCCCCTAAGCTAGGAGCCCGTCTCTGTCTGAGTCAGATGCAGCCCCACGTCCAGGCTGCCACCTAGAGACCCCACGTCCCAGCCACCCCAGGTCTAGACGCTCCACAGGCCCACCGAGATAGAGCCCCCGCCCGCACTGGGGGACCTGGCACCCCACCCACCCTGCTGCAGCTGGAGACCCCGCTCAAGGTCAAGAGCGGCCCCTGAAGTCTGCTGGGGGACGGCCGAGCATCCGGCCACGGGCAGTGTCAGCCCATACATCATGCGTGCGCCCAGTCACGGCTGTCACTGTAACTACACAGCCGCTCGGGCAGTGCCGTATTTCTATTGGCTGTGACAGCGGAGATAAATCTGCCCCGGCCAATCCTCTGTGGGCAGCAGGCCGTAGCGAGGAGGGTGTGGCCAATTGAGGCGGGCGCTGAAAGCCAAGGGTCCCCGCGACCCCAGGGCAGTGGGCGTGACCTTGTGGCCGCCACCGCTGACAGAGGCCACTTCCTCCTTGCTGCCCCCCTGCCCTAGCAGCGATGCCTGTTTGGGGTGGGACTCAGGGCTCCTGACTGCGGCAGCCCAACCCCTGGGATCCTGCGCTGCCCCTACCCCTGTGGCTCCACGTTTTAGGTTGTCACTTGCCGGCTGTGTGACCCTGGGCCAGCCACTGGCCCTCTGTGGCCTCCCCTTCCTCCTCTGCACAGCGGGTGCCAATGCCCCCTCCCCACCACTGCCCTCGGACTGACAGGCGGCTTTTGCAAGCATCACTGCCGCGCCTGCCGTGCCCGAGTTGGGAACTCGATGAATCCCTCAGGGCTGATGGATGCCGCCCTCACCGCAGGGTCTCTCTGTACCCCTCGACTGACTTCCTTTCCCGCCCGGGCGCCCCCGCCACTGATCCCTGAGACCAAGCCCTGGCCGCACCTGGACCACCGACGCTAGCACAAAGGGCCGGCCTCCTTAGGCCAGGCTGTCAGGAATTGTCCCCAGGTTAAGCTGGGGGTCCCACCTCCATCTCTGAGACGCCCCAGGCTCAGGGCTCTGCACCACAGAGGCTTGCTGAATAATAACAACAACCCCAGTACTAATAGCCAGCCCTCACGGGTGTACGCCCTGCACCCCGCCGCCCTGCCCAGGCCCCGCGGTCCCCCTCTCAGCGAATCCTTCCCTCCCAGGCAGCTCGCAGCACAAGGGGTCCAGCGGCCCAGTGTTGGGGTATCTTCCTGCGTCCTTCTCCCTCCCCTAACACGGAACCTGTGCCCAGGCCCAGGATTGCCGGACCCTCTTAGAATTGCAGCAGAGTGGACCCCAGGGAGGTGCCCGGCCAGTGCGGCCGCGCCCCCTCCATGTTTCCTGTGGCCTCTGTCCTCAGACCTTGCCCCAACTTCACCTTGTCAACCCCATTATCACACCTCCATCTTCACCAGTCTCCCTGGACCCCACCTCCTCCCGTCCACTCTGCCTCGGTCCTCCCGATGGTCCCCAACGCCACCCTCTCTGTGTCACCCCGACCCTCCCTGGCCGGGTCAGCCTCATGGTCTTCTCCACGCTGCCTCTGGTTCCAGCTCGGGAAACCCCAGTCACATGGCATGTGGGGCGGGACCAGCTCGAGCCTCACCACACATGCCCAGCGGGTGTCCTGGTGGGCCTTCTGGACAGCTAACTAAGGACCTTTCCATGGAGCCGAGATTGAGGCTCATTTACTGAAAATACTGCAGGACAAAGGGAGGAGGTGATATCAGAGCATGCTGTAAAAACCGAAAATGACACCCAGTTCATCGGGCAAAACAGTTCAAAACAAGAAACGTCCCGTGGAGGTGCTCCGGCCATTCTAGGGCAGGCCAGGACCCTGGCACGAGCAGACCAGGGGAGGGCGGGTCCGCTGCTGTAAAGATGCCTGCAGCCCGGAAGGGGCCGGGACTCTGGCCACCCGCGTGCCCATCCCCACAACCCAGACACTACGCTTCCCCAAGAGCAAAGCGCTCGAGGCCAAGGTCACCGAGAGACCCCACAGGAGCAGAAGCATCTGCCTCCACGGCATTTCAGCAGCGGAAGCAGCTGCCCCTAGGCACAGCCAGGCCCGAGGCCTCTGCCCGGGGCCGTGGAGACCCCTGGCCTCAGCAACAGCCCGGCAGGCCCAGTCAGTCTCTCCTGCCCCCCAACGGGGAACACCAACTTCGGGGTGCTCTGAGCGGGCAGCCCGGCGGTGACATTTACACTCCTCCAACGAGAACACTGGCAAACCTGCAGCAGCAGCTGGCAAAGGGGCAGACCGTGTGGCAGTGGGTGCCGGCCCCTCCCTCGTCCCCTGGTCCCCTGGGAGGGTCCTGGGCGACCTGTGCCCCGTCGGGCCGCCCAGCAGGGAGACAGAGCCTCATCCGTTTCCATCCACACCCGATCCCGGTTCATGCGGGTCCCTCCCCATCCCCGATAGATAATGGTTTAATAAGCGATCTGTTTTTTATTTAAAGGGTCGGCAGTAAAACCGAGATCACGTTTCTCACTTGGTGGGTCAAAAAACCGCTTACGCTCATTTCTGCAATGTAAAGCGACACTCTATCAAACCAAACATTTCCAGATGTGCCCAGCTTGCGCCGAGGTGCGGGCGGCGGGCTCCAGGCTGGGAAAGCAGGCTGGGAACACCACCTACTGGCCGGGAGCCGGTCCGGCCGCGCTCCTTCCTGCCCTCAGGTCCTGCAGCCGCAGCAGGTTCCCGGGCTCGGAGCTCTGGGACCAGCCTTCCACCAGCACAGGCCAGCGGCCAGCCAGCACCCAGGTGGGAGCCTCCGGCTGCCCGCCCAGCCTCTCCGGCCACCTCCTGCCGCCCACCGGCCACCCCAGGCCACGGCAGCTCGAGGGGGGCCTGGAAAGCCGTTCTCCCAGGGGAGCTCGGGCGTGGGCAGTACAGGGAACAGACGCAGTGTCCAAAAATCATATGAAAATCCGGGAAGGGGAGGAGACCCAGGAGGGACTAACGCAGCCCCAGGCTGATTCGAGCCCCTTCCTAGTGCCTCGCACGCCCAGGGCTGGGCCCCGCACCCCAGATTTGTTCCAAAGAGACTGATGGGTCTTGACCTAGAACAACAAACTCCCAGAGAGCATGGCATACGGGCAGGGCAGGCTGGAGTCCACCAGCTGCCCCGTGCCCATCAGGCCACGGCCATCGCTCACTCTCCAGGCCCCGGCACCGAGAACACAGAGGCCAGCCACGGGGCAGCTCCCCTGAATGCAAAGACGAAAGCAAACAGCGTCTGGGGCTGCAAGCTTCCTGAAAGCTACCAGATTCAGGCTCGTAAACCGACAGGCTGCCCAGGGCGACAGACGCCGCAGGGAGTGAGGAAAATGCTGGAGCGGCTTTGCGAGAGGGTTCCAGAACGCCCACGGCCGCAGCTCCTGGACCCACCTGGGCCGTCTCCCGGGGTGACCACTGGAAACACACTTGCTGGCAGTCACCATAAAACAAATTCTGTGGCTCCCCCCACGGTGTGCAGTTTTCACTCTGAATTAAAACCGCAGCCAACTCTAAATTTAATAATAGAGTTATAAACTCTTGAAAGGGTATGGATGGCTGACCGACCCCAGAGAGAAGAAGGAGCCTCTATAAATAGAGATCCTTGTAAGCAAATTTCGGGATTTGGTCCAAAGCTTGTTGAATTACCTTTTGTGAGAACTCCATGTGTCTGTGTCGGTCCCGGCTGAGGCTGGGTGACAGGGGTGCCAGCTGGACTCCTGTGAGACCCTGCCCTGCAGGACCCACCAGGCTCTTCCTTCTGGAGGGGTTCCGACCCCAGAACCCTGTTTCCCACAGAGGCCCAGCGCCCGCGCGGACAGACAGACCGCAGGCGGGAGCCGGCTGGTCAGCAAGTGTGATCCTGCCTCCAGATGTGGGATGGACCCCCGGTGTGCCCAGCCAGGGCGGCCTGACCAGAGCCAACTGGACGCCCACCCCCCCCCAGCCCCCACCAGATCCCCCAGACCATTCCCTCCCAGCCGTCCCATAAACGTGCATAACGGAAAATCCCCAGGGGGTCCCTGGGAGGACGGTCTCCCCCACACCCCAAGGGGCCTCTGAGATACCCAGTGTGCCCCCTCCTCTCTCTAATGTTGAGTTTGCAGGACGTCTGCTGGCAGGTGGCTCGTGCTCACTGGTCACTCTGAAACCAGCTGTCAGAGCCCAAACCATGAGGTCACAGGAGCAGAAACCTACGGACTCAAGACTCTCTCAGCCGCCCCTCGCCAGCACCCGCATCCCTCACTCAGCCGTCCCTCGGGGACCCTCTGTCCTGTAAGCTCTGACCTGAGGTGCCTGGGGCACCTCCTCAAACAGAATGTCCAGGTGCCACCTCCTTCCCCCCCATCCTATCTACATCTCTGAACTCTGCCCACGAGGGTAACTAAGGGGCCCTCCCTCTGCATCCTGGGGCTTAAACATCCTGATGGAAGGAGATTGCAACGGAGACGAAAGAGTAAATCTTGAGGCTGTTCCTGGAGCAGATGCTCCCTCCTCCAAGCAGCCTCCCTGGTTTAACACCCCCCAATTCTGGCCGCTCGCGCCTACTCTGAGCTACTCAGCGGTGGGGTCTGGGCTTTCTTCATCTGTTCCTCCTGCCGGCCCACCACGGGCACCACCAGCCCCCCACCCCCAGTCTCTGACACTGAAGGCCCATCTGGACGGCCTGGTCATTCTCCATATGAACGTATTTGGTGCATTTTTAAAATAAAATAACTCAGAATGAAATTATTTTTGCTTTTGTCACAAATGAAGGCTTCGTGCTGGCCCTTTACATGAGTTGCTAAGCCTTACATCACCCCAACATGGAGCAACTGTCACCCCTGCACAGAGCAGAGAAGCCGAGGAGGCCGAGGGGCCCACTGAGCACAACCCAGCACCCGGCCTGCGGGACACAAGGGCAGTGCTGAGGGCGTGGATGTCAGCGGCTGACCCGTGAGTCCTCACAGGCTTGCACCTGTGAGGACTTGCACACCCCCTTAACCCCCCAACACTTGAACCCAAGTCCCCGCTCTGTCCCGGTCCTGGGCAGAGGCTGGGCAGCTGAGGAGGGGCGTGAAGGGGTCACCCTTGCACAGGAGAGGACTCAGCAGCCCGCTGGGCGGGTTCAGGGACTCAGAGAGGAGGGTCCAGTCTCAGGCTTCCCGGGGGGCTTCCTGGAGGAGGAGGAATTGGAAGAGCAGGCAGGGCTTGCACCTGCGTGGACAATCGTCCTGGGGGAAGGAACCCTGAATGCGGCCTGGAGGCACCTCCGGAAAAGTGAGAAACCCAACCCCAGACAGATGGACAACAGGGAGAGGGCCGCACCTGGGCCGGGGTATGGCTGGGCAGCTCAAGTCCAGGCATGGGGGGTGGGGAGGTCCCATGAGTGCCCTGGGAGCTGCGTTCCCGGATTTCATGTCACCTTTTAAATAATGCAGCAGGGGACGAAGTGAGAGAGTGGCATGGACTTATATACACTACCAAACGTAAAATAGATAGCTAGTGGGAAGCAGCCGCATAGCACAGGGAGACCAGCTCGGTGCTTTGTGACCACCTAGATGGGTGGGATGGGGAGGGTGGGAGGGAGGGAGACGCAAGAGGGAGGAGATATGGGGATATATGTATATGTATAACTGATTCACTTTGTTATAAAGCAGAAACTAACACACTATTGTAGAGCAATTATACTCCAATAAAGATGTTAAAATAAATAAATAACGCAACAGTTTGGGGCACCACACTTTTCAGGACCCAAAACACCTCCCCCGGGTGGCATCTAGGGCGATCTCACAGCAAAATCAAGTTCGTGCTAAAGTGGCATTTCAGCACCCAGGAGTGGGGACTGGGCGATGCCTTGGACTGGGTGCCCAGGGGCGGTTGAAAAACCCAGGAATCCTGCCCAAAGCAAAGGGACGGTCAGGCCTGACCTTGACCCCATCCCTCCGGAAGGAAGGCGGAGCCCTCGGTCCCACCGTGCCTCCCCGCTGCCCAGCAGAGGTCAGGAGCCTGACTAATGTTGGCCCACCTTCCGGGAGGGATGCTCTTCAATTCAGAAAGTGGGAAGCAGCGGCTCACAGCTACGCAGAGACCCCCTCCCAGAGAGAAGCCAGGGGCAGGCTGGACCCTGGGTCCCTGACTCAGAGGTGAGCAGTGGCTTGGGGGTGGCGGGGTCATGAAGCATAGACTTCACTTCCCGTGTACCTGCCCTCCCAGAGAGGACCCACTGGGGGATGATCTGCCGTCGCTTCACCTCTGCCTGGCTGCCCAGTCCTTGTCCCCAGACAGCCCCTGTGACGGGCAGAGAGGAAAGAGAGGACTCCCACCCCTCGGCCGGCACTCCGGCCCTTCCCACCTCACAGAGGAGCCCTGGGCAGTGACCAGACCCAGGGCTTCCCTCCAGAAAAACAGGTCCAGGAAGGGAGTCTTCTAAGAGAGGAGGCCTTCAAAGTCTTCAAGATGCAGCAGAACTAACTCTGCCTCGGGGGGTCAGGGAAGGCTTCCTGGAGGAAGAGGCATTTAAGTGAAGGCAAAAGAGCTGACTGGGTACCCAGAGTGAGGGGAGGTAGAGGGAGGGCAGTCAGCATCCAGAAGACCTGAAAACCCGGGGAAGGCTAGGGCCAGAGGCAGCTGGTGGGGGTGGGGGTAGGGTGGGCAGGTGAGGCCCAGGTCAGGCCCCCCTGCCTCCTAGCAGGTGAGGCCCAGAGCCTCACTTCCTCTATAAAGGGGTCAAAGCCATGCCAAGAGGGAGCCGAGCCAGACTGAAGTTCAGGCATCAAGGCCAAGGGCCCGGGGTGCTTCACACACACACACGGGAGGAACTGTCGGTTCCCATGCCCTCCACCACCATGGGTCCTCCCGCTCCTGAGCGCAGAGGCCGGCTCTCCGCGCGGTGCAGGAGTGAGGACGGAGCCCTCAGTTGCCCCGTGATGCCCAGTCCTTGACACCATCCTCGGCAATGAGGAGAGGACCCCTGAGCCCCTCAGAGCCCCCAGCTTGACTGAAGACGGTCGCCCTCCCGCCGACCTGCGGATGAGGGAGGGGATTCACGCTCCTGCCCGGTGAGCGGCCTCCTGCCCGTGCCCGCCTGAGCCAGGACTCTGCTCTGCATGGCTGGGCCCTCGGGAGCCCCAGGGGCCTGGGACCTGGGGTGGGTGTGTTTGGGGCCAGAAGAAGGACTCTGGCTCCAGGGGATATGGGGGTCCAGCCCAGCCCAATGTTACTACCCAACATCTACCATGGGCCAGCCTGGTTCTGGGGGCTAAGGACCAACAGAAAAAAAGCAAGACGCCCCTGGAGCCCGGAGAGGACTTAGCGTCTGGGGGTCCTCCTGACTCCTCCCCTCCCCCATGCTACCCCCCAACTCAGGCCTCAAGGCCTCACCTGGACCACCCAGGCTGCCACTCTTCCGACACCTTCTCCTGGCTCTGCCCCGTCACCCCTCCTCCACAGCCTTCGATGACTCCCCTGGGCTCGGACCGCCGGCCGGCCTCCTCCACCTGCGCCCAGGTGCCCCTTCCCCAGCTCGGAGACCCACCCCTTTCCGCTCACGGGCCCCCCTCCACGTACCCCCGGCTCTCTTTCTCAGCTCCAGGCCTTTGCACACGCTGAGTCCAGCCTGGGACACCCTCCCTCCCTCAGCCGCCAGGGAGAAGCAGGCCCCGCTAGTCAGGAGGTCCCCGTCCCAGCCCCTGGCTGTGAAGCCCACCTCCTTCCGGCCCACCAGAGGAGGCCTGGCCAGCCAGGACCACGAGGCCAGTGCAGCAGTGCCAGACCCCAAGTCCACGCAGAGACCCTACAACAGACCCCTGGGGGTGGCCACCACCCGCTCCCCCCTGCTCCACTGGGCGACACCTCTCTCTGAGGGTGGGGGGCAGGGGTCCGGCCTCTGCTGATGAGCTGAGTGCAAACTCGGCAAGCTCTGTCAAAATATTTTTAGCATTTGTTCTGTTTAAAAAACCCTGAGGTATTAGAGTGCACTAATCTTTAAAAAGGTTAATTTATTCATAGAGATTTTGACAGAGATGTATGGCACGGTGCCGCCGCGGCCCTTTCCCGGGGGGAGCGCACTCACGGAGAGCCGCACGCAGACGGGCCGGACCCGTCCACCCAGGGCCAGGCCCCTCCCCTCCTGCGGACCCCCCGGCGCTGGCTGGCCTCTGCCCCATCTCGGGGGAGGGGCTCAGAAGACGGCCCTCAGCGTAAAAGGCAGGGCCCGGCTGAATCCCAGGCCAGCTCGAGGTCCCTACCCCCACTTCCTGTGATTCGAGAGCCACTGAGAAGCCCCCTTCTCCAAAGCAGCCCCCCATCAGCCCCCCAGGGCCTGGGTTGCACGCCCTAGTCAAGCCTACGGTGAGCATTGCCCCCAGAGCTCCTTCAGGGTGTTCACAGCCTGGGGGGGAGGGCAGGTCAGCCTCTCCCTGGGGGTGGTCCAGAGCCAGGGGGCCATGGGGACCCTATGGGCAGAGCACCCACCCTGTCAGGACCACGGCTTCTGGGAAGCAGGCGGCTCTGGGTTTGTGTGTGTTTTAACAGTTTGTGGGACACCAAAATCAGTCCCACCCCAGGGCCTTTGCACCAGCTTCTCCCTCTGCCCAGGACTCCTGCCCAGACCTTCCTATGGTGGCTTATCCTCAGCATCCTGGCCTCAGCACAGTCACCACCTCCTCCAGGAAGCCCTTCCTCACTACCCAGGTATCAGCCCACAACCTGGGCCCCAGCATTTCACTGTTTTGTTTCTGTCAACTGTCCTCTGCAAGGTATGTGTCCATCTGTCATTTGCCTGGTCCTGGCGGCCCCCCTACAGAGGGTGAGCGCGAGGTGTGGGGCTTCTCATCAGCTGCTGTGTCCCAGCACCAGTTCCAGCCCAGGGCCTATTCTCAGAGGCATTTGTAGAATCTGAGGCCATGAATGTGTGTCCACACGGCTGCCCGGCCTCCGGAGGCCCCTCCAATGTGCTGATCCTGAGCTGGCTGGGCCGAGGTGGGCGACCATTGCCCTGGGGGAACATGCAGAGCTTCCCGCCCCTCTTCTACCAGAGGGACGCGGTGACTGGCATCTCCGGGTATGGCCTCCCTGCTTCTGCAGAGCTGTTGCCTGAGATGGAGCCCCCAGGACCGGCGCTCAGCCTTCTCCGGCTCGGTGGTGCCTCCCCCCGGGTCACCGCCTTCGGCAGCCCCGCCGCATCCCTGGGGGAGACTTGCCTGAGCCTGGGCAGCGAACCCCGTGAGCCGGCCGGGCCTTCCGGAGCGGCCTGGCCAGGGCTGGCATCCGGCTCCGAGGCCGGCCCGCGCCTGACTCTGGGTGAGGGGCTTTCCTTTCTGCAAAATGGGTCACCAGCTTGTGCAGCGGAGCACACAGCCCCGAGCCTCGAGCGTGACGGAAGCTCAGCAAATGGCAGCGTGATGATCGGGGAGCCCCAGCCAGGTGCAAAGTCCCCTCCTCCGCTCACGGGGCACCCCAAGACCCGGCTTGCGCCCGAACCCAGAGGCGCACAGCACCTCCCCCACTGTCGTCGGGCCACGGGGGCTGCCCGACGAGCCTGCCCCCCACACGGCTCCCCTCTTGGAAACCTCTCCGCGTCCTTGAAGCAAAGGGCAGCGCAGGGAGATATGGGAGACAGATGCGCCCCTGGGCCGCGGTAAACAAGGCGGGAGAGGGCGGGGATTGGGTTACGCCGGTGAAATATCGTAAAATAAATACAAGGACGGTTGGTATACTTCAGGTAAATTAGCCTGATTCAAGCTGTCAGCTTTAGGAAAAGTCTAAATAAACAGAGCTTGCCGTTTCTTCCCGGCATAGGAAGGGGCAGGGCGCCCAGCCGGGCCGGGCAGCCAGGCTAATCCGTCAACCTGCGGGCAGGCAGCGGCCGCGGGCCGAGGGGCTGTGGGCGCGAGCCCCCCATAGAGGCGCCCACCCCCAGGTGCGCAGCCGGGGCCCCGAGTGCATCCGCGCCTCCGTGGCGTCGGGGTGACAGGGCCCCCACCGGACTCTCGGGGCGCCGGGCTGCAGAGCGGGAGCAGGGCATCAGTCAGCGCGTGACCGTGCAGCCGGATGGGGTCCGGCACGCCTGGTCCAGCTGGCCAGCTGGGGGCAGGGTCTCAGGAGGGTCACCCCACCCTCAGAGCCCGGGCTTCCTCGGCAGTGAGACAAGGGCGGGGGTGAAGATCCGGAGCCCCCCGGGGTTCACAGTGGAGCCTCTCTCTAAGGAGGCCTGGCTGAGGTCACCAACACAGCAGTCACTGCTCTAGCCACTGCAGGACAGAACCAGGGCCAGACAGCCAGCCAGATACAGGCCGGGGCTGGAGGGGCTGGCCGAGGCCCCGGACACCCTTCCCACCTCACCACCCAGCCTCCTCCGGCATTCAGATTCCGGGGCATCTGCCTTTCCGCAATAGCCCTCTCTCTAGGGAAGCCTGTGCAGAGCTCCAGCCACAGACCAAGAGGGTTGGGAGAGTCCCAGGGGCAGGGCTGACCCTGAGTGAGGGTCTCACACCACCACTGGGGCAGCATCCTGCCCTGCCCTGCCCTGTCTCTGTTTCTCTATTTCTCTCTCTCTCCATCTCCATCTCTGTCTCTGTCTCTCTCTCCTCCTCCCCCTCCCCCCATCTCTCATCCCCAAATCACAGCCATGCTTCCACTTCCCTTGCTCCATCAAGGGCAGGCACACCTGGCTTGAAGGCCGGCCAGGCACCAGCGCCCGTGTGGTCTTGGAGCGGTCACCTTGGTCTCATGGGAGACCACTGAGCTGTGAAAAAGCCCCTCTGGAGTCTCCAGTGGATGCAGGGCTATGTCTGCATGCTCCCAGGTCCTCCGTCAGTGCCCGGTCACCCCTCCCTCACCTCGGCCTGTCCAGGGCCCCCGCTGGACAGGGGAGGGAGGTTCAAGCCCTCCACCCACCCTGATGACAAGGGCACCTCTCCACCCTGCTCAGAACACAAGACCTGCAGGGGTCAGGCAGCCTCCCGGTGCCCCCGTCCCGTCCCCAGAGCCCCATCTGCAGAGGGTGGGGTCTGGCTTTGCCAAGCTGGACAGAGGCCAGGAGGACCCCCGGCCGGGCCCTCGTTTTGGATCCGGGCCACCCTAGTGCCCATCACCTGGGCCATTACGCTTGGGGGTCTTCCTGTGGGGTGAGAGCACTCCCACGGCCCGAGGAAGGGGTGAGCGCATTTGTAGAGAGGCTAAACCGAGGGTACCCCTTGCCCAGGCACTGGGCCCCTCCCCGGGTGACCCTTGGGAGAGGAAAGGGATGTGAGTGGGGATGAGGCTCAAGCTGGCCCCGCCCACACCCACAGCGGGGCTGGTGCCGGGTGAGGCCCTGAGCCCTCCGTAGGGACCCCTTACAATGCGAGCATTTTCTGGACTATGGTTAGTAAAGGCTCACAGGTCAGGGGTACAGAGACCGCCCCACTCTGCACTCACTGGGTTTCTAAACGGCCGTGACAGGAGATGCTAAATGCTCTGCTTCCATAGGAGGGGCGTGCGTCCAGGAAGCAGACTTCAAGCAGAAAGTCCCAGTCACCGGCTTCAGAACCCAAAGGGCCACCCATCCCCAAGGTCAGGAACTCAGTTTCCAGCCCTGCTCAGCCAGGTCTTTCCTGGGGCAGGGTTTTCAGAGGCCCCTGATGGACACGGCCTTGGCTCGAGGGCACTGGGGTCCGTGGACAGACCCTCGCCTGTCCAGCCGGCCCGGCTCCCCACACCCCCTACCCTCCTTACCCCTGAGCCCCCGCACGCAGGGGCTGGGGGCAGGGGCACTGGGGGAGGATGTGAGAGGTCCTTGGGGCAGGCGGGAGGAAGCGGTTTGATCTTCGGGATGGAAGTTTGTTGATATCCATTTCCCTTCCTGGGGAAACTGTAGTCCGTCTTAATTCAGGGAAACAGGCTGGAATCAGCAGCCCCACCCTCAGAGACACCCCCACCGAGGGGCTCAAAGCCGAGCCTGTGTCAGGGCGTCGGGGAAGAGGAGCAGGAAAGGCCCCCAGCGGGAGCTGGGGCTCTGCCCGCCCGAGTGGATCAGGAACCGCACTTGGGGTGGCCTGGCAGGGCTGGGGCGGGCCCATCCCCAGGGCAGCCTCCCCCTTTCCAAGTGCAGACTCGCTGTGGAGCGGGCAGCCGGCGGGCACCTCTGGTTTGGGTTTGCTGCCGCTTGGCTACTTTCCAGGCTGGCTTCTCGGTGACACCTCGGGCCACGGGAGAGGAGGGGAGGGCAGAGCCACCCCCGGGGCAGGCCCCCCCGCCCACCACTGCAGTGCATCTGGGCTGTCCCTCACTGCCCGGAGGTAGAGCTGGTGACCCCTGGCCTCCCTCCCTCTCTCCCTCCTGCTGGACGCAAACAGTCCTCTGTACAAGTCACAAAATTCATCAAAACTTCGGGGAGCTGGGGGTCGTAACAGGGGGTGGGGCATGGGCGGTGGATAAGCAGAGACCCCGTGCTGCGTCTGCAGTCATAGCCGAGGCCCCATAAAGGGCTGCAGGCCCCAGACGCTCCTAGGACTAAAGCCAGGGCCGACCAGGTGACCCATCTTGAGCCAGAAGACCTGCCTACTGGCCCCTGCCCGAGACCCCCCAGCGAGCATTCACCCCCCTCACGCCCACACACGGAAAGAAGGCTTCAGAGGGCCCAGCTTGCTCCTGCAATACAAGACCTCCCCCAGGGGTCTGGGCCCCAGCCTGATGAGAACCTCCTTCCAGAACCTCCCCGACAGCCTCAGGCTTCCCCTCGCCAGGAAGTGTTTTGTGGGGCTGTGGCGGAAACCCCAGCTCCGTCATGTCGACCGGAGGGCACTGGGCCCCGGGAAACAGCGGCTGGGGAGACGGCGCTACTGGGCCACATCCCCCCACCCGGCAATCGGTTCACATCCACAGCGCCCAGAGCCCGCTTGCCAGATGGGGGAATTGGGTATTTATCGCGGGCTATCGCTAACAAATTGATCATTACTGCGTTTACTTTGAAGAATTTGCAGCTCAAAGCTTGACACGCTGTTGTTTCAGCCCCGAATGAACAGAACCTTTAAAATCCCTGATCAATTGCGCCTGAAGGTTTACACTAAATTTAACAAATGAAATCTGTTCCTGGCCCCATGCACTCAGCCAAGGGGCCACCGCCCCCGCGCACGGCGTCCACTGGGCTCCGGGGATGGATCCAGAGGTGGGTCAGGATCAGCCCGGCACCCAGACGCCCCAGGTGTGAATCGTGGCACCAACCAGAGCGAAAATTGCCCCAGTGGGCGGCACTCCTGTCTCTCACTCCTGCCTGATAACGAAATCGATGCGCCCTCATGGCCAGGCAGGTTCCAGCCTCTCCAGGGCGACACCCAGGATTATGGAGAGTAAATGAACGCTGGTGATCGTTGCCCCAGAAAACACCTGTCCTGCAGGCTGGGCCCGCCCACGTCCTCTGGCCCTGTGCACAGATACAGGGGGCCCCTGCTCCCCGCAGCCTCCCAGCTGCACGTGGCGAGGGGCAGGCGGGGCTCCTGGCCTTCCGGGCTCCCTGGCTGGGCATTCAGGGAGGCACTCGTATGGGTGGGTTTTGTGTGGGGTCACCCTCCCTCTGCAGGCCCAGCTCCCACGAGATGGTCCTTTGGTGGGGGCTGGGGGACTGGGGGTAAGTGGAGAAGGGCGGCCGCTGGTCAGAGGACAGGCCCCTCCCACCAGCAGTAAAGCTGACCTTTGGGAGACAGGGGGTCGGCACCCAGGGCTGTGCCGAGTGTTCCAGGCGGCACAGTGTCCCCAGCTGGCAGGACGACCAAGACCCTCCACCCCGAAAGCAGGCAGGCCGGTCTGTGCCCAGGGTCTCCTTCCGCCAGCTCCCTGAGAGGCCGGGGGAGTTTCTACGTTCTCTCTCAGAGGGAGCCAGATGTCTTTGGCCCGAGGTTGGCCTCGGGAACCAGAGCCCCTGAACAAGTGCCAGCCTCCATCCGGGAAAGGGGCTGCCTGGGCCTGGACGTGACCCCCAGGAGAAAGGGCTGCATCACTAAAAGTCAAGATGCCTCGACCTCACAGGGCCAGTGTCCGGAACCCTACACTCCCTCCAGGGACACCTTGCCCAGGACCGGGGTCGGTCACCCTGTGGTCCCTCCCCACTCCCCCTGTCCCTCATCAGCTCCACCTGCCAGGAAGGAGGGGTCTTCCTCGGGGCTCCTGGGTCTCCTGCCCACCCGAGCCCATTCCCGACTCTCCTGGGGGTGGGAAACAGCTCTCGGGACAGGAACACTGCCTGGGTGCCGGGGGGACGCACAAGAAAGGGACCAAGGAGACACAATTCCTGACACCCAGGGATGGCAAGAACTCGGCGGCCGTCTATGTCCCAAACACAGGAGAGAAAGCCCTGCATGATGGGTTTTGTTTAGTTTTTAGAAGATCACTGAGGAAGAAGCTAAACTGAGAAACCCTTCTTTAGTTAGCAAGAAGGGAGGCGGCATCCCATAGGAGGGGTCTGGCCTGCGGACATCGGGGGGCCCAGCTCACCCACAGCCTCACGTCAGGGACCCATGGACTCGAGCCCACGCCCGGGGCTTCCACGTGGCTCACAGCCACCAACGGACAAGCCTCCTCCTCCTCCTGACTCTCCTGGCCTCACCACCGGAGAGGGAAGCGGTGTCCCAAGAGGAGACGCGGTCCCGGTGGTTTCCCAAAACACAAAGAAGCCTGCCGCTGTCCCTGTGCATCCAGCCACGTCCCCTCCAGACCCCACAGTGCAGGGAGGGGCGGCCTGTGGTGGGGTGCTGAGGGTCCGTCGCCCGCGCCCCCGGCTGTGTGGTCACTACCCTCCCCCCGCCCGGCCCTGCCTGGGGCTGGACAGTGTGGAGAGCGGAAACCAGCCCCGTGGGGACCCATCACAGTGCAGACCTTCTCCTCCCTCCCCAGCCAGACAGAGGCAGGAAATACCTCCACGCCCTGTGCAGAACTGGTTACGGTGACACAAAACGTGTGCTCGGTGGCCCGTCACACTTTTCCCCGTGCTCAGCCCCCTCCCATCCCACTCCCAAATTGACAGGTTGGTGAGATCCCACCTGCAGATGAGGAAACGGAGGCAAAAAGACATCTGATAGTTTGTCCCAGGTCACCCAGGGAGCAGGTAACCAAGCCAGGACCCCAGGTGAAGCCCCGATTCAGGACCCCGTCCCCCAGCCCCAAGCCCTGCATTCAGGCTATCCTGAGTCCCAGGAGTACCAGGCGCCCCCCAGACCCGGGAACTCAAGGTGCTGCCCCTCCCACAGGAGCCAGCACCCAGAGCGGGATTTGAGCCTGGACCCCACTGCCGTCCTCACCGGCTGGAACAGGTGGAGGATGGAGGCTGAGCCGCTCCTGAACGACCAGAGGCCGCTAGAAGTGGAGGCCGCTGCCCCTGAGACTCTGCCAGAGGCCCCCGGGCACTGAGGACATGGCCCCACCTCTGGGCAGTCTGTGGGCTAAGTCGGACCCTCTGCCTCTGCTGGCGGCCTGCTCTTCCCATCCCTCTTCTTACAGGGCAGGCGAGGAGCGGACAGCCTCCTGCCTCAGCATCCGGCCTCAGCCTCCCCCTCAAGCCATCCCCCCAGGCCAGGGGCAGCCTCTGGGGTGGTACGCGCTTCAGGGGACCTGGGACTGTTCCCTGAGCCCAGTGTGCTCAACCCCCTCACTCAGGCCTGACCCCTCCCTAGTTCACGGGGTTAAAGAGGTCCACTCACTGACCCTTAAATGGTCTTCCTGGTCCTGGCCTTCCCTGTCCCCCAGAACCCCCCCATCACACTCACCTCTTCCCCCCACCTGTCCCTCAAGGTTCAGCTTAAATCCCCATCTGCAGAGTCACCACTGGCTCGCTGACCCCCTGGGTCTCTCCACCCTCAGCACCTTATTACACCAGACTGTGTTCCCAACTCTCTCAGGGCAAGTCCAAATCTCTCCACAGTCCTTTTAGCAACCACCCTGACAGCTGTAGATATGTGTGTATTCATGAGTTAGTACACACATATATGTATACAAGGGTAAGAGGGTTAGTAGACATGCATAGGTATACACGGGTTCATATACATGCATATGTATGCATGAATTGGTGCACACATGTATACATGGGTTAATGCACACACGTTTATACATGAATCAGTACACACCTACATGTATACACAGGTTAGTGCACACATATATGTATATGCTCGTTAGTATGTGCATATGTATACACAGAGTAGTACACACATGTATGTGTGGGTTAGTATACATGCATGTGTATACAAGGGTTTGCACACATGTATGTGTATACGGTGTTGGTATACATGCATAATTTACCCAGTTCTGTCTGCTGAGAGGCACAGCAGTAACACCCCAGTAGCTGCAAGCACCTCAGCATCCAAATCTTGGTTTCTAATTCATTCTCCAATAAAGGAACCAGGGATCCTCAGGGAACTGGATGACTGTAGGGCTGGAATGAAGGAAAATATAAGACATGCCTGGAGCACCTCATAGTGCAGAGAATAAGAAAGTACTTGAAAAATAAAAGTGTGGGGCATGTCAAAGGGACACAGACTCAACTGAATGAGCTTCCAACAGCTGAAGCTGGAAAAACTTGAGCCACAAAATAAATCACACAGTATTGGATTATAACTGAAAGTATAAAATAGATGTCTATGAGTTCATGGTGATACAAATGAATGAGAAAGAAAGAAAGAAAAGAGAGAGAGAAAGAAAGAGAAAGAAAGAAAGAAGGAAGGAAGGAAGGAAAGAAAGAAAGAAAGAAAGAAGGAAAGAAAGAAAGAAAGAAAGAAGGAAAGAAAGAAAGAAGGAAAGAAAGAGAGAAAGAAAGAAAAAGAAAGAAAGAAAGAAAGAAAGAAAGAAAGAAGAAAGCAAGAAAGAAAGGAAGGAAGGAAGAAAAGAAAGAAAGAAAGAAAGAAAGAAAAAGAAAGAAAGAAAGAAAGAAAGAAAGAAAGAAAGGAAGGAAGGAAGGAAGAAAAGAAAGAAAGAAAGAAAGAAAAGGAAAGAAAGAAAGAAAGAGAGGGAAAGAAAGAAAAAGGAAGGGAGGAGAAAGGAAGAAGAGAGAGAGAAAGAGGGAAGGGACAAATCTTCCTGGCTGAGAAACACCCTGTGTAGACACCCCCCCAGGAGGTGGAGCTTAGTCTCCACCAGCACCCCCACTTCTAACCTTACAGGGGAGACACCTGGCAGATACCACCTTAATTAACCAGATGGTTCAGGCCAACATCCCCTGTGATGTCATGTGACCCCAGGACCCCCTATGATGTGACAGAGGGGCACCTCACCTCAGGGATGTTCTTCCCAAAACCCACAACCCCAGTCTAACCTTGAGAAAAACACCAGATAAGCCCAGAGAGGGGACTTCTTCCAGGGCACCAGGCCAGTCTTCCTCGAGACTGACAAGGTAGTAGAAACAAGTGAAGGCTGGAGCCGTCACAGTGCTGATGAGACCAGGAGACAACACAGCTGAACAGCCCTGGACGGGGCTCTGTCCTGGCTCGGGGGGACGGTAACAGGTGACTCGGAGTAGAGTCTGGGGCCCCATGCCAAGACCCTGGCAGGTCTTCCCGGGACATGTGCTCACGGTGATGTAAACAGAGGGGCAGCAGGGTGGCAGGGTGGGGACGGTCTCTAGGAGGACCGGCCAGGGTCCTGGAGAAGGTCCACCAATCTCATCTCATCTGGTGTTCTTCTGGCAATTACACTGGAATGATGGGGTTTTGGAAAGTATCCCCAAAAGAGGGGTACATAGGAACTTCTGCACTCTCTGCAACTTTTCTGTTCATCTAAAATTATTCCAAAATTAATTTTTTTTTAAAAATCACCCCAGCACAGTGGCTTAGTGGAGCCAATGCTCAAAATCTAGAAGTTGCTGATGGCCTGATTGTTATTGATTCACACCCTGGCTCCTCTGAGCACCTATTGTGCACTGGATGCTGGGCTCTCCAGGGGAACTGAGGTCAGAGGCTGCAGGGACCCTGGGGCCAGGACCTGAAGGACTGGCAAGGGCCCTGGGCTTAGAGGACATTGGCCACATGTCCGGTGAGTGGGCTCAGCAGACACCAGGACAGTGAGGGTCTCCAGTGAGGCCTGTCCCCCTAGATGCCTGTCTGGTTTTCAGGGATCCCTGAAAACCAGAGGCCCCCCATCCAGGAGAAGAGTGGGAAACGAGCGACCTCCAGGTGCCCCACAGTGAGCTCAGCCCTTGGCCCCAAGCAAGTAGGCTTCCCAAGCCCCGTGTAAAGATGAATGATTGGCCCCATTTCGAACGAATCCCATTAATGACTGTTGAGCACATCCATAACTTCACCAACAAACTCAGTCCGCGAATCCCCAACGAGGCTAGGTCCTTGATTAATGCTAATGGCTTTTCTCACCAGCTGTGAAAATGCATTTTCCATAATTTAGCTGTCATTACAATGGGAAGGATTTTTAAAACACAGGCGCACACTATGTGCTTGAAGACCTGGAGGGGAACAGCCCCAGGAAGTGCCAGGAAGCAGCTGGCCCTGCCCCCCGACGTGCAGGGGGTTACCCCGGCCACACCTGGCACCTGCCTCTGGCTCCCAGGCCAGGATGCAGTCCAGCCTCAGGGCACAGTGCCTAGGGTCCACCACGGAGCACAGAGCCTCTCCCAGGGCCAGGGCAGAGGGCAGGACAGCGACCCACCAGCTGGGACCAGGTCCCGCGCCACCACGCCTCTCTTGGAAGGAAGGAAAGAGAGAAGGACGGAAGGTGCCCTCCTTGGCCTCTGGGTCCTGGAGCGGCACCAACACTGCGGCCGCGGATGGAGCCCCAGGTGATGGGCCGGTGTCTGGCAAGGGCAGCCTGAGGTCCCCTGCCCCCTGCTCTCATCCGGCCCGCAGGGCACAGCAGCCCATCCCACCCTGAGTGGTTTCTAGCACAAATGAATATCTGAAAAGGGCGCGGGGGTGGAGTGAACAGGGGAAAGACCTCAAGCAGAGCCAGCATCGAATCAATTAACGCGAGTTCTTCCGAACAACGCCGTGCATGCTTTGCCTTCAATTAGCGGATCTTGCCGGGGCCGCTGCAGGCCCGGAGCCACTGCCACGGAAACTTTCCCCTTCTTGTTTTAATCTTCCACCGAGCCCGGCCTTTCGCCTCCAGCCCATCTAATTGAAACTAATCTTCGCGGGCAAGGCCTGTCTCTTCCCCCTAATCCTCCTCCGAGGAAGTTCACATGGTCCCAATTACAGCCACACCGGCCTCTTTTATTCCTGTCTGCGTCTCCCTCTGCCAGCCTCCTTTTTTGAAAGTCTGCATTATTAACTCCATGCTTGCAAGTTCCTGCCTGTCACGGGGCCGCGAGATGCTATCGCCGCTGCGATGGATAAGGTTACCACGAAAGCATTTTGTGGATTACGTTTCGCACAAAGGCGATAGAGGGCATGATAGCGCAGAACCAGTGAGCTCTGTGGGCGGAGGGGGAGCGAGGAGTCTGGCCGGGGACCCGGGCTCTGCTGCCTGCAGCCCGTGGGCCAGAGCCGAGGGCATTTCTGGAAGCTTCCTGGAGGGGCGGAGAGGAAAAGGGGGAGCAGGGCAGCCCCGCAGGGCAGGGCTCTCCGCTGCCAAAGCTGCTCAGCCCCAGCTGGCCCCCGATGTTAAGCCTGCTGAAAAGCGGGAGATGGGGTCTCTGGAGCTGCCCCAGTACTACCACAGCCAAACGGAAATCCTACATTTCCAGGCTGTCAAGAATGTCAAGTTTCCGTGCTCAGGGCTGGAATCCCATCACCGCCCTGTGGGCACGCTGGCTATCGCGGCCGATCAGACCTCCGTTGGCAGCTGGGATGTCTCCGATTAATTTTTTTTAAAGAGAAACTGAAATAGTCATTACTTAACGAAGACAAGTCCCCAAACCCGGGGCCTAGGAAAGAGAAATGATGAAATGGGCCGCACTGCTGGGGACCAGGTGGGGAGCGGGGGCAGGGAGAGAGAGGCGCCTCTCGTTACAGACCAGCTCGGGGCCCGGGCTAAGTCACAAACACGTCAAAACTCCGAGCAGAGGCCCAAATTTCTGCCCACTACCTTGCAGGGTCTTGGGTGAGGGTCTGCTGTCCTTGACCTTGATTTATGGCCTGTTTCGAGCTTGATCATAAAATGAGAGGCATGTGCATCACCTGCCCACCCCAACCCCCCACCGTGCACACCAGCTGGCAGCCACGGCTACCCTAAAACAGTTCACGGAGTGGGAAGGAGCTCCCCGCAGGAAAGTTCCAACCAAGACCCCTCTGGGTGGGACCCTCCTGACACGCGCCCCTGGAAGCCTCTGCCCTTCAGAGCAGTATGCAGAGCCCTGGATCACAGGCTGCACTGAGCCAGTTCCTCAAAGCTCCGGCTTCCTGGGCCGAGTGAGACTGCGACCCGGGCAAGCCCTGACCAGGGCGGCACACCTGCTCGCTGCTCCCCTTGCTCTGTCCCCCAGCGCCTGCTGTGCCGCCCCATCAGGCCCTGAACCCAGACCTCGTGGGCTGGCTCCTCCTCATGCATTTCTGTCCTGCTTCCTGCAACCTCTCCTTCACAGAAGCCCACGGACTAACGCAGGTACCGCTCCGAGCCTGGCTTTCTCACCTGTGTCCTGGAGCTGTACCTCCCAGCCCAGCAAAGGTGCGGACCGGGTCAGAGAATGTCCAGCACAACACTGCCTAGCCCTGGGCCTGAGCAGGGGCACACACTCCCCCCAGTGAAGTCATTCCCCTCCTCCTTCTGTCTGTCGGAGTCTTTTGCTGCCTTTCGGCCTCCTCCAGGCAGGAGCCGGTACTGACCAGAGGCCCCAGGAGTCACCTCGTGAATGCGTCTCAGCTCCCAGTGGGGAGTGAGCCCCCGACAGGAGGACCAGACCCCCTCCTTGGGCTGTGTCTTAGCATCCCAGCCCTCGGCACTGAGCGGACATCACGACCACTCAGCCCGGTGCTTTCCTGGCCTGGAGGGGCAGGATGGTGGGTAGGGAGAGGAGACCATATGAAGAAGGGTGGGAAGACTCAGAGATCCTGCTCAAAAGCAGGAGAGAAAAATAATGATCATAAAGTACAATGAAATGTCAGGATGGCTAAAATCAAAGAGACTGAGGACGCCAAGTGCTGACAAGGATGTGGAGCAACGAGAACTCAGCTAAGTGGTGCAGCCGTGCCGGAACAGTTTACCAGTTTCCTTTCAGGTTAAACCTAAACTTACCATAGGACCCAGCTATCTCACGCCTATTTACCCAAGAAATGAAAACATGTGTCCACCCAGGGACACGTAAGTGAATGTTCAAGGCAACTGTATTCGCAGTAGCCCTGCATTGGAAACTACCCAGAAGTCCATCAACAGGGGAATGGATAGACACCCTGTGTTCCATCCATCTAATGGATACATGCAATGGATATAATGTATGAATATATGGTAGATGCATGCAAGAGCTACAATGAGTGGGTGAATGTAGTAGATACATATAGATACATGTATCAATATATACGGGGGGGGGTGGGTGGATATATACAATAGATACAATGGATGGTTACATACAATGAATACAATGTATCTATATATAATGGCTGGCTATGTGGTAGATACATAGTACGGATACAGTGGGTGAGTACATACATTGGACATGTACAATGGATACAATATATTGATATATACAATGGATAGATACATACACTGGATATAATGGATAGCTACGTACAATGGATACATACAGTGAATACAGTATATCTAATGACTGCTTCTATGGTGGATACATACAAAGGATACAATGGGGGGGTAGAGGCATCTGCTGGAACAATGTATGGATATATACAACCACTACCCAGCCTTGGAAAGGGTGAACTACATACATAACAACATAGATGAATCACAAAATAATTATGCTGAGAGAAAGAAGTCAGACCAAAAAGAACACATACTTATTCTCCACTTGTGTAAAACTCTAGAAGAATAAAAACTAATCTATAGTGAAAGGAATCAGATCCAGGGTGGCCTGGGGTGGAAGGTGAGGGGGGATTGTCTGCAGAGGATGGAGAGAACTTTCTGGGGAGATGGCAATGCACTATAGCTTGATTGGTATGATGCCTTGTCCTGAGAAGTCAAGACTGGCTCAGGGTCACCCAAGGCAGAGCAGGGTTCATGCCCCCACCCCTTGGATACTAGCCAGGTGCCTCAGGGTGCCAGTCCCATGCTCCGTGCTGGTGACAGTGATGGTAAAACAGACCCATGATGCCCACAGTCATGAAACAAGACTGAAAATGAGTAAGTGGTGAGAAAAAGTGTGCTTTGTGTGTGTTGTGGTAAGTCTAGGAGGAAAATGGGCAGAGTTTGGTGAGAGAATAATGGGGACCGCTTCTTCAAGGGGGCAGAATGCTACTATGAGGAGGTGACATCAAGCTGGACCCAAAGGACGGGAAGGAGTCAGCCGGGCAAAGGCTGTTTCCCTCCACAGAGCCCAGGACAGGGGCAGGCCCGCGAGTGCCTGGGGCAGCTCTGGGCTCCAGAATGTGCGCAGAGACCAGAGGGCAGGATGGGCAGGGGCCCCAGACCACAGCCTGTGTGGTGATGAACTGGAACAGTTGACGCAGGGGAACCAGCCAACCCGATTTCCCCAGGACTGAGGGGTCTCCGGGAGGCAGCACTTTCTGTTTTAAAACTGGGACAGTCCTGCTCACCCTGGGTGGGGGACATGCAGGTTTCTTCAATTCTCAAAGGGCCACTGGGTACAAAAGAAAGAAGACTGGATTCTTTGCAGCTGGGCTGGATGTGGGGGGATGGGGCAGCAGAGCAAGAACCAGGCTCCAGGGAGCCCGTGCCTGTGTCCTGAGAAGGGTCAGCGCCTCCTGCTGAGTTGGCCCCAAGCCCCTGCCCCGGGCACTTGTCTCCCTGGACAGAGATTCTGCGGGTCCCAGCCGGCCAGCTTCATGGCTGGATAATGGGATCACTAGGGATGGGGGTGGGTGAGTAAAGCTTGGGGTCAGGAATATCGTGGCTCTTTCATTCAGGCAGCAGATGTCATAGGGACCTGGCTCTGTGCAGGCACCAGCCCAAGTACTAAGATGGAGCCGAAACGGCACCGGGCTGGCCGGATGCTGGGACTGGGCCGGACACAGCTCAGGGCACAGCTCGGCCAGGGGAGTCAAACACAGAGGCAAAGCTGGGCTGATGAGCCTTCCCCAGGTCAACGTGAAAATGTCCGCAAGTATCTGCTTCCTGTTCTTAAGAATAACAGCCAGTCACAAAGGTGTGAGGAACCAAATCTGGGGAGCACTTGTTTTGCACAGGCTGAGAACATTCTCTCCAGGAGATGGTGCCAGTGAAGCATCACAACCATGGGCTCATGGCTCTTCCTTTTTAAAATATCTTTCCTAACGAACAACGGCTAGTTTTTTTTTTCAGCAGACATAAGCAGGATGTACATTTCACAACTGACGTAGCTGACGTCAGCATTTTGACAATTCTACCATGTTTCTGATGTGTATTTGTCTGCTCAGGCTGCCATAACAAAGTACAACAGATAAGGTGGCTTAAACAACCGAAGTTCATTCTCTCCTGGTTCTTGAGTCCAAGATCAAGGTGTCAGCAGGTTGGTTTCTCCTGAGGCCTCTCTCCCTGGTGGGTAGACAGCCGTCTTCTCCCAGTGTCCTCAGATGGTCATTCTCCATGTGTGTCTGTGTCCTGATCTCTTCTTCTTATAAGGACACCAGTCACATTAGATTAGGGCCAACCCTAATGACCTCATTTAATCTAAACACCTCTGTAAAGATCCCATCTCCAAATATGTTCACATCCTGAGATACTGGGGTTCAGGGCTTCAACATAAGAACTTGGGGGCGGACACACTTCAGCCCATTTCTTGCTGGTGCTGGTCTTTCTCATTCTCTGGGGATCTGGAAACACACCGTCTCGCCTCCTGGCTGCCGCCCACTTATGTCATCATAGCCAGCAGAGCAGCACTTTTGTGTTAAAAAGCGCAAAGCAAACAGTGGCAGGAACCACTGTTCATCCCCAAGCCCTGGCCCAGGCGGGTCACGTGGCTGGGTCCCGCCAATAGCAATCTGGAGAGCGGGGGGCCAGGCGGAGCCCTGATTCCTCTGCTCCCTCCTCTGGAAGCAAAGGGCCCAGATGGTATGTTGCAGAAGGGGGCCACCTGGGGACTCCCACTAAGGAGAGCCCCCCAGATCTCATGGGACTGTGATGAGAGCAAGAAACGAACCCGGGCTGCGTTGTCATGAGAATTCAGGGCTTACTTCTTAAGCCTCAGATAGCCCAACAGTCCCAGCTGATACACATAATTAAACTTTACATTTCCAGTGATAATTCCCAGCCATCCCCGAGATGAGACCCTAGATGCCTCCCTGGCCTCACCCCTATCCTGGGCGTTTCTGAAAACAGCATCATGTTGGAGGATCTGCGTATCCCTGGCGCAGTCCGAAAAGAAAGAAACTCGCCCGTGTGAACTGAAAACCCAGCCCCAGCTGGGACTCTCCGGGGATCCCTTTTCAGCTCTGTTCTCAGAGACATGAATTCCCGAGGGACCCTGATTAAATCCATGTCTACACCTTAAAGATCTCATGTGGTCGAAACCGCTGCTCAGGTAGACCGATAAGGGGGAGTGGAGTAATTAGCGGTGTGGGGGTGAGAGGCCGGGGAGGGGGTGGCCAGTCAGGGGTGCGTCACAAAGGGCTGGTGGCCTGGATTGCAGCCAGGCGGGCAGGGAAGTGGCCCGTGCCTTCCCGAGATAGCAACCCGGCCTGGAGGCACCAGGCAGGTGCTTACATGCTTTTGGTCTTTTCTGACCCTTTCTCTCCATTAAATTGGAAGTTCGCCTTCACACTGTAAGTCATCAAGAATGGTAGATGGGTTTGGAAGTTCTGACGGAAAATTCTGGATAGTCAGATAAAAAGAGGACCGAGAATCTGGCAGAAACTGTTTGCTAATTTTACTGAGTGCTAACCATGTGTCGAGAGCCTGTTCTCCTAATGCTTTGCCCACATTTAATGCCCACAACAGCCCCGTCAGTAGGTATGTTAGCTTCCCCAGTTGAGGGGTGAGGAAACCGAGGCACAGGTGAGTTATGGGGGTGGGGGGATGACTCGGAGAGAGGCAGCCAGAGTCCGGAACCCCTGCTGATAGCACCACGTTGTGCCTCTCGCCACGCTGGACATGACATTGGAAGAAGCAGCTGAAATAGATGGAGAGATGATCGAGGCCAAAGAATTCTCAGCCCGTCTTCAGTTTCACATGAATCTCAAGGCGGTTCTCCACGCTCCACTGCAGAATCGGGACGTCCTTCCAAAGTAGGTTCAATATTTGCAGTCAACCTATTTCTCAAACAATTAAAGAAAACAGAAAAGATCCACTTTGGGTAGTTGAATCACATGCACCACAGTTCAATTTTGTAAAGAAATAACTATTTCATGCTCAGGATTAAAATAATTTTAATTTTATAGTACATTTATTATACAGTATCATACATTTCCACTTCCACTATAGCTTTCAGCCAGCCACTTCTCCTCCCAATATAACTTTAACTCTGGAGAACGTGTATTCCAGACACACAAGAAGAAGAAGAGGGTGCCATGTGGCCATGGAAAGAGAGATTGGAGGGAAGTAGCCACAAGCCAAAGAAAGCCACCAGAAGCCAAAAGAGGCAAAGAATAAAATCACCCCTAGAATTTCTGGAGGGAGTGCAGCCTTCTCACCACTTTGATTTTGAACTTCTGGCCTCCAGAACTGTGAAAGTGTAAGATACTATTGGCTTTTGGCACTTCCCCCACCAGTTTGTGGTAATTTGTTATAGCAACCCTAGGAAACTGATACCCTAGGCCAACCAAGAGAGGAAAAATAAAAACAGGCAATAGAAATAGACCCACAGGTGATCCAGATACTGGAGTCATCAGAAAAAGGATCAACAAAGGTGTATTTAAGAAAATACAAAATTTCACCAGAAATTTGGAATCCATGAAAAATCATACATGGAAATTCTAGAACTAAAAAAAAAAAATGCCTTCAAAGGAACAATAATAAGACTGACAGTGGACTTCTTAACAGAAATGACAGAAGCCAGAAGACAGTGTGAGTGTTATAAAGTGCTGAGATAAAATAACTGCCATCTTAGAATTGTAATGTAAGATAAAATAACTTCAAAAATAAAGGCCAACAGTTCCTTGAAAAGTTAAACATAGACTAACCTAGCAGCTCCACTCCTAGATGTATGCTGGAGAGAAATGAAAACTTACGTCCACACAAAACTTGTACACAAATGTTTACAGCAGCTTTATACACAAAAGCCCAAAAGAGGAGGCAACTCAAATGTCCATCAACTATTGAATGATAAACAAAATGTGGTCTACCAATATGATGGATATATTATCAAGCTGTAAAAGGTACCAATTCACACTACACCATGGATGAACCTCAAAAACATTACACTCATTAAAAGAAACCAGACACAATACAGCACATCTTGTGTGACTCCATTTACACAAAATGTCCCAAAAATTCAAATGTATAGAGACACAAAGTATATTAGTGGTTGCATAGTGCCAGAAGAGAGAACAAGGAGTGACTTTAAATCGGCATGAGGTTTCTGTCCAAGGTGATGGAAATGTTCTAATTTTAGATTGTGGTGACGGTTGTACAACTCTTCAAATATACTAAAATCCATTGACGTGTACTTAAAACACGAATATAGTGGAATGTAAATAAAGCTCAAAAAAGTTGTTTCTTTAGTGAAAGCCAAAATATTTTTGCAAATACAAAGTGAGAGAACTGACATGGCAACAACACACACACACACACACACACACACACACACACACATACACATACACACACACACACACATACACATACACACACACACAAATGTTAAAAAGTTATCAGGCAAAAGGAATATTATGCCAACCTGGAGAGATGAAATTCATGAGACAATTAAGTGCCCAGAAAGGAAAACTAGGTGAATAAATATAAATGAGTTTTGTCTATATAAAACAATAATAATGATGTCTTATAGGCCTTTAAATATATGTAGAATTAACATATATCACAGCAATAACACAAAATGCAAGAGAGGGTCAAAGGAGTTAAAGGTGTCTGTGTGGTACTCAGTTATAGTAGAGGTAACAGACCAAGCATGCATGTTTCAATCTTTAAAGACTAGAAGAAGAATAAAATATATGACGTCTAACAAGCTAACAGAGAGAGAAAGGAATAAAACAATCAGAAACAAGAGGGAAAGGGATCAGATGGGCCTAATAGAAAATCTAATAGTCAGATGGTAAATTTAAAGCCCAAAATATCAGTAATTATATGTAAAAGTACTAAATGTTCCAATTAAAATATATTGTCAGACTGTATTTTTAAAAAAAAACCTATATACTGCTTGTGACACACTTTGATTATGAAGATGCAAAAATCAAAATGAAAAGGATGGAAATATCTGTGCCCTATAAAACTAACCCAAAGAAAGCTGGTGCTTTTCATGCACAAATATCAGGGACAGGCAGACATCAAGGAAAGAATCTGGATGAGAGATAAAGGAGGATGGTCAGTGAAGGCAAAGATGGTCACTCCCTCAGGAAAACACAATAATTTTAATTTATATGAAACTAATAATACAACTTCAAAACATATAAGGCAACAAGTGACAGATGTAAAGTGAGAAATTGGCAAAATTATAATTATAATGGGAAGTTGTTCATCTGCCTCAGCCTGTAATTGATAGGAAAAGCAAAAGTTCAGTAAGAATGTAGACAGTTTGAAAACGTGAATTAAAATGACACCCGATTTACAGATATACAACACTGTACCCCCAAACTGCAGGACACACATTCTTTTCAAGTATAGGAATGTTAACCAAAGTCTATCATATCCTGAGCAGAACACAGACCTCACAAACTTCAAGGGCAGGGCCAGGATGACGGACAGTAAGGTGAGGCTTCCAAAATATGAAGAGACATTCATTCCCAGATTCATGCAAGTATGGAGTTATCACTGATCACGGTGGAATTAGGCTAGAAGTCAACTAAATAAAAATAACTCTAATGCAGGGAAATTTTTGTGATAATAAGAATTCTCAGAAAACAATAAAAGGAAACATTTTAACCTGATAAAGAGCATCTGCAAAAAGCCTAGAGCGTGTATTACACTTCATGGTGAAGGTTTCCCCCAAGATCAGAAATGAAACAAGGATGTTTGTTCCTCCTGCATCTATTAAGCCTACGCTGGGGGTCCCAGCCAGTGCAATATAGCAAGAAAAAGAAATTAAAGGTATTTGGTTGGAAAGGAAGAAATAAAACTTTTATTATTTGAAGACAACATGATATAATATGCAAAATATCTTAAAGAATTCAAAGATAAACCATGATTAAGTAAATTCATTGTGGTCACTGGGTCCAAGGTCAATATACAAAAGTAAATTACATTTCTATGTGCTAATGTTCTTGACCCACAACAAGAAATGAGATGGACCAACCCACCCCACATAAAATTTGGTTCAGATATAGATACTGCTGATCAGACACATAGACACACACACACACACACACACACACACACACACACACACATCCCAAGAGAATATGAGAAGGTTTACCACTCACACAATGAGGCTTTCTGGGGAGTGCAGCGCTGACTCACAGGCTGGTCTGGAAATGGCTTGAAAGAGCTTGGCCTGGGTTTACACAGTGGTTAGGGAGTGGGCAGGGTGAGGGTCCCACATACAGGCTGGGGCTTACAGGGACAATAAAAAAATTAGAAAATAAAACAACCAAAAATGAAATGATATTATTTACCATGACATAAAAAATCAAATACCTAAGAACAAGTGTTATATGTGCAATACCTCTCACAGAAAACTACAAAACATTGTTTTAAAAAGGTAATGATGAATGTGGAGAAAAGGGAATCCTCTTGCCCTTTTGGTAGAAATGTAAATTGCTGCAGCCACTGTGGAAAATAGTATGGAGATTCCTCAAAAAATTAAAAATAGAACTACCATATGATCCAGCAATTCCACTCCTGGGTATTTTTCTGAAGAAAACAAAAACGCTAAATAGAAAAGATACATGCACCCCAATGTTCATTGCAGTACTATTTACAATAGCCAAGACATGGAAGCAACCTATGTGTCCATCAACAGATGAATGCATAAAGAAGATGTGGTACATATATACAATGGAATATTACTCAGCCATAAAAAAAGATTTAAATAAGGCCTTTTGGGAGAACATAGATGGACCTAGAGGGTAATATGCTAAGTGAAATAACTCAGACAAAGAAGGACAAATAGGAGTTGCAGCGGGGATAGGGGAGGATGGGGGTGACGGCCATTTCTTCTAGATGCTAGGGAATGCAGCTGGACCTGGATCCAAAGTAGGCTCTCCATATCAACTAGGCCTAGAGGGCAACGCCTGGCTGGAGAACCAAGTGGAGAGCAGAATGCCAGCCACCCTGTGCCTTTGGATTGGAGAATTTAACCCATTTACATGTAAGCCATGTGGCTGACAGAGTCTTGATGCTCCGGCCGGGTGTCAGGCCTGCGCCTCTGAGGTGGGAGGGCCAAGTTCAGGACATTGGACCACCAGAGACCTCCCGGCCCCACATAATATCAATCGGTGAGAGATCTCTGTCTCAATGCTAACACCCAGCTCTACTCAATGACCAGCAGGCTCCAGTGCTGGACTCCCCATGCCAAACAATTAGCAAGACAGGAACACAACACAACCCATTAGCAGAGAGGCTGCCTAAAATGATAATAAGTTCACAGACACCCCAAAACACATCACTGGATGTGGTCCTGCCCACCAGAAAGACAAGACCCAGCCTCATCCACCAGAACACAGGCACTAGTCCCCTCCACCAGGAAGCCTACACAACCCACTGAACCAAGCTTAGCCACTGGGGACAGACACCAAATATGACAAAAACTACAAACCTGCAGGCTGAGAAAGGGAGACCCCAAACACAGTAAGTTAAGCAAAATGAGAAGACAGAGAAATACGCAGCAGATGAAGGAGCAAAGTAAAAACCCACCAGACCAAACAAATGAAGAGAAAATAGGCAGTCTACCTGAAAAGGAATTCAGAGTAATGATAGTAAAGATGATCCAAAATCTTGGAAAGAGAATGGAGAAAATACAAGAAACGTTTAACAAGGACCTAGAAGAACTAAAGAGCAAACAAACAATGATGCACAACACAATAAATGAAATTTAAAATTCTCTAGAAGGAATCAATAGCAGAACAACTGAGGCAGAAGAACGGATAAGTGACCTGGAAGATAAAATAGTGGAAATAACTACCATAGAGCAGAATAAAGAAAAAAGAATGAAAAGAATTGAGGACTGTCTCAGAGACCTCTGGGACACCATTAAAAGCACCAACATTCGAAATATAGGGGTCTCAGAAGAAGAAGAGAAAAAGAAAGGGACTGAAAAAATACTTGAAGGGATTATAGTTGAAAACTTCCTTAATATGGGAAAGGAAATAGTCAATCAAGTTCAGCAAGCACAGAGCGTCCCATACAGGATAAATCCAAGGAGAAACACGCCACGACACATATTAATCAAACTATCAAAAATTAAATACAAAGAAAAAATATTAAAAGCAGCAAGGCAAAAGCAACAAATAACATACAAGGCAATCCCCATAAGGTTAACAGCTGATCTTTCAGCAGAAACTCTGAAAGCCAGAAGGGAGGGGCAGGACATACTTAAAGTGATGAAAAGGAAAAACCTACAACCAAGATCACTCCACCCAGCAAGGATCTCATTCAGATTCAATGGAGAAATTAAAAGCTTTACAGACAAGCAAAAGCTAAGAGAATGCAGCACCACCAAACCAGCACTACAACAAATACTAAAGGAACTTCTCTAGGCAGGAAACACAAGAGAAGGAAAAGACCTACAATAACAAACCCAGAACAATTAAGAAAATGGTAATAGGAACATACATATAGATAATTACCTTAAATGTAAATGGATTAAATGCTCCAACCAAAAGACATAGACTGGCTGAATGAATACAAAAACAAGACCCATATATATGCTGTCTACAAGAGACCCACTTCAGACCTAGGGACACATACAGACTGAAAGTGAGGGGATGGAAAAAGATATTCCATGCAAATGGAAATCAAAAGAAAGCTAGAGTAGCAATTCTCATATCAGACAAAATAGATTTTAAAATAAAGACTATTGCAAGAGACAACGAAGGACACTACATAATGCTCAAGGGATCAATCCAAGAAGATATAACAATTGCAAATATTTATGCACCCAACATAGGAGCACCTCAATACATAAGGCAAATACTAACAGCCATAAAAGGGGAAATCGACAGTAACACAACCATAGTAGGGGACTTTAACACCCCACTTTCACCAATGGACAGATCATCCAAAATGAAAATAAATAAGGAAACACAAGCTTTAAATGACACATTAAACAAAATGGATTTAATTGATATTTATAGGACATTCCATCCCAAAACAACAGAATACACTTTCTTCTCAAGTGCTCATGGAACATTCTCCCGGATAGATCATATCTTGGGTCACAAATCAAGCCTTGGTAAATTTAAGAAAATTGAAATTGTATCAAGTATCTTTTCTGACCACAACGCTACGAGACTAGATATCAATTACAGGAAAAAAAAAAAAAACTGTAAAAAATACAAACACATGGAGGCTAAACAACACACTACTAAATAACCAAGAGATCACTGAAGAAATCAAAGAGGAAATCAAAAAATACCTAGAAACAAATGACAATGAAAACATGATGACCCAAAACCTATGGGATGTAGCAAAATAGTTCTAAGAGGGAAGTTTATAGCAATACAATCTTACCTCAGGAAACAAGGAAAATCTCAAATAAACAACTTAACCTTATACCTAAAGCAATTAGAGAAAGAAGAACAAAAAAACCCCAAAGTTAGCAGAAGGAAAGAAATCATAAAGATCAGATCAGAAATAAATGAAAAAGAAATGAAGGAAACAGTAGCAAAGGTCAATAAAACTAAAAGCTGGTTCTTTGAGAAGATAAACAAAATTGATAAACCATTAGGCAGACGCATCAAGAAAAAAGGGAAAAGACTCAAATCAACAGCATTAGAAATGAAAAAGGAGAAGTAACAACTGACACTGCAGAAACACATAGGATCATGAGAGATTACTACAAGCAACTATATGCCAATAAAATGGACAACCTGAAAGAAATGGACAAATTCTTAGAAAAGCACAAAATTCTGAGACTGAACCAGGAAGAAATAGAAAATATAAACAGACCAATCACAAGCACTGAAACTGAAACTGTGATTTAAAATCTTCCAACAAACAAAAGCCCAGGACCAGATGGCTTCACAGGCCAATTTTATCAAACATTTAGAGAAGAGCTAACACCTATCCTTCTCAAACTCTTCCAAAATATAGCAGAGGGAGGAACACTCCCAAACTCATCCTACGAGGCCACCATCACCCTGATACCAAAACCAGATGAAGACGTCACAAAAAAAGAAAACTACAGGCCAATATCACTGATGAACATAGATACAAAAATCCTCAACAAAATACTAGCAAACAGAATCCAACAGCACATTAAAAGGATCATACATCATGATCAAGTGGGGTTTATCCTAGGAATGCAAGGATTCCTCAATATACACAAACCAATCAATGTGAGAAAACCATATTAACAAATTGAAGGAGAAAAACCATATGATAATCTCAATAGATGCAGAAAAAGCTTTTGACAAAATTCAACACCCATTTATGATAAAAACCCTCCAGGAAGTAGGCATAGAGGGAACTTACCTCAACATAATAAAGGCCATATATGACAAACCCACAGCCAACATCGTCCTCAATGGTGAAAAACTGAAACCATTTCCACTAAGATCAGGAACAAGACAAGGTTGCCCACTCTCACCACTATTATTCAACATAGTTTTGGAAGTTTTAGCTACAGCAATCAGAGAAGAAAAAGAAATAAAAGGAATCCAAATCGGAAAAGAAGAAGTAAAGCTGTCACTGTTTGCAGATGACATGATACTATACATAGAGAATCCTAAAGAGCCTACCAGAAAACTACTAGAGCTAATCAATGAATTTGGTAAAGTAGCAGGATACAAAATTAATGCACAGAAACCTCTTGCATTCCTATACACTAATGATGAAAAATCTGAAAGAGAAATTAAGGAAACACTTCCATTTACCACTGCAACAAAAAGAACAAAATACCTAGGAATAAACCTACCTAAGGAGACAAAAGACTTGTATGCAGAAAACTATAAGACACTGATGAAAGAAATTAAAGATGATACAAACAGATGGAGAAATATATTATGTTCTTGGATTGGAAGAATCAACACTGTAAAAATGACTATACTACCCAAAGCAATCTACAGATTCAATGCAATCCCTATCAAACTACCAATGGCATTTTTCACAGAACTAGAACAAAAAATTGCACAATTTGTATGGAAACACAAAAGGCCCCAAATAGCCAAAGCAATCTTGAGAAAGAAAAACGGAGCTGGAGGAATCAGGCTCCCGGACTTCAGACTATACTACAAAGCTACAGTAATCAAGACAGTATAGTACTGGCACAAAAACAGAAATATAGATCAATGGAACAGGATAGAAGGCCCAGAGATAAACCCACGCACATATGGTCACCTTATCTTTGATAAAGGAGACAAGAGAATACAATGGAGAAAAGACAGCCTCTTCAATAAGTGGTGCTGGGAAAACTGGACACTTACATGTAAAAGAATGAAATTAGAACACTTACAAACACCATACACAAAAATAAACTCAAAATGGATTAAAGACCTAAATGTAAGGCCAGACACTATAAAACTCTTAGAGGAAAACATAGGCAGAACGCTCTATGACATAAATCACAGCAAGGTCCTTTTTGACCCACCTCCTAGAGAAATGGATATAAAAACAAAAATAAATAAATGAGACCTAATGAAACTTAAAAGCTTTTGCACAGCAAAGGAAACCATAAAAAAGACGAAAAGACAACCCTCAGAGTGGGAGAAAATATTTGTAAACGAAGCAACTGACAAAGGATTAATCTCCAAAATATACAAGCAACACATGCAGCTCAATATCAAAAAAACAAACAACCCAATCCAAAAATGGGCAGAAGACCTAAATAGACATTTCTCCAAAGATATACAGGTTGCCAACAAACACATGAAAAGATGCTCAACATCACTAATCATTAGAGAAATGCAAATCAAAACTACAATGAGGTATCACCTCACACCAGTCAGAATGGCCATCGTCAAAAAATCTACAAACAATAAATGCTGGAGAGGGTGTGGAGAAAAGGGAACCCTCTTGCACTGTTGGTGGGAATGTAAATTGATAGAGCCACTATGGAGAGCAGTATGGAGGTTCCTTAAAAAACTAAAAATAGAACCACCATACAACCCAGCAATCCCACTACTGGGCATATACCCCAAGAGAACCATAATTCAAAAAGAGTCATGTACCACAATGTTCATTGCAGCACTATTTACAATAGCCAGGACATGGAAGCAATCTAAGTGTCCATCAACAGATGAATGGATAAAGATGTGGCACATATATACAATGGAATATTACTCAGCCATAAAAAGAAACGAAATTGAGGTATTTGTAGTGAGGTGGATGGACCTAGAGTGAAGTACAGAGTGAAGTAAGTCAGAAAAAGAAAAACAAATACCATATGCTAACACATATGTATGGAATCTAAAAAACAAAAAAAAAGGTTCTGAAGAACTTAGGGGCAGCACAGGAATAAAGACACAGACATAGAGAATGGACTTGAGGACACGGGGAGGGGGAAGGGTAAGCTGCGACGAAGTGAGAGAGTGGCATGGACATATGTACACTACCAAATGTAAAATAGATAGCTAGTGGGAAGAAGCCACATAGCACAGGGAGATCAGCTCGGTGCATTGTGACCAACTAGAGGGGTGGGATAAGGAGGGTGGGAGGGAGACGCAAGAGGGAGGGGATATGGGGCTATATGTATATGTATAGCTGATTAACTTTGTTATACAGCAGAAACTAATACAACATTGTAAAGCAATTATACTCCAATAAAGACGTTAAAAAAAAAAGGACAAATACTGTATGATTTTACTTATACGTGGAATCTAAAAACCAAAACAAATGAACAAACATAACTAAACAGAAACAGACTCATAGATACAGAGAACTAAGGGGCCAGAGGGGGCAGGGTTGGGGGATGAGAGAAATAGGTGAAAGAGATTGAAATTTACAAACTTTCAGTTACAAAATAAATGAATCACCAGTATGAAATGTACAGTGTGAGGAATATAGTCAATTAACTATGTAATATCTTTGTATGGTGACAGATCATAACTAGACATACCATCTGATCATTTTGAAATATCTAGAAATATCGAATCACTATGTTGTGTTGTAGGTCAATTATATTTCAAAAACAAACAAACATAGAAAAAGAGATCAGATTTGTGGTGAGGAGAGGGGGAATTGGATGAAGGCAGTCAAAAGGCACAAATTTATCTTACTTATAAGGTAAATAAGTAATAGGGATTTAATGTACAGCATGATAATTAACACTGCTGTATGTTATATATGAAAGTTGTTGAGAGTAAATCCTAAGAGTCCTCATCACAAGAAAAAAATTTTTCTCTATTTCTTTAATTCTGTACCTATATGATGATGGGTGTTTGCTAAACTTACTGTGATAATCACTTCATGATGTACGTAAATCAAATCAGCAGCATGCTGTATACCTTAAATTTATACAGTGTTGTATGTCAATTATACCTCAATGAAACTAGAAGAAAAAAATAAATTTCTTGAAAAACAATGATGAACCTAAATAAATGTAGGTTCCTATCGTTTTCGTGTCTTGAAATACAATATTGTAAAGATGTCAATTATCTCCAAATTAATACATGGATTCAATATTAATTTTGAAATTCCAACAAGTTGTTATTGGTGGAAGTTGACAAGACAATTTTGAAGTGTGTACATATACAATTTTGAAGTGTATATGGAAATGAAAAGGATCAGGAATAGGGAGAAAATCTTGCAGGAGGACAATGCAGAGGACCTGCAGTACCCAATGTCAACATTTATCATGACGCTACAATAACTACGGAATTGTGGTGTTGGTACAAGGATGGACACACAGACCCAGGAGACAGACTCAGTCAGGATAAAGGATAAATGTGACATTGCAGTGTAGACAGGGGAAGATGGCTTTTCAAGAAAAAGTACTGAGTCATTTGGGTATCAATATAGGTAAAAATAAATCTAGATCCCTACTTCACACCACTCATAAA
Source organism: Balaenoptera musculus (assembly GCF_009873245.2). Classification (NCBI taxonomy): domain Eukaryota; kingdom Metazoa; phylum Chordata; class Mammalia; order Artiodactyla; family Balaenopteridae; genus Balaenoptera; species Balaenoptera musculus. The sequence goes on along the minus strand of NC_045785.1, from coordinate 1,428,405 downwards.
TATCAATTCCTAGAACAATGTGAATTCTACATACGAAAGATAAAACAACAAAATTCCCAGAAGATAACTTGGGAGAAAATTTGCATGACTTTTGTGTAGGCAAAGATTTCTCGAGTAGAACACATAAACACAGATCATAAGGCAAGAAATTAAAAAGGCAAACCACAGACTGAGGGCAAATATATCTGGTAAAGGACTCATATCCAGAACATATAGTGACCTTCTGCAAATCAGTAAGAACAAAAGACACCCAATAATCAAAAAATGGGTAAAAGACTTGTATGGGCATTTCACAAAAGTTATCCTATAAGCAATTGAAAAAAAAAAAACAACCCTGAAATGTCACTGCTTATCAGGAAAATGCTAATTAAAAGCACAATGGGACCCCTTACATGCCTACCAGAATGGCTAAAATTAAAGATTGGCGACACCTGTGCTGGTGAGGACATGGAGCCCTGGAACTCTGGTTCGCTGCTAATGAGAATGGAAATCCGTGCAACTTTGGAAAACCGAGAAGCAGTGTTTACTGAAGCTGAACCTACACGTACCTCGTGACCCAGCAATTCCGCTCCGTGGTGTATGTGCTCCATGGAGATGTGAACACATCCACCAACCGACACGTACAACGGTGTTCAAAGCCGCAGAAGAAGCAGCAGCCAAAGGCAGGCACAATCCAAGTGCCCACTGGCAGTAGGATGGACAGAGACTGTGGCAACTCCAAGGTGGCAACAAAGGTAGCAAATCTCAGCCCCACGTGCATGGATTAACCTCGTGGATTAATGCTGAGCGGAAGGAACCAGACACGAAAGAGGCCACGCATGTGACTCCATGTACGTAAAGTTCAGAAAGAGGAAAGACCAGTGTGTGCCATGGGAGGTATGTGCTTTGGGGAGGAATGTGGAAAATGACCGCTGCGTGGTGCTCAGTGTACCCCCCACGCCACACGCTCGGACCGTGGGAATCAGATTGAGCAGTGTGATGGCATCCCTTCCCAGACCAGCGTGGTGCTCCTGTGTAGAGGAGCCGGTGCCGCATTCCCCGCCTCTGAGCAGCACATGGAAGAGATGAACGCTCGTGGCCACGGGAGCTGCGCTTGACCCCTTCGGACATGCTCTGAGCTCTGCACTAAGACCAGAGGTTGGGACTGACATATACACACTACTGTGTATAAAACAGATAAGTAATGAGAATCTACAGTATAGCACAGGGAACTCTACTCAGGGCTCTGTCATGACCTAAATGGGAAGGAAAACTAAAAAAGAGCAGATACATGTATACATATAACTGATTCACCTTGCTGTACAGCAGAAACTAATACAACATTGTAAAGAAACTATACTCCGATAAAAATTAATTTAAAGAAAAAAGAGACCAGAAGGGGGTGGCTGCCTGCCTCTCTCCTCTGCACAGAAATCAAAGCGTCCACTGCTTCTTTGTGGGGCACAGGACTCTGGCTGGTCCCCCAGCAACATTCCCAAACAGTGATGGTGAAATGAGGTGTCCATCCTGCCATGACAAGCTCCCAGTGACAATAGAACGAAGGGTAGGAGCACTCCTGGTCGCCTGGGCCATGCACCAACTGTCCCATGCCCCACCACAGCGTCGAAGACCCCTGAGCAAGATCCCCATACACCTGGGAGGCAGTGGGGCCAGAGCCGCTGTGCGCTTTCCTGGGCCAGAACTTATGTCAGCTTTGTGGTTTGTCCTAAGACCTTCTCAGCAGGGGGTCAATTAGCTTCTTTCATGCACTTTTTTTTTTTTTTTTAAACAGAGCTGGAAGAATCAGGCTCCCTGACTTCAGACTATACTACAAAGCTACAGTAATCAAGACAGTATGGTACTGGCACAAAAACAGAAATACAGATCAATGGAACAGGATAGAAAGCCCAGAGATTAAACCCACGCACACATGGTCGCCCTATTTTTGATAAAGTAGGCAAGACTATACAATAGAGAAAAGACATCCTCTTCAATAAGTGGTGCTGGGAAAACTGGACAGCTACATGTAAAAGAATGAAATTAGAATACTCCCTAACACCATACACACAAATAAACTCGAAATGGATTAAAGACCTAAATGTAAGGCCAGACACTATAAAACTCTTTCATGCACTTTTGAATGACGTTTTCATCTCTTCTCAGCCTTTGGCAACACAATTCTTCCACTTAAACCTGAAAAGCATTTTGCAGTTGTCCTGAGGAAAGAAAAAAAAACCCACACAATTGGATTTACCTGGAGATCCCTGAGCTTTTTGGAAAAGAGGCAAAAGCCTCAAGGGCTCCGTGCCCATAGTTGACAAAGTTCCATAACAGATAACGCCCTGGGGGTCGGGGAGATGGATCTCGGGCCGCTGTAGGCCTCACGCCCTGGTGCAGCCCTTCAGAACAAAATGATTATGATTTGCATAATGGGATTTCTGTGGAAATCATAATTAATCCTAAGTTTCACATTAGTGAGTGTGCAGGAACCCTTTCGCTTCACCAGATTTCCATCAGAAACCACCATGCTGCCTGAAGACCACTGCAGGCGGCTGGGGACCACCCATGGCCCATGGAGCATCCAGCAGGAATCCGGTCCAAGGCCAAGAGAGACACAGACAGGCTGGCAGTGCGGGAGCGGCGGCGGGGTCGGGGGCAGAGGGGCGAGAATGGGTTTAACAGGACTCTGTGGTTTTGCTATGCTGGGCCCAGGGTGGCAGACCTGGGGGTCCAGGCTGGGACGGGCAGCCTGGCCAGGTGTGGGACCACAACTGCAGGACTCTGGTTTGAACAATAGCCCAAAGTGACCGCTCACTTGGTGTTTCGTGCCCTACGGTAAGATTTATGGGACCGGGGAGCCGAAACCATCCTCAGTGGGGCCCCCTCAATTTTTTCCAAATGACCTCACAGGTCCTTGGGGCTCCAGCTTGATTCCAAATGGCTCCCCAGGGGCTGGACTTCCCCAGCCCACCGGCCCCGCACAGTCCAGCTCCAGCCCTGTCCCCGCTCCCCGCCCACCAGCCCCTCAGGCACCCCAGGGCACGGCCTTGAAACCCCGTCTCCAAACCCACAATCTTGGAACCCGGAGCCTCTGGGGTCCCGAGGGCCTCGTGCCTCAACCACACAGCCCAGCTGTGGCCAGAAGGAGGCCGAGCTTCTGGAAGGCTCCAGGTGGTGGAATGCAGGTCAGGAACCACATGCTCCCAGGGCAGGGCAGCCCGCGGCTCGGGGAGGGGGCATTGCACACAGAGCCCCCATTCTCCTCGCCACCGCCCTCTCTCCAGGGAACGGAGAGCCATGTCCAGATTTTCTGAGAAGGTTTCGTGTCCTGTGCCGGATGCTGCGCCCGCCAAAGCCTCTTTGTCCCCTCCGTCCTGGCCACCTCCGCCTCCATAAACACCTTAAACCTCACGGTCTGGGGGCTGTGGGGTCAGCGATGCTCGACCACCCAGCCCACAGCCAGCCTGCAGACCCCAGGGCCCTGCTTCTGCCTTTGCCGTCTGTGCCCAGGACGGGCCGGGCGAGGGCAGTGACCCCTCCTGGCTCCAGGGGTGGCAGAGTAGAGGGCCTTGACCCCCGTGACCCAGGTCCCCGCTCTCTATGCGGGACTGGACCTGCCTGTCGAGGGCAGTTGGAGGGTTACCCGTCGGGTGCTGGGTGCTGACACTGCCCGGCTGGCACGCGGGCTGGCAGCCAGGTCCGTGTCCCTCACATGTGTGTGCAAGGTCAGCCCGCACGAGGCCACACGCAGGCCACACGGCGCCCCAGCACCAGGTTGAGGCCACTTTAAACAGCAAAATCGCCAAAGAAAAGCCCAGAAATGCGGAAAACTCGGCACCAGGTAGCCCACGGGAAGGACCCTTGTCCCCATTGTGAGCCGAAGCTCACCCAGGGACACGTGACTTGTGACTCAAAGTTTTCACGGCCCCCCACGTGTCTGTGAGTGACCACAGAAGTGCCACAGGACGGATGTGGAGGCCACAAATACCCATCAGCAAGGAGGCGAATCCACAAACACCGAGTCCGTGAATGAGGAGGGTCGACGGTGCTATATTCCCCGACTGCACACTTTGAAAGAGTGAGTGGTGTGATGCGTGATGACATCTCAAAAATAACATGAAATAACATAAAATAAAGCCCGTCGGGGAGAAACGAAACATCCCAAATGGCAAGCGTACTCTTGCTGGCAACACGCAGACCGGCCCCAGGACCCACTGGCCCTCGGCCCAACCCCTCAGAGAAGGCCCCCTCACCCCATACTTGTCCAGGAGGCCTGGTGCCCTCTCGGCGCTGCCCCCGGCCCCCGGCCGCCGGGAACGCGTTAGGGACGGTCACCCGGGGACCATCCTCACACCCGCTGGCTCCCAGCCTCTTCTGGCGATATTAGGGAGAGTATGTTTTATTAATACTGGATATTAAAGTTTAATGCTGTGATTACAGGGGACAAATGGGACTTTCGAGGAGTATTAGAGCTCCAAAGTGAGCCTGCGAGGGAGAGGGACATTCGTCACGGCCCAGCAGGACGGCCGCCCCATCCATCACGCCCCCTGCAAGGCTCCAGCTGTAATTGCCCCTGCGGTGTTCCTGCGGGGTCAGCCTCGCCCCAGGGCTCTGAGGCCATGGGGAGGGTACGTGGACGAGGCCAGGGCACCAAGGTCCCCAAAGCACCCCTCCCCCCTCGCCCTGTGGACTGAGCCCGTGGGCAGCACAGCATCCCTGGTTTGCCATCTGGGCCCCTCGGGCCCTCCTCACCCCCTTCGTGGGTCTGGCGCCTAGGAAGCTCGGGTCAGGCAGGGTGGGGTGGGCGCTGGGGCTGCTGGAAGAGGGTTCCAGAAAGGGGAGAGCGCTGACCACCACGGTGCCTGACTAGCACCTCTGGGCAGAGGAACTGGGGCGCAGAGCCCCCAGACGTGGCTTCAAGGCTAGGCCTCAGCTCACACTTCAGCTCAGGCAGCCGTTCATCTCCCACTTGCTGGCCAACCAGCAAACCGGACGTCTCCCTCCTGCCTCCCTGCCCCCCACACCGACTGCAGCTCACATTTCTCTCCACCGATGGGCCATGCCGCCTCTGCCCGCCAACAACAGCCTGACACACATGCCTTCGTTCTGCACAGGTGCCCGTCAATACATATTGTGGGCTCAGTGAAATCAACCAGCACTTTGGGGAGTGTTGAAATGTGCTGGTGATGAAAAGACCTGGTGACCCGGCCCCAGCGTGGGCGTCCCAGCAGCATCCACGCTCACCAACTCAAAGACGAGAAACAATTCCTGCCGCTCCAGCCCACGACCGTGGCAGGCATCACCAATCGATCGCCAGGTGCCTCTCTGCTGAGCTCAGACCCAGCCAGAGCCCTCCCGCCCAGGGTGTGATCACAGCAGGTGTGCAAGGAGAAACCTGGCCAGATGTCCGACTTTCATGTGGGAAACAGAACCATGGGTGGGGCAGCCTGGAGACCCTCAGTGTCCCCTCGGAAAGGAAGCAAGAACGCAGACTTCCCATGCAGCTCTGCTCCTGGCCACGCTCACACACCCACCCCCGGGCCCCAGGGTCCAGCGCAGAGCTAGATGCAGCAGACTAATAAGTGTCTGTGGGTGGCCGTGAGCAGCCCTGTGTAAGGAGCCTGTGTGAAGTGTCTGCCTTCTGCCAGGGACCTGGGGAGACCTCAGAGGGCCCCCCACACCGACCCAGGCAGGCCCAGCCTGGGTCCCCTTCGGCCCAGGTCCCATGAAGGCAAGGACCTGCTATGAGGACCCCGTGCTGCCTCCCCCGGGGAGCTCAGGCCGCCTCAGGGGATGGGAGCAGCTTGGTTCTGGGGCTCTGGTTGTCCGGGGGCGCAGGATGAGGGGAGGGCCAGCGGGAAAAGCAGCTCTGGAAGGCTCCACAGACGGGAACCATTATCCACGGCCACTGGGCCTGTCCTGGGAAGTAGTTAGTGTAAAAAGTAGCAGAAGCGGTGAGTGGAAACAGAGCCTCCCAGCAAAGTGGCCCCACGGGGAGTGACCTCCCCCAGAGGTGACCGCTTGGCCACAGCAGTACGCACAGGTGGAGACCCCAGCAGGGGGACCGAAACTGCTCCTAGCCCCGGGATCCGGTCTTCAAGGCGGGAGCCAGGACGGGGCAGGGGGAGCTCAGGGCCGAGGGGGCTGGGGGAAGTCTGGGAGGCAGGATGCCCAGGGGCTGCTGCAGTAGCTCTTCCCTCCTGAATGCCCTTGACCTCGGCTCAGCGCTGGCTGGGGGCTCCGTGTCCCAGCAGCTCAGAGCCCAAACAGAACAGGAGCTCACAGCCAGAAATGCCCAGAGAAGCTCTGGAGAGGCCCTCGGTCTGTGGCACCCATCCATCCTGGGTGTCCCCGAGCAGCCCGGATTTCACAGAAGCCCCGGCCGGAGCCTCGGCTCAGCCCTTACCTAGAAGAGCCCAGCGGGGCAGTCGTGAGGCAGCACCAGGCTGGAGATTTTAGCTGGTGCGTTGTCGCTGGTAGCTCAGTAGCTGGCATCCAGGATGTAGCGGTCCTCCACGGGCACCCGCACCCCTTCCTTGCGACTCGAGGGGTTAGAGAGAAGCAGATGGGGTGGCTCAGGTAGGGACAGGGATGGCTGGCAGCCAGGTGGGGGCTGGAGGAAACTTGCTTCTCACTGGAGACTGTTGTACATTCTGAACTTTGCATTATGTTTTTAAAAATACAATTCAATTAAAAATAAATATCCTCATGCTTGTCTGACTGTATATACCTCTCACCCAAGAAATGCTATTTGCCCCCAAAACAGGGAAGGGGGAACGTGTGTCACAGAGACCTGGGACCGCCTCTCTGTGTCAAAGATTGTATCTAAAGCAGGAGGACGTCGCCGGAATTTCAAAGGCTCCCGTGTGATACGGTAGCCACTAGCTGTCTGTGGTGATTTCAATTTAAATTAATTAAAATAAATACAATTTAAAATCCAGCTCCAGAGTCACACTCGCTGCATCTCAAATGCTCATCTGCCACACGGGGCCGTGGCCGCCCTTGCGGGCAGGGCGAATACGGGATGTTCCTGGCATCGCAGAAAGCTCAGAAGCACGGCGCTGGGTGCCCTTGGCCACCAAGGCAGGCTGTCCAACGCCACCCCCCAGACTTCGCAGGGCTCTCCTGTAGGCAGTAGGAGCTCAATACGGGTCCAAGGAGCCACATCCTCATTCGATGCCCATGTTGGTGGGGCGGTGCCCCAGGAGCTGGGCACAGCAGGATGAGCAATGGGAAGGGGCTGGGCGGGGGGTGGGGGGGGGCGGTTCCTGAAGGAAGTGGAATATTGATGAGCGAGCGCAGAAGGTGGTCGAGGTACCTGGTCAGCACAGACCCTGGAGGTGGGAGTCCTCCTAGGGGGCGGGGCAGGGGTGATGCCGAGGAAGCTGTGCACAGACCCAGGTACAAGACCGAGTGATCTCGATGACCTCGTACTTCCGGGCCGGCCAACTTCTCGAGGATTCTGATGGGCAGAACGGATTTGGGAGGGAGGTCCAGACCCCATGGAAGTCAGAGGCGAGGGGACCTGGGACGGACACTGGGAGGTCTGTGCCTTGCAGGACAGCGTGTGCTGGGCGTCCCACAGAGGGGAGCCGGGACCCCGCAGAGCCTGGTGGTCTCGGGGTCTCTATGCCGCCAAACCTCCGCCAACCCCAAAAGCCCCAAGCAGAACCCCCGAGGCCCGAGGCCCCCCCTTTCTCACCTGGGCCTGCTGACCATTACTAAAAGCTGGAAGGACCAAATAATGCACCTAAAGAGACCCCTGTCCTCCTGGTGTGTTTTTTATTTAATTTTCCAACGAACACACTCTTTTATCATCCAAAACCGTGAAAGTAAATTAAGAAGAAATGGGTTTCTCTCAATTAGGCTCAGCATTGCTTTGAGTAACTGCCTATAATTCTATTTAATGAAAAAATAAAATCATTATTCCACGTCTCCCCCGCCCTGTCACAGACCAACAGACGGCCTCCATTACCGTGCACCGTACATTTATTTAATTAGAAAAATATTTTGTTTTCTCTGATTCTTTGGGTAAAGAAAAAAAAAAAACCCTCCAGGCACAAAATTAATCAAATCTGTTACCTGGTGGTTAACGGCCCCTGCACCAGCCACCTCTCCATCCACGCCACCGTTCCCACCCCGGCATTTCCACCCAAATCTGGATGCACCCCGCCCACAGGCCGCCCCCGTGCCTCCCTGGCTGTGTCTGCTAAACTCAGATGCCAAGATCCTCGCTGCCGGGCTGGGGACACCCGTGGCAGGCACATGAGGAAAGGGGCCAAATTCTTCTGTCGCCAGAAAATATCAGTCCTCTGGGCACATCCATACTGCGCAGGAAGCCGGCCGGGACGCACACGTGCTGCTGGTTAAGAGGAGCACCCCGGTGACGGTGCCAGCCCGGGAAGCGGACCCCCGCCCACAGGCCTCCTCTGGCCCCCAGGGACCGGAGCTGGCCCTGGTGGCGGGAGAGAGACCAGCCAATGGTACAGAAGATCTCACTCCCACGCTCCACGGTGGGGAGAAGCGCGATCCAGGCTCAGGCCCCAGTGACCCCATGGGTGACCTCACGTGACTCCCCCCCCCCAGCCCGGGGCCTCAGTGTCCTCACTGCCCTGAAGGCACGTCCCTTACAGGGTCCCCAGAGCCACCGTTCCGGCACTTTGGGCCACCTGGGCCCCTTCTCACAGACCCCAAGTAGTGACATCCTCAGGGTCTGTCGGGGGGGCAGAGGAGGGTGGACCGAGCAGGGCTGTCCTTGCCTTCAGGCCAGGGAAGCCTGGACGAACACGGCCAGACTGGAGAAAGCACTTCTGTTCCAGGGCCCGGCTCACAGGAGGCTCGACAGACGCTGTGAGGGAGGGGAGCAGGCAGGTCACGGGACTCTGAGTCCTACAGGTTCCTCCCTCCCTGCTCCCGCTTCCCTTCCCTCTCCCCCCCTTCTCTTCCCTCTCCCTCCCACCTCCTCTCCCACACCCCCTCCTCCAGAGCCGGCCGTGTCACAATGCCCCTTCGTCCACTCGGGGAGGTGGGAACCTTCACGAGGGCATCCTTTTTGCCCTCATCCCGCCCAACCAGAGTGAAGGTGGGCGCTCCCAGAGGGAACAAGAGGTGGGAGGTCCGTGCCTCCTTCTTGGGGGCTCTGGGGCCCGCCCGCAGCCCGCTGACTCATCTGGAGGCCAGGCCGGGGACCTGGCACCTCCCAGCCAGCCTGCACACGGGGGACAGTCAGGAGTACGGCTTCCCCAGCGTGGAAGTACGTCAGTCACGCCGGGCAGAGGTCAGGCACGCGGCTGCGACCCCAGCCCCCCAGGACAGGGAGAGGTGTGACTGTTCCCGAGCTGGACCCCACTCACACCACAGGTGGCCCAGCAGGGGACAGGGTGAGGGTCACCAGCAGACAGACTTACCTGGGGGCAGTTTACTTGCCTTAATGGAGCTCCAGCTAGGGACCCCGCCTCCACCGCCCCAAAGCTCAGACCACGCTTCCGGCCAGTTGGGGCCTAGCCCATTAGGTCTCCAGCATCTCACCCTCAGCTCAGGCCTGTGTCCACAACCCCGGCCCCTCCCCACACAGCTCCTCGAGGATGGGACCAAGGTCTCCCCAGCTGACCTAAGAGGGGGACGCCCACAAGTCCAGTCTACACCACCTAAACCACAGCCAACCATGCGATGGCCTCCAGGCAGTGTGGACAGCCTGGGTAACTGAGGATCAGGAGAAGCTTTCCTCAGAACCCTCAGCAGTCCCGCTAGGACAGGGCTTGGGGAAGCAGGGGCATGCTCTAAACTCCAGGCTTGTTAGCGGGCACATGGTGGCGGCTTCAGCTCAGGGAGCGGGACTCCCCCGGCGTGAGGACAGGCCGCACCCAGGAGAGAAGCCCACCCACCTGCTGCCTGGAAGCCAGTGCCATCCTGTCACCTGTGACCGTGTGGTCCCCACGCACCCTGCTCACATGGACTTGTGGCCCAAGCCTCGGGACACCCTGGTATGTCCCTTACCCAGCCCTGAAGGGCTTGAAGTGGCGTCTGGCTGAGTTCCTATTCTGCTCCTTGGGGTCTGGACTTTGTAAATTTCCTGGACACGCAGGCACACGCTCAGGTCAGCGCAGCGAGCCTGCCCGCCTCGCTCCCCCCAGACGCAGCCCGTGGCATCACAGGGCAGAGAACTTCTCTACCCAAGGCCACAGGAAGGGGGGCTTACAGAGGAAAAGCTGGCCCTGGAGTCGGGGAATCTCAGAGAACCTGAGGGCTGGCATGAAGCGGTCAACGGAATCATTTTGGCCCCAGAAGTACTGGGAATTCTGCAGAAGTGTTTTCACTTGACCGCTTGGCAAATGCCCGCCACTGCCCACCCGGCCTCCACCTGTTGGCACGTGGCCCCGAAGAAGAGGACATTCCAGTTACAGGCTATAAGGACACAGGGACACCAAGGAAAGAGGCCAGAGAAGGAACCAGCCCTGAGACACCGACCTCAGCCATCCAGTCTCCAGGACTGAGGAAGAATCCAGCTCCTTTTAAGCCGCCTGGTCTGCACTGGGCCGCAGAGGGCAGGCCAGGGAGGCCGAGCTGCCCCCCGCACAGTGGCAGGTTACCACACGCGTGTCCCCGACAGCTGGAGTCACCCTGTGACCAAAGACGTCCCCCCCCCCGGGGGAGGCTCCACCACACACGCTCCTGGCCCCCGACCCGGGGCTCAGACGCAACGTGAGCCACTCACCCCAGGGGGCGCTCCGGGCTTCCTCTCCCAGGGACCCTTTGGGGGGGGGCAGCATCTTCGCCCGTCTCCTCTTCCCCGTGCTCGCAGGCACACTCTGCAGGAAGAATGAACCACGGTGATTTCAGAGGGTCCCGACACACACCCAGCGGGAGACTCAGCCATGGCTCACAGGGAGGTGGGTGGTCCCAGGGGCAGCCCCACACCCAAGGCCGTCCCACGGGGTCCCAGCATTTGCCTCTCCCTTGGCTGGGACGCCCCACCTGCAGCTAGTCTTCCCATGAAGACAGAAAGACCGAAAACCCCAGAGACATCAAAAGAAGGGAGACAGCCAAGTGCAGTCCCAGCACCCAGAAATGAGCACCGCCGGCCTGGTTCCGGCATTTTCCGACATAATCATGATGATCGCGTCCCATGTGGTCAGCTCAACAACGGCCCCCAAAGACGCCATGTCCTCAGCCCCGGAACCTGTGACTACGTCAACTCACGTGGTGTATGAGTCGGGCTTCTCTAGGAAAACCGAGCCAATAGGATGTGTACACGGAAAGAGTTTATCGTAAGGAATTTGCTCACTCGATGATGAGAAGTCCCAAGGTCAGCAAGCTGGAGACCCAGCAGAGCGATGGTGTAAGCTCTGCTCCAAAGGCCAGCAGGTTTGAGACCCAGGAAGAGCAATGTGTCAGTTCAGAGTCTCAAGTCGAAGGCCAGGAGGAACAGGAGTTCCCCCTCCCCAGGGGAGGGTCAGCCTTTCTGTTCTATTCGGGCCTCAGCGGACTGGCGGGGGCCACCCACGTTAAGGAGGACAGCCTGCTGCACCCAGTCTGCTTCCTGAAATACTAATCTCATCCAGACACACGCTCGTAGATACCCCTGGATTCATGTTTGGCCCAATGTCTGGGCACCCCAAAGCCCAGCCAAGCTGGCACATAAAATTAACCATCACCCTGGCGACAGGATTTGACAGATGGGATGAACTTAAGGACCTTGAGATGGGGGGGTCCTCCTGGATTAACCAGACGGGCCTAATGTGATCACCAGGGTCCTTATGAGAGGGAGGCAGGAAGGTGAGAGTCAGAGAGGGAGATGTGAGCATGGAAGCAGAGGCAGAGAGAGATCGAGAGAGATGGGGAGATGCTGCACTGCTGGCTTTGAAGATGGAGAGCGGGGCCTCAGCCAGGGATGCAGGCGCCTCTAGAAGCTGGAAATGCCGGGAACAGATGCTCCCCGGAGCCTCCAGGAGGGACCCAGTTTCGTCCACACCTTTAGGACTCTGACCCCCCCCCCAATTCTAAGATAATAAATGTGTGTTGTTTTAAAGCACCAGGTTTGTGGTAATTTGTTACAGTGGCCACAGGAAAATGATACACGCAGTCTGGCTTTTTTTCCTCTTAATATAACTCATTCTGTTAGCTGAATAGAATCCCATGATTACGTAGCGATTCTTCAGCCATTCCTCCAGTGGTGGGCATTTGGGGGGCATCATAAACAGCCCTGTGGGGGACATCCAGGTCCTCAGTGCCCACTTCCTGTCCCGCATTATTGCCTCTGCACGGAGTCCCAGCAGCGGGGTCTCTGCTGCTTTTAAGGCAGTTGCTGTGATGATTTCTAAAAGTCCCAGCCCCACCCTGTCAACCCTGCATGGGGGAGGGATGCTGGTTTTTGCTCATTTCAGGGCATCCTGGCCAGCTTTGAAAGACAGCTTGCTTCAATCTAGGCTTATCGCAGCGGGTGGAGGCTGTCACTCCCCGAGGCCAGAGGCAGGTCCCGAGCCAGTGTCCCCTCGGCCTCAGAACCCCGCCAGCCACATGGGCTCTTCTGCCCTAATGGTGCCAGCTTCTCGGCAGACGGCCTGGCTGCCCTCCCTCCTGGTCTGAGGGGCCCCCTCTAGGCCTCTGTCCACTCAGTCCCCGGCCAGGACAGGTGGCTTCTCGCGGACCACGCGGAGCAGGCCACAACGGGGGAGGACCGGCCCCCCACCCCACCCCAGGCACGTTGCACCAACGCTGGTTCCAGCGGAACCGAGAAGCCTGTGATCCGAACAGGATGGTGCAGAAAACCCATCTCTGTGGGTATTAAAGGTCAGAACCCCTCTGCCATCCCTGGACCACCCCCAGGGTTAGAGCCTGGAAGTGGCGGCCAACTCAGTCTCCAGTCCAGGACCCATAGGAGCTGCAGGCTGTGTGGCCCTGATCAAGCCCCTGGCCCGCCTGCCTGGGTCTCCCCTCCCATGCCAGGGAGCAGCCTGGGGTGGCCCAAACACCTCTCTGTGCACCGTCTACCTGACCAAGCTCCCCAAGGCCAAGAGTGGACGCTCGGAGGGCAGGCCAGCCAGGAGGGCGTGCGGCCAGCAGCCCCTCACCCCCATCCTCCCCACCCCATTCACGGTGACATCTCGGACACCAGGTCCGAGGCCCCAGCTCCCAGTCCCTGCAGATGGCCTTTGTGCATTGGGGGTCCACTCTCCACCCAGCCTCCTGCATACACGGCAGGCCGCCTCCGCCGGGAGGACGGAGCTGTGCATGGAGCGCGGCCCCCCTCTGCTGGAGCCTGTGTGCAATGACCAGGGCAGGAAGCGGGTGGCCACCTTAATGGGGCTCAGGCCTTGGACCATGGGGCCCAGAAGGCAGAGCTGTCCTGAGCTGTCCCAGGGGGGACAGTGTCCCTGACCCCCCGCAGCCGCGAGGGGGCATCGTTAGACTGTTTTATCGGGAAGGAAACTGAGGCACAGAGGGGCGACGCGGTGATCCGAGGTGAGGCTTGCTCGGGTGGGGGCCCCTCTCTCCAGAGGCCACTCCCCTCTGGACAGGGACCGCCACACAGGCATCAGGGCCATCAGTCACCCTCCGCCCACAGCCCCGGCAGAGACTGAGGCGCAGGCCCCGTGTCACCTGCTGGCCCAGCCGGGCGCTCTTCCCTCTGCAGCGTCTCGGTGTGGGGGCTGCTGGCCTGGGGCTCCTGGGAGGGAGGCGACTGGGGACAGGGAGGAGGAGGAGCTGGGGTGGACTCTGGCGGGGGGGGCCCAGCACCACCCTCACACCCCTAAGACTTCATCCCCAAAGCAGCTGTGGGCGGGGCCGGAAGCCCAGGTGGGGCGGGACAGGGGAGCGAGAGGCTCCCGCTGCAGGCTCGTGGGGTCGCCCCGTGGCCGCCTTTCTGCCTGTTGCCGGGTCTCTCCTGAAACGCAACCCCCGGCCCCGCATCCCCACGGTCAACCGTCCTTCCAGCCGTCGCCCTCCTGGGTGCTTCCCCAAGCCCTCGCCAATGTGGGCTCTGCGTTCAAGGCCTGACCCCACCCCCCAGTGTCCAGGGCCGCCCACACCACCAGAGGCCCCCGGCGGCCCAACACCCCTTCCCTGGCACCCGGGCCCAGCCGACACCGAGCCCAGCTCGGAGGTTTCAGGTCTCAGGCTCCGCCCCGACGGCCCCCCCGGGACGCCAGGTCCCGCGGGCGACCCGCAGGACTCGCTGTCCCAGGCAGACGAAGAGCTTCTTTCATCACGTCACAGGCGACTCCCCCCACTCTGAAGAGAAGGGCTGGTGGTCTCGGCAAAAGTAAACAGCAGGCCGACTGTTTATCTGTCCTGACGGCAAAAACTGGGCCATTTCTGACCACCGTGCCGTCGCTCCTGAGCGGGGCTCCAGCCAGGACTGCGCATCCGAGACTGAGCTCACCCCCGCCCCTCCCCGACGCCCGGCTCACTGGGGGCGTGGGGTCAGCACCCCTGCAGACCTCCTGCCACCCCGGCCCCCCAGCTTCCTGACCTCCACCCCACCCCTTGTCCCCCAGCGCCCCATCCCCCCGACCTCCAACCCCCAGCCCCATAGCCCCTTGTTCCCAGGACCACCCCGTGGCCCCAGCTCTCTGGTCCCTAGGCCCCAGGTCCCGGGCCTGGCACTCCAGCCCCGCCTATGCGCGTGGGAGAGGACCAGGATGGCCAGCCCACCTTCGCCCCCAGGAAATCCTCCGCACGGTGATTCACGTGAGCCTGTCGACTGCCGTGAGCTCAGGGTCACGGCTACTAGGAGCAAACAGAGGCCCCTGAGGTTAAGGCAGGTGTCAGCTCTCACTCATAGCCTGGGCGTCCACACGCGCACACACACGTATGCACACTCACAGGTACAACGGGCACACACATGCGAACATGCGTATTTACGCACAGCGTGCGCACATTCACACACACGTGGATACATCTGTGGCCACACTCAAATGCCCACGTACACACATGTGTGTGCATGCGCCCACATGAACGTATACACACGGGTGTACTGTATGCACACACACACATGCACAGCACATGCACACGTACACACACAAATGCAGCCCCACACACTCGCATGCAGACACAGCACACACACGCACGTGCACAGAGAGCATCCATGTTTCCGGTGCTCTGAGAAGCTCAGGGCATCCCAGTGAGGAGGAGGAAGGGCAGAGGAGTGGGTGGATGGGCCTGAGTCTCTGCAGTGCTGGTTACGGGGGTCCTGAGATGCCCCCGAAGCAGCGAGGCCCCCAGTCAGCACCCAAGGGCCCGTCGGGACAGAGGGGAGCGGCACGTGTGGCCCCAGCTCTGAGTTAGGAAGGGCCTGGAGGCTTCTGCAACACCGCGGAGTGGGGAGCCCTGGAAGAGATGGACGCTGAGCCCCCCACCTACCCAGACAAGCTCAAGACATGGTTTTGTTTGAGTCCGAGAGTAAAAAGCGCTCTCAGACATTCTGGCACACCACAATGTTGTGGGATCAAGGTCAGAGCCGCCACAGCAGGCGAGAGCGTGCAGCCTTTGCGGGGAGTGGGGGCCTCGTCCCTGGGGCCATGGGAAGGCACTGGGCGGGGCTTCTCAGGGGAGAAACAGCGACAGGATGGGGCTCCGCTGACCAGCAGGCTCGGCCCAGGCAAGGCAACCCCGCTTTACGGGACCCCTGTATCTTGGCATCCCATAATACCACACTCTTTTTAAGACTCAAGACCCTGGAAGATGTGCGGGTGTACTGCCATGATTTCAGTGTTTCTAAAAATTCCAAACCTCACCTTTCACATCATGAGGTCAGGATCAATGCCTCAAATGCTCGGTTTATGCAAAAAGAAACCCACACAGAGCTTCCCAGAAGTCTAGACCGGCCGCCCTCAGGGCCCACAGTCTGCAGGCATGCAGCTGCAGCAGAAAGCGTCTGTGTAGGAGGAGTCCCAGCTCCAGTCCAAAGGAGTCCCAGCAAGGTGAAGTTTGTGCTGGATGGCAGAGGGAGCGATATCTGTATAATTGCGTCAGAAACTCCATGCAGACCACACGAAACCCAGGGAACAAAGAGGAAACTCTCTCTAAACGACAATGACGACTTGCTGCCAGCACAAAAAGGGGAGTCCCTTAAAAACTGAGGGCTTCTCAAAGGCCACAGAACATGGCCTTTCTCCTCTCCCCTCATTGCCTCGTTTGCAAGCTGCTATTGCAAGCATCCCACAAAGGTGGAATCCTGCCCCTGACCCTTTGGATCTGGGGTGAAGGATGCAAGTCCAGAGCAGCCTGGGTGATCTGTGCTTTCTCTCTGTCTCTCTCCTCACCCTGCTTCTGCTCTGAGAACAGCTCAGACTGGCCTGTGGAGGAGGCTGAGGTGCCCAGCTTACAACCAGCCAACCCCCAAGGGTGGGGGGGACACAGCCTGGCCTGCAGGCTCCCCTACCTGATCCACTGCTGACCAAAGAGATGTGAACAATAGTCAGCACTGATTATTTAAGCTCCGAGTGTTGGGGTGGTTTGTTATGCAGCTGTAGCTAACTGATACAGACAGGTTCACTTGGAGACAGAAGGGTCAGAGACAGACATTTGGAGAAACAGCAATCTCCTCACCATTTTCTAAAGTATTGAGACACAGAAAGAGCTTTTGTCCAGCTGTTCTTACGTGCATTAACTTTTTGTACAAGATACTTTGTTTTAATCCCCATCCACCCCCACCGCACACCACAGCTGCTACAGCCCAGGGGTCTTGTCCTTAAAAAGACCTTAAAAAGTTAAACATGTCCTTAAAAAGTTAAAATCCAGCTCTTCTTCCTTAAGCTCTTGAGTAACACGCAGAAACCTTACCATCATTTTCCTGACTTTAAAATTGCAACCATGGGACTTACCTGGTGGTGCAGTGGTTAAGAATCCGCCTTCTAATGCAGGGGACGTGGGTTTGATTCCTAGTCGGGAAACTAAGATCCCACATGCCTCAGGGCAACTAAGCCCGTGCACTCTAGAGCCCGCGCACCACAACTGGAGAGAAGCCCACGCACCTCAACAAAGGGTCCACGCACATGCCGCAGCAAAAGATCCGATGCAGCCAAATAAATAGATATTTTTCAATAAATAAATAGAATAAAAATTAAGAAAATAAAATTGCAACCATAATTTTTAAAGGAGGGAGAGTAATTAAATGCTTGTAAACATTTTAGACATTAATAAGGGAATAAATTGTATTTCCTCTTAAAATATTTCCATATTCTGATGAAACAAACCTCCCCAAGTACTTGTTAAATAACCCTTAAAATTCCAATGAATTAAACTGATAAATATAGAAAAATCTTTAAATTCTCTTCAAATTCCGATACTGTTCACACTTAGTAAAGTTATCTTATGTCGTTCAGCTTAAAATTACAAACCTGAATCAATTATTTATAATTTGAAAGTAGAAGCCCAGGGCTACTCTGTCGGACACTCTAATACACCAAATTCTCTTAAATATTGCAAGTACATAAAATACCAAAAAGAAATTATTTCTAAATTTAACAATAAGCTGTGGATAGTTTTGCTTTACTGTCATCTCCTTGCTGGATTCCTGTCCTCCGAGGGGACAGAGTTGGTTACTCACCAGGGAACGATGACTTGCCCACTCCCAAGTGACCTTTCTCATGATCCAAGCGGCTGAGCTTTTTATAGCAGCCGTGCAGTGGGCTCTAGCCCTAAAAAGGGATGGTCTCACAGTCCAAGCCCGTGGGTTTAAATCCGGTCGTCACTCAGTGCCCCTAGGGAAGCTGGCCACTCCTGCTCAGACTGGGGCTGGCCTCATTCCCGGAATCCAGCTGGTCAAGACCAGCAGAGCCCAGCAGAGCTGCGGCCAACCAAGCCTTCACGTGATACAGCCGAGAAAGAAACAGCTGTGGCGAGTCACTGAGATGCTGGGCGGGGCTGTTCCTGCAGCCGAAGCGACCACCGCACCTGTCTCTGCTCCTCTGGAAACACTGAAGCATCTTCTGAGCCTGAGCGGAGGACACTGGACACCATCGTCACGTCCTTCAGCCCCGTCGCACCCTCTCACTCAGCTTGGATTCGCCTCACCTTGCCCCCGGGGGCAGGACCACAGCTCCTACCGGAAATAAAATGGCTCTGGATTCTGCCATCTCCCTTGGCTTCAGATCCTGCTGACGGTAGCGACACTGACGTCTACGTAGAATCACGTCAGTCACTGGGCAAGGGACTCCTGGATTTACTGTGCTTCGCAGGCACTGCGTTTTTCACAAACTGAAGGTTGGTGGCCACCCTGCACCGAGCAAGTCTATCGATGCCATTTTTCCAACAGCATTTGCTCATTTCATTCATGTCTCTGCGTCACATTTTGGTAATTCTCGCAATATCTCAAACGTTTTCTTTATTATTATATTTGTTATGGTGACCTGTGATCTCTGATGTTACTGTTGTAATTGCTTTGGCATATTTTAGCAATAAAGTATTTTTTTGGTGAAGGTATGTACATGGTGTTTTTAGACAAAACGATATTGCACATTTAGTAGACTACAGTGTAATATAAACATAACTTTTATACGCACTAGGAAACCAAAGACTTCGCATGACTTGCTTTATTGCAATAGTCGCTTTATTGCTGTGGTCTGGAACCGAACCCGAAAGATCCCCAAGGTGCCCGTGGTGAGTTCCAAAATCACACCTTGCAGCATCTCCCAGATGGGCTCGGCAGCATGTCAGGAATTCCTAGGGGTCAGGGGGGTGGTTTCTGATTAAAGGTACCTGGCAGAGGCTTTGTTCACCCTTCGGGAACGTCCTAACACGTTAGACTATTAAAGGCTCTGAGAAGTCCTGCAATGAGAAAACCCGTTTACTTGTATTTAACCCTGTATTTTCCCCACCATGTTACATTGTTTTCATGTAACCCCTGTTGAAGACTGTATTATTTGTTCACAATTATCTGTTTCCCCCCAGTTCCCAAGCTCCCCACGGTCAGAGCTTCTCCACCCTCCTGACTTGGGGCCTGGCCACTTTGCTTCAGCTGAGGGAGGTGGAGTGCGTGTGCCGTTTGCTGGACTCCGGCCTCTGGCTCCTGCCCTCCAGTTCTCACGGAATGTGACCAAGAAATAAGCAGCTGTTGTGAGTCTCTGAGATGCTGGGCGTGTCTGTGCTGCAGCCAAAGCTGACAGATGCAGAAAGTGGTACACGAATGATGACCATGACAGCATCGTGACATTGGCTTTGGTGCAGAGAAAACTCATAGGAGGCTGCAAGAGCGGAGACCATGTCACGATGTAGCCAAACAATCCCTGAAACAGATGCCTGTGATGACTGGGAGGGCAGACCCCGCACCCAGTGAGCACGTGGCCCTGGGGAAGAGGCTCAGAGGCAGGTCCTCGGCACTGAGTTGTCCTCAGTTGGATTGCCTCTGATCGAAGGTACCACAAGAGGAGGGTCTGTTCACGGAAGGGGGAAAGGGGCATCCAGAAATTCTGGGGTCCAAGATGCAACTCCTTCTCTTGAATAAAAGCAAAAGATTTCAGATTAAGACTCGGCCTGGCGACAAAGACCACCAGATCGGAGAACAGGGTGCCCGCCGTCTGATGGGGTGGAGGTGCTCTTAGCAGGAAACTGAGGTGAAGAGGACACACCTGGAAAAGCCTGTGCTGGTCTCAGCTCTGCTCAGCCTGATTCCACACCACCCCCACCTTCTCTTTCCAGACCCCAGGCCGAGGGGTAGCCTTCCTCGGGGCCATGATGATCTCGTGTGAGGTGTGGCGGGCAGGATAATGTCCCCCCAAACACATACACACCCTGATGCCTGGAATCCATGGATACGTGACCTGACACGGCAAAAGGAAGTTTGCAGATGGGATTAGGTGAAGGGTCCGGGGATGGGGGTTATCCTGGATTATACAGGTGAGTCCAGTGTCATCACGAGGGTCCCCAGGGACCAGGAGGATCCGAGTCAAAGAGAAGAAATGACAGCGGGAGCAGAGTCCAGCGGGGAGAGGACCCCGGGCTGCTGACTGTGAGGATGGAGAACGGGGACGTGAGCTGAGGAGAGCGGGCGCCTCTAGAAGCTGGAAAAGGCAAGAAACAGACTCTCCCTGGAGGCTCCAGCAGGAGCCCGCCCTGCCCACACCTTGACTTTAGCCCCGTGAGCCTACTGGGGACGTCTGAACACCAGAACTGTAAGAGAATAAATTCTGCTTGTTCTCCACCACCTCAGCCACACCTGAAGCCCGTGGGCCACAAAAGCCCGCTCTCCCACCGGGAAGCAGGCGCTCGGGTCCCGCCCTCACCCCACTGGTGAGGTTGTGCTCACAGAGCGGGATCAGGGCCCTCAGTCAAGGAAACCGCGCCGACCACCGGCAGGTCTCGGGCCTGGGGGGAGGGGTCCAGACTGTCAGACGGGGGGGGGCACAGAGAATGCTGTGCACTCAGCCCGGGGCTGCTGGCCCCCAGGTTCCACGGGGTCCCCAAAGAGCCCTCCTGCACCCACAGCATCAGGACCCCAGGGCGATCCTCACGCGTGGGTCTCGGGGCCCCATTCCAGATCCAGTGAATCGACCTCACCTGCCCGTGGAGCCCGGGAACCTCCTTTGTTCAACAGCCTTTAGGGTGAGGCCAGAGGCCCAAGAACATGGGGGCTGCCATGGCAGAGTTTGGATTCGGGTAGAGGCATGGGGCCAGACCACAGGTGACCATCCTCAGGTCTGTGTGCCCCTCGCCAGCGCCATTCCTTATCCCTCAGGGGCACGGGGTGGAGGGTCTGGCATCTGTGCTCTTGAAGAGGTCCCCCTGCATGCCGGGGTGGCCACTGTCCCCCTGTGCTCCTGTGTCACCACGTCCCTGCTTCCCTTGAGAGAGGCTGGCACGCACAGATGTTGGCACGTCCCGCATGGGGCTGTGCCATCACCCTGGGTCCCTCCAAGGTGGGAGGGCACGTATAGCAGACCGCAGCCCCCCACAGCCAGGCCGACCAGGCAGGGCCAGCCGAGGCCAGGTGACCCAGCAGAGGAGGTGGGTGAGGGGGGCTTTCACTGCTGGTTCTTCTCCAGGGAGGGCCAGCATCCTGCGGGGTGTCCACGGCGAATTCTGCCCGTGCCGAGTACTTTGTATGTACTAGGAGTGGTGCCGGGGGTCCCCTCTCCAGAGGACCAGCCCCCCTTCTACGGGCGGGGGGCACAGGGGACCAAGAGGGGAGCTGAAGCTTCCCACTGTGGGAGCCAACATGGCCCTGTTGCCCAGCTCTGGCGTTTTCTACGGGCATCAAGGCCCCAGAGCCAGGCTCGCGGCAGCAGCACCGCCCCAGCACCCCTACCGGCGACAGTCCGGAATCTCCCCCATCACTGGTTACCCGGGTGAAGAAGCGTCTCGTCAACCCCCGCCCCTACCCCTCACACATCACCCCCGACTCAGAACCTTAGTGCACCTGTTCCCGGGAGGCTTAAACAGGACTTTGCTTTCTCACAGTCTGGAGGCTGGAAGTCCAAGACCCAGGTGTTGGCAGGTTGGTGCCCCTGGACTCTGTGAGGGAGAATCTGGTCCAGGCTTCTCCCCAGCTTCTGGTGTTGCCGGCAACCCCTGGCATTCTGTTCCGTGGCTTGTAGATGCATCGCCCGATCCCTCTCCTCCGTGCTCACGTGGCGTCTCCCTGTGTGTGTGTCTGTGTACAGATTTACCCCTTTTTACAAGAACGGCCCTATTGGAGTGGGGCCCGCCCTAATGACCTCCTCTTCACTCGGTTACCTCCATAAAGATCTCATCTCCAAATATGGCTGAATTCGGAGGCAGGGGAGGGTATGACTCCAGCACATCTTTTGGGGGGACACGATTCCGCCACTACACTTAGGGAACAGTTCTCCTTAAAGACCCTCTCACCCCCTCCCCCACCCCCGTTTCCTGGTTGCCGTAGAGAACGGAGCTTCCTGGGGGCCGTCCTGGACTCTAACACTCCCGCCCCCCAGAGCCACCCCATCAGGACCACACAAGCGGGTGCTGGCATCTCCTCCTCACACGCTCCAAGGGGCCGCCCGACAGCCTCTGACACCGTGGACCCCGGAGGCGCAGGAGAACACCCACACGGGCAGCCTCACGTTCCACGCCCCTAGCCCAGCACCCGCAGGGTCCACGCCCACGTGGTCCCCCATCCTGTGCATCTGCTGGCCCTGCGATTCCTTCCGAATCCCTCGAGGGCAGGGCTGAGCCCACCCTGAGATCATGGGGGAGGGGCTCCAGGAGAGAGGGGTGTCCTGCAAGGCACCTGCCTCAGCTGAGGTCTCTGGGTGGCAAAGGGAGGGGCCTGTGCTCCTCTAGGGGTCAAGGGTCTGCCTCTGCTGCCAGAGGACTAGGGACCCTCGGGCCCAGAGCCTCAGGTGCCCCCACCGTGTGTCCCCAGCCGGGTTCTCGGGGTCCTGCTCCTCTGCTATCACAACCCCACCCATGTCACAGGAGACCCTCAGAGGCCAAGCACCCAGCCACCCTTGCAGCCCTGCCACCCACTGTTACGTCCTGGGCCTGCTTTCAGCGGGGTCTGCCTGCAGTTTCAAGGGAACTTGGTAAGACCGCATCCCTCCCCGTCCCACTGCCCTGTCATCCATCAGCCGCCCTAACCCACCGCCTTCTCTCGCTGAGGCTTTCAGCACAGGACACAGAGGCTGTCCTGCCACGGTCCCCATCGACGCTGTTACCCTCGCTCAAGTCACTGCCACGGTCACTGCACGCCCAGCCTCTCACCTTCCACCTGTACCTCTGCCCCCGCTGAGAGCCTTCGCCCCACCAGGGCTCCAGACCAACGAGAGATCAGCTCCAAAACGCCTTCCTGACGGTCTGCCTTCCAGGGCCACCTAGGTCTGGGCCCTGCAGAAAACACAGCCTAATAGGGAGGCTTTGGGGCTGCTGTCTAACCAGGGAGCAGTGGGGAGGGAAGTGGAGGCGGGTGGCCACCAGGTCAGGCCCCCATGGCACAGCGGCCTGTGCCCGGGGCCTTCCCTCCTGCAGGGAAGGGGAGGTGACCATCCACTGTCTCAGCTCCCCGCCCTCAGGGTGTTCCCTTCTGCAGACTCTGGGCACCGCCCTGCGGCAGCGTCAGCAGGATGCCCTCCGGGGCCGGGAGGTGTCACAGCTCACACCTCCGTGGGCTGGGAAGAGAGCAGGTGTGGCTGGAGCGTCTGCGTGGAGTGTGGGGATATCTGAAACAGCAGGTGCAGAACCCAGAGGCCGGGGCCCAGGCTTGCCCAGGGTGACACTCAGACAGGGTCATCGCTAGCCATACAGCCAGGGCTGGACGGGGAGGCCCCATCCCCGTTAGTCAGCACCGGACAGCAGCTCAGGTGATGTGCGGGCAGGAGAGTGAAGTAAGAGGCACTAAGAGGAGGAAGGAAAGCCAAGTGCTTCCAGGGGCATGATCCAGTGCCGGAAAATCCACCAGAATCAGTTAAAGGCTGTTCTAAGCCGCAGGAAAAGTCAGCCATGTGACCTGGTCAAAATTAATGTAGAGAAGCCCGTGGCTCTCTTACAGGCAAACAACCCACCCAAAGCTACAATGGAAGAAAATGTCTGTGTAAAATAGCAACTGGTAAAAAAGATTAAGCAGCTCGGGGTGACTCAGAAATGTGCAAGATCTAGATGAAACTGGCCAGCCTTTCTGAACTAATCAGTACATTTAATAAAAATCCCCCTAAAATAGATAAACAACAAGGACCCACTGTATAGCACAGGGAACTATATTTAATACCTTGTAATAATGGAAAAGAATCTGGAAAAGAACAGATGCATATACGTGTCTAACCGAATCATTTTGCTGTTCACCTGAAACTGACACAACATTGTAAATCAACTACACTTCTATTAAAAAAATTTTTAATCCACCTAAAATATGCCATGCAGCTTTTTATTGGAACCAATCAGATTTTAAAGTCCACACAGGGGACTTCCTTGGTGGCGCAGTGGTTAAAAATCCACCTGCCAATGCAGGGGACACGGGTTTGAGCCCTGGTCCGGGAAGATCCCACATGCTGCGCAGCAACTAAGCCCGTGCGCCACAACTACTGAAGCCTACGCGCCTAGAGCCCGAGCTCCGCAACAAGAGAAGCCACCGCGATGAGAAGCCCGTGCACCACAACGAAGAGTAGCTCCCACTTGCTGCAACTAGGGAAAACCCGCGTGCAGCAATGAAGACCTAACGCAGCCAAAAATAAATAAATAAATTTTTAAAAATAAATAAAATTAAGTCCACACAGAAAGGGAAGCATGAAAGAATGCCCAAATCTGGCCCACTGGCTGGTCTTGTGAGCTATCAATGGTTTATGCACATTTTAATGGTTGGAAAATATCAAAAGAAGAGTAGTCTTTTGTGACACAGGGAAGTAATGAGATGTAGGTGTCAGTGTCCATAACTGCAACTTTACTGGCACACAGCCGGTCCACCTGCTGACCTTTGTCTGTGACCACCTCTGTGCCCCAACGGTAGAGCTGGCTTGTGGCAACAGAGACCTGACCCGTGAATCGTAAACTCCTCACTCTCGGGGCCACCCCTGCTCTGGAGTACCACGCAGCCAGACTTGGCCCCAGCTCCCCAGGGCTCCCTGAGTCCTGCCGCGTGCCAGGCTGTGCCAGGCTCCGGGAAGACGGGGGTCTGGGGTTGTGGGGGTCCCTGCCCTGGTGAGCTGACCTTCCAGCCAGAGAGATAGACAGTAAAACATGTGACGGGGTGGGTTCTGGCTGGGGCACCCAGGCAGGCTCTCTGGGAGGAGAACCCTAACAGACTCAGAGTGGCACAAGCGAGCCACACCAGCGTCTGGAGGGCGGGTGCTTTGGGAGACGGGAGAGGCAGGTGCAAAGGCCCCGGGGCAGGAACGCCCCTGGAGAGCGGTGCAGTCAGAGCGGGGACCCAGGGCTCACCAGACACCACGGTGACCCCCTCACAGGGCTGTTCTGTGGCGGAAGGGGGTGTAAGGCACAAGAGGCAGCACAGAGCTGGACCCATCATAGGAGCTGGTGAGGAGTAGGACCCGCAGTTGGCCGAGGAGCTGCGGGTCCAGTACAGGGAGGAGGTGCAAACCTGGAGAATCTGGACTTTGTGTTGACAAGGACTGTCCTCTAGGCCGAGCCTCAGACGGCCTCCTGGAGCCCCGTCCCCCACTAGGCCTTGTCCTTGGGCCCTGCCTTCAGCCTGCCCAGCTCAGGGGTAGCAAGAAGCCCCCCTGAATCAGTGAGGGGAGAGTGGCCCCAGCCCTGAGACCTGATCAGTGTCGATATCCGATCAAATTCCTTCTCCCCGACCCTCATGTCCCCCACCCTGGCCCCCCTTCAGCAAGAATCCCCCCCCCTTAGTGTCTGCTCTTCTAATTTTCCACCCCCTCCCCAGTCCTGCTCTGCGGCTATAGCTCGCCCTGTCCTGTTGTATGCGGACGGGAGCCTGACCCCCCTCCCCTGCTGCAGCAGTCCTGAGGGAAGACCTCCTTACCACCCGAACAAGTGTCAGAGTGATGCCTTCTCTGACAGCGACCCCCCACCCTGGTCTCGCCCGGCCCCAGCCAGAGCCTCAGCTCTCCCTGACCATCCTGAGACCGCAGCCCACGTCGGAGAGGGGCCCTACCCTAGACAGTGCCAGGGGCCAGCCTGAGACTCGGGGCACGCCTGTTCATCGAGCCGCAGTGTGTCCAATCATGGCGCCAACCCCATGAGGGCGCCCACCACCCCCGCCAGGAGGGCAGCTCGGCCCGACTTCATTAATCTAACGCTCGCTCACATGTCAAGGTGCACGGCAATTTCTGTAAAAATGATCTGCCTGCTAATTAGGCTGTTTATAACTTGTTTCCCTGGTCGCTAATGATAATTAACATGCAAATTAGCTCGGGGAGGGAAGGCTCTGGGGCCCCCAGTTCATTACCACGTTAATTACTGTTTGCATACTTAAGCATCACAGATATAAATGGCGGCATTTAGTGTAATGGGCAAGATGATAATTATACCAACGACATTTTGAAAAGTCATTTTGCTGTGTTATTTTTCTGTGTGATTAATGCTTCCATGCCTGGTTGATAAACTTCGTTAGTTCAAACCAATACAGGCTCCGTACACAAACCGGCCAGCAGGCGCAGCCCATTAATCTCCCCCCATTCCCCTGATGGCTACAAAGTTTTGGAGGAAGGAAAAAGGCAAAGGAGAAAGTTGGGCAGCTTTGGGGGAAGGAGAACTTCCCGAACTTCTTGCTTTTAAGCAGCTGGTTCCTTGGAATCTGCTCTCACAGCCACAGCAGCTGGTAACTGTTTAAGGTGCTGAATCTGGGCAGACCTGTGACTCGAGGCCAGCCCCTTCTCAGGGAGCTGGGCCAGGCCTCACTCCTTCCTTTCTTCCTACCCTCCCTCCTTCTCTCCTTCTTTCCGTCTCTCCTTCCCTCCTTCCCTCCCACCTGTCAGGCAGGTGCCTGCTGGGCAGTGGCAGCCCTGTCCTGCTGGAGCCAACATTCCAACAACAAAATCCCATAACAGACAAGGGGATGAGGCTGGGCAGTGAAGCGGGCGCGGGAGCAGAGGGGAACAGGGAGCTCTTTTATATGAAAGGGGGTCAGAGAAGGAAGTGAGGGAGGACGTGTGGCGGCAGAGGGGCAGGCAGTGCAAAGGCCCTGGGGCAGGAACAAGCTTGTCAGGGTACGGGGTGGGGCGGGCCCAACAATGGGGCCAGTGTGGCTTGGCCGAATGACCAGGGTGCTGGGTGGGGCAGGTCCCAGGGGCAGGAGCTGTTGGTTTAGGGGAGCCCCAGAAGCCTCCCTGATAAAAAAGAGGGGCCTTCTCCATCAGCCTAGGACCTCAACATCTCACACCTGCTCCTTCTAAAAGGAGAGCTTCACCCACAATGGTGCCCCTAAGGCGGAGGTGCCCTTGGCAAGCCACAGCCACTGTAATTGAGATTAAGAGACAGGTGGGCGATGGGTGAGGAGAGCAGTGGGGACGCACCTCCCCCGCTGCATTATTGATGGAGGGATGATGATCCGGACAGGCGTGGTCCCCGTGCCAGCCTGAGCGTTGCTGGGCCTGCAGGAAGCTCGGGGCGAGGCCAGCAGAGGGAGGGGTCCATGCCCATGGGTGGTCAGCAGAGAGGGGGAGGGGCCCGAGAGAAGGGGTCTCCCCGTCCCAGGCTCCCGGCTCCAGGCTCCAGAGGACTGTGCGGCCTGCAATTCCTGCCGATCTGGCAGGAGGGATGAGAAGCTGAAATTTCATCTGGTGACGACCAAGCCCCGGCCCACCCCGGTCCCCTGGATCCCACCGGTGTCCCTGTGGTGTCCCCCACTGCTGTTCTGGTGTGGCCGGCCACTGCTCCACAGGTGAGCCTCCAGGGCTGAGGGGGGGCTGCTCAGAGCCGGCGGGGGCGGGGGGCGGAGGGGGGCGGGTCGTCCTGAGCCCTGGCCGCCAGGGGGCTCTGGTGGCTCACACACCCTGGGAGCGCACCCTGGGGAGCACAGGATGGTGGGGGTCGCTGAGCCCAGAGAAATGACCAGAGCTGCTCCTGGCTCCTGGGGAGAGAGGAGAGCACCCCTGAGAGCCCAAGGTCAGCTTTGGGGGAGCTGGGTGCAGTCACAGGCTGTTGCTAAGAGCCCCCCTTTCTGACCGAGGTCGGTGGAGAAGCAGGGAGCCTGACTGGCTGGCTGGTGCCTGGGGAGGAGGGGCAGGCACGTTGGAGGCCAGTAGGCTGGGGGTCCCAGGAGAGCTCCCAGGGAGACAGGAGGGGCTACACGGGCCCTCCCCTCCCTCGTGTGCGGGGTGGACAAGACCAGCTTGCCTCCAGGGTCGGGCCAAGGCCCCTGCTTGGAGCCTTGGCCGTGGAGGCGGCTCACGGGCTTCAGGAGGCCCAGCCTCCGCGCCCCACCCCCGGCCAAGGAGCAGCACCCTCCGAGCCACTGGTCCTCCCGGGGCCACAGCGGACTCTGCAGGCAGCGCCACAGCAGGAGCGGGGCCAGACCCAGCACCCACCTCCCGATTTCTGGGCCCAGCGCTGGGATCAGGCCTGACCTTGGGGAGGCAGGTGCAAAGGCAGGGAATGGGCCAGGGTGAGTAAATGCACCTGCTTTTGTGGAGGTGATGGGTAAACTGATGTCCCCCCGCCCCTCTCAGAAGAGCCCCGGGGGAGGGGCTCGTGAAGATTCAGAATGAGCTCCCGACAGGGCCGGGGAGCTGGTCCCCGGGCGAGCGACCCCACTGCTCCGTGTCTTTCCATACAAAGGGCCCAGGAGTGCCCGGCACACCCCACCTCGAAGGAGGTAAAAGCCACGCAAGTGCAAGGTCAGCCTCAAGGCCGTCACCAACCGTCCACTTTCATGAGCTGCTTTTATTCCCAACTTCTCTGCCGTGCTCCTGCTCACACCGAAGAAGGTTCTGGAAACGGGGGCTCAGCACTCTCTCCAGCTGGCGGGCCTTTATCCCAGTCAGGGCTGTGACCAGGACGGTATCTGGAAAAGGGACTGTGACATGGGCGCCCACGTCCCTTGGGGCAGCCATCGCATGGCCATCTCGGGGAGCGTAGGGAGTCCCTGCGAGGCACCGGGCGGCCCCCCTAAACCCGCCCGGGTCTGACCGCGAACACTGGGGCGGCTGGGCAGGCAGAGCGTCCTCACGGGGGGCAGCAGCGGCGCTCGGAGGCTGTCGGCTCCGGGTTGCTTCTTGCTCCATTCCTGGCTCCGTGGGGCACCCATCCAAGCGTGTTCAGTTGGAGCCTTAACGCTTCCATCACAATGACACCCCGTGTGCCCCTAAAACTGTGGATGAGTCACAAACTCCCCACAAAGATGTGGCCTGGCCTGGCATGTCAAGGTTTTGAGGGGCACAGCAGTGTGAAGGGCAAGTGCACTGAATCATCTCCATCTGGATACCGGTCAGAAATGGCGAGAACCCCACTGTAACGGAGAGAAAGCGGCTTCTTTTTGAATTCGGTTGTCACGCCACGGCCTGAAGCAACACACGTCTGCACACAGGATACCTGCGCCTGGTCCAGCATCCTAAAGTTGCCCTGGGGTTACCTGTATCCAGGTGTGCTGCTCCCAGGTAGGGTCTGCGATCACAGCTTCTGGCCCACCGAGACCACTGGGCTCATCTGGCCAGCGCCCGAGGGTCCACGGGCACCATGTGCCAGGGCAGAGGCTCTGGGGACCAATCAGGCTAATGTGATGGCGAATGTCAGGCAGGACTGCCGCCTCCATGCCCCGGGCCCTTCCCACAGCCCTGTGACAGCCCAGCTCCATTACCACTCTTGCCTAATTAGGGTAATAAAATGAAAGTAATCAAAGCCATGGGAGATCTCTCACCACTAAGCTCGGGTATTGTGCCTTTGTGAATGTCAAGGAGCTAAAGAACGCGCCAGGAGTCGGACCGGGGGGCCAGGCCCTGCTGACCACACCTGCCTGACCCTTGCAGACCTTGAGCCCAGACTCTGACTGTGCCCGTGGAGCCCTCCCTAAAGGGCTGGTGGGCCACATCCCAGCAGCCAGGACCCTGGGGAGGACATCAGAGATGCAGCACCCCCTCCCCTGCCCCTGCCCACCCTGCCCCACAGCATCCAGTGCCCTAGTGGGCACTCCACCTGGTTCCCTGAGCCCCACAGAGGACCGGGGTTTCCTGGCATCTGGGAACCTTGACATCTTGAATTGGGAGGGGCCCTAGCCCCAAACAGGACCACGTCTCCAGGGACGTGCAACTCAGCGACCTGCCCAGGTGCCCCTGCCAGGGCTGGGCTCAGCGTCTCGGACCCCAGTGCACCAGCACCGCCCCAGCAGCCGTGCCCACCTCTGCACCTCTTCACACTTACCCTCCTTGCTGCTGGGAGGGGGTGAGTCCTAAAATATCACCCCCACCCCATGCTGCCGGCCCTCCTGCACTACAGTCCGGGTGACCCTGGGCCAGCAGGTGCATGTCACAGCCCCTTAGGGCCACCTTCTGGGCCTCATCTCAGGAAGGGACAGGCCCTCTGCTCAGGAGGCCATTGGGAGTGGAGGTGGCTGGGTGTGTACACAAGGGTCTGGTCTGTCTGCCCGGCTGGGAGTAGCCTGTGGGGAGGGAGACCCAGGGCCAGTAGGAAGACCTACAGGAGCCCAGGTGGTCGGGGCGACTTGGGGGCCGGCTTCCTAGGAAGCAGCCTGCAGGGGGGGCACCAGCCCATAGAAAGGGGCCCTGAACCAGCCCGACAGTTCTGGGGATGGCAGGGACCCAGGGCTCCTGCACCTCCCCGGAGCTCCTTCCTCACCTGTGAGGGTCACGAGGACGCGTGTGCGGCTAGCCCCAGACTGCGGGCAGCTCCTGCCCGGCGCCCAGGGGCCTCATAGCCCCCACCCTCCTCCCCAGACTCGGGGCTCAGGCTGCCCAGAGCCTGGCCCTGGGGTGGCGTCTCTCCCCTCCCCTCCCTGTGCTCTGGTGGGGCAGGGTCGGCGGGGCGCAGCGGGCCTGGGGGACTGGGCGGGGTCCGAGGCGGGGGCGCGCCTGGCCGCTGGGGGCGCCGCTGAGCCGCCGAGCCGCCGGGGTGTTGACGGTGTCCCGGGAAACGGACCCGCCCTCCGGACCCGGGCGCAGCGGCGGTGGGCGCCTCTGGAAGCCCAGCCGCGCGGACCCTCGGGCAGAGCCGCGTCCACCGCCCCTCCACCCGGCCGCCAGCAGGTGTGGTGGCTCGAGCCTTTCCCTTCCCCGCGCGCCCCGCACAGTCTCGGAGCACAGGCGAGTGTGAGCGCGTTTGCACATTGGGGGGCGCCTGTGTGTGCACATGCGTGTGAGTGCGTGCGTGTGTGTGCACACTCGTGTGTGTGTCTGTGTCTCAGTGTGTGTCGGAGAGCATACATTGGGTGGGGGGCTTGTTTGCAGGCACTTTGGGATCCAGGAGAGAAAGGGCCACAAGCAATTGGTTCTTCAGGTCAGAAGGTTTGGGGACGGGGAGAGGCATGAGACAGGGCTGGTCCTGGAATTGACCTCAAGACCTGACCCTCTGGCCTGGGCCATCGTGGCTCCCCGCTGCCACCCAAGAGCCGGCCAGGTGCCCCTCACCACCCCAGCAACCGGCTTCCCCCCTCCGCATTGCCCCCGTGCGGGAGGTGGGCACCACTGTGGTCCTGAGGTTGGGTGAACAATAGAAACTTAGAGCCCTGAGAAGGCGTCGAGAAGGCCTGTGTGAGCTGGATTGATGGGAGGGCGTCCCCCTTCCTGAGGGGCTCTGTGCTGGGAGGGGCAGCAGGTGGAGTGAGGGCCACCCAACTCCTCCCTGCGTGGATCCTCAGGGGTCAGATGTCCACAGAGGGCCCATTGCTGAGCGGAGTCACGGCCCCATTCTGCAGAAGAGGAAGCAGAGGCCTAGAGGCAAAGAGCCAGCTGGGGGCCTGGCTTGGGAGGCGTGCCCCAGCCCCATGGAGACGCCTGCAAGGCAGGCACCCCCAATGCCTCTTAACGGTTGAATCCACCCTGCCTTCACTCGGGGGCTCTGCGCTGACCCTGGGGTCTCCATGGGGAGGGGCAGGAGGCCTCTCTGGAGCAGGACTGGGGGGCCGTAGGGCAGGTGGGCTGCCGGCCACCCACGCACTAACCACGCTCCCCCCTCCAGGTGCTGGGAGGACCGGACATGGGCCCATCTGAGGTGTGGGCGTGATGTCGGCCCAGGAGCTCGCAGCCTGCCTCTGCTGGCAGGCGGACCGGCACCTGGCCCTGGGGGAGACACCACTGGCCACCGCCTTCTACCTGGCTGCCTTCAGCTGCCACGCCCCCTCGGCCGTGCGGAGCGTCCGAGCTGCCCTGGCTGGGGCTCGGGGGTCCCCCGTGGTGGCCACGCTGGAGGCCTGGTGCCGAGGTGACAGCCAGATCCCGGCCATCCACTGGGACGGCATGGCCGTGGTCTCTCTGACGGGGACCCTGGCCTGCGCCTTCCTGGCCACCCTCTGCCCCGACCACCCAGCTGCAGCCCTGCACTCCCTGGCGGGCCTGCTGGCCCACGGGCACCACGGGGAGGTGGTGCAGCGCTGCGGGGCCCTGCTGGACGCCCACTCCCAGCAAAGTCTGGAGCTGCGGCTGACCCGTGCCCTGGCCTGGGTCCTGTCCCGGACGCGGGTGGACGCCGGGGTGGCCGCCTACCTCCAGGCCTTTGCGGCCAGCGCCGACCGGATGGTGGCCTTCGTTCACACCCACCAGCAGCCCTACCTCCCCGCTCTGGTCAGCACCCTCCAGGACTACATCTCGGGATGCCAGGAGGCTGGGGACGGTGCCAGCCAGCGGGAGACCGACTGCCGGGGACTCCTGGCAGCCCTGGACCCTGTGGGCACCTGGAGCAACACCCCGTCACCCGAAGCCCTGCTCCAAGGTGGCAGGTATGAGGACTGCCAGGCGGCCTGCAGCCGGGCCCTGGAGGCCGCCTCAGCGGGCAGCAGACCCCAAGGTAGGCGTGCCCTCCACACCCCCTAAGGGCCGGGGCAAAGGTTGCTCTCACCACCGCCTCACTGCATGGTTAAATCCTGCTTATGGTGGGGGTGGGAGTTGTGCTGGGGCTGGGGACACCACAGTGACAAAACAGAAAGACCCCTGACCTTATGTAGCACCAAGATAAGAAGCAAAACAAAATCTGTGCTTTGAAAAATGGACTATAAGAGGTGCTGCTCTAGCTTGATGGTCAGGGAAGGCTTCTTGGAGGAGGTGTCATTTGAGCTGAGACTGAAGGATTCCAGGCAGCAGAAACAGAATGTGAGAAAGTACTTGGGGTTCCTTGCCACTGAATGGAGCCAGAATGGCTGGCAGGGGGGCGGGGATGGGGGCAGAGGGAGCCAGGAGACGCTAAAGACAGTAGCGGTGGCTAAGCCCTCCTGGCCTTGAAAGACTTTGGATTTTATCCTCAGGGCAGCAAGAAGCCATGGGAGGGTTTTAAACTGTGGAGTGAGGTGCTCTGATTTGCATTTTTAAAGTTTCCTCTGGCTGCTGTGCGCTGAATGTGCCATGGGGGCCAGACTGAGAACAGAACCTGCTGGAGGCTGGGGCGCGGTCCAGGTCTGAGTTATCACTGAGACAGAAACGACAAGACTGTGGCCAGATGTAATGATGGGGAGAGGACGGGGGCGTAGAGAAGGATCAGCAATGATTTTAAGAGTTCGCCTTCAGCAACTGGATTGCAGAGGCCGGGGAGGAGTGGACGGGAAAGGGGGCATCAGGGGCTGGAGACACCCCCAGTCTGAGATGCCGCTCCTGCCAGGCCCCTTCGCTGGGTCCTCCTTCACGGCGGGGGCGGGGGCAGTGGGGCGTGTGGTTGGGAGCACCCCGGAGCTGCGCGCCAGCCTGCCGCCACACTCCCGGCTCCCTGCCGCCTCTCCACCTCCCCGTGCGCAGGTGAAGGTGGTGGCCACGCCCACTTCTGAGGGTTGCTGTGCAGATTCAGTGAAACTGTGTATCAAGCCCTGAAAATGTTGTCACCCGCTAAGCGCTCCCCAAAAGTGTCCCTTGGGCCCCTCAAGTGGACGTGTCATTAGGCAGCTGGACACATGAGCCTTGAGATGAGTGCGGGCTTGGTCTGAAGAAGGGGTTTGGGGATCGTCCACACAAGGAAGGGATTTAAAGTCAAGGTCTAGATCGGGAGGGAGCACGGGAGAGAGTGGGGCAGCCGGACACGTAGAGGTGGGGGGCCGGGGGGCCTGCCATTCACTCAGCGGGCGGACCCATTGTGCGGGCTTGATACGCATTTTCATCGCATCCACACAGCAACCCTCGGAGGCAGGTGCAGGCACATCCCCACGTGCCCGTGGGGCCGCCAGGGGCACACAGGGCGTTCACAGAAGCTGGGATTTGACCCCCGGGTGCTCCTAACTGCCCACCGCACTGCTCCCCACCAAAAAAGGGCCCAGCAAAGGGGACAGGAGGACGGAAGAAGGGGGAAACTCAGGAGCCTGCAGGGCAGTGGCGAGGGTGTGTGCGAGATAAAGAGCTGCACCAGCTCCCAGCTGCCTCAGCCGAGCCCACGTGGAGGGTGGGGCGTGTCTGTGTGTCCCACGAGGCTGTTGGTAACCCCAGGGTGAGAGGGGGGCCAGACAGAACTGAAAACTGAGCGGGCCAATTTCTTTCTGGAAATATGCCAGACCAGATATCCTGAAACCCTCCTGCTATAAATTACCTAGAAACGCTAGAGTCGCAGAGAATCCCGAGTAGGAGGCCCTTGGTGCCCAAAGCACAAACATGCAGCGGCCTGTGCGCTGGGGGCGTTCAGCAACCCCTGGGGCGGAGGGGGTCTTCCACTTTAATGGCCAGAAAAGCCCCTGCAGAAATCCAGAATCCCCAAAGGGCTGCAGCCTTGAGGAACAGTGTTCTAGAAAAACTCTGCTCCCCACCCCCACCCCCAGAGACTGCAGGAAGCTTGTCTGTCCCGCCTGGGCTCTGAAGCGGACAGGCGAGCCTTCACTATGGAGCGCTGCGTTCATTAGGACAAAGTCACTTATGTCACTGGGAGTCACCTTATCATCCCCACCCACACCAGCATGGCTTACCATGTGAACAAATAAATTCTCCTGTAACAAACTTTTTGCAAATGTAGATTCCTATAACAAATGCATTCTAATCTCCAGGTTACTTATCCAAAGTCCTTGGAAACATCGAACAAAACCTTCCATATTTGGGAATATGCTCAGCCCTTCTTAGTACGTGGACATACAAGGACACTCAGTGTATGAGGACAAGATACAGAACAAGAGTAGCTTTAACTCACGTCCCCCAGGGGTCTCAGTTCCCTGACTGCTTATCCTCTGAAAGTCCCCAGGGCAGCCATCTCCAGTTCGTTCAAGGTTCCTCATTAAGAGCTACTGGGGTAGATGAGAGACAGAGCCATGGTTGTAGCTCCGCCCAGCATGGAAACAGAGTTCACTTGGCCTTGAGATTTGCTGGGACCAGCAGAAAAATAGTGGAAGTGATGCCTTGTGGTTCTGGAGACCAGGCCCCACCTCCCTCCTCTTGCAACATTCCCAGTGCCCTGCAAGAAAGCTAACTAGTGAACCACGAGGGCACACACAGAGAGGGAGGCTCAGCCCACGGCCAACACCAGGGCCCCAGACATGTGAGTGAGGCCACCTTACACCCTCCTGCCCAGTTGAGCCACCAGGTGGCCGCAGCCACAGGAGTGATCCCTGGTAAGACCAACAGAAGAACTGCCAGCTCAGCCCAAATTGAAGAAGAAGCACAGACAAATAGAAATGGTTGTTGTTTTAAGTCACTAAGTTTTGTGGCAGCTTGTTACACAGCAATAGTAGCTGATACAACTGCATACTGAGTCAAAGCATTGGCTTTTGATGCATCCTTTAGCCAAAACTGAGTTAAATAATGCAAGACTTATAGTTTTATGTTTCTGTAATAACACAATTTACTACATTCATTAATGGAAGAAAAAAGAATATATTATCATTGCAATAAATCAGGGGAAAGTATTTTATAATATTTAACATCTCCAAAATGTAAACAACCAGGAATACAAGGAAGCTTACTTAATTGCAGAAGATAAAATCTATCAAAACCTACCAAAATATCATACTTAATGTGATATTTTAGAATCAGGAACACGGCGGCTGCCCATTCCCCCATTTATCCATCATTGCTCTGGAGATGCTAGCCAAGGCAATGAGGGGAAAAATGTAAGACCAGAAAGGAAGAGATAAAGCAACCATTATTTCAGACAATATGATTAGCTATGTAGAAACCCCAACAGAAACAACAAAAATGTATTAGATATAGGAATAGAATTTAACAGGAGATACAAAAAGTATTTATGTTTATAGACACCAGCAACAAATAGAAACTTTATGGGGGGGTTTTTTGTGTTTTTTTGTTTGTTTCTTTAGATTTATTTTTTTATTTTTTTAACATCTTTATTGGAGTATAATTGCTTTACAGTGGTGTGTTAGTTTCTGCTGTATAACAAACTGAATCAGCTATACGTATACATATATCCCCATATCTCCTCCCTCTTGCATCTCCCTCCCACCCTCCCTATCCCATCCCTCTAGGTGGTCACAAAGCACCGAGCTGATCTCCCTGTGCTCTGCAGCTGCTTCCCACTAGCTATCTATTTTACATTTGGTAGTGTATATATGTCCATGCCACTCTCTCACTTCGTCCCAGCTTACCCTTCCCCCTCCCCATGTCCTCAAGTCCATTCTCTACGTCTGCGTCTTTATTCCTGTCCTGCCCCTAGGTTCTTCAGAACCTTTTTTTTTTAAGTTTCCATATGTATGTATTAGCAAACTTTATGGTTTTAAAATACACCATTTACTGTAGGAAAAGGAAATAATTTATTTCAGTGAGTCATATGACTTAATGGAGAACACTATAAAACTTTATTAAAAGAGAATAAATTATACGTATATAAGCAGAGAGAGTTACTGTCCATTGATAGGAACACTTGATATTATAATAGAAAAGTACCAATAATAGACAAGACAAAGGAGAATGAGCAGGAGCAGAGGGGGAGGGGGAGGGGAGAGAGGGGGAGGGGAGGGGGAGAGAGGAGGAGGGGAGGGGAGAGAGGGAAGGGGGAGGGGAGAGAGGGGAGGGGAGGGAGAGAGGGGGAGGGGAGGGGAGAGAGGGGGAGGGGAGGGGAGAGGGGGGAGGGGAGGGAGAGGGGGGGAGGGGGAGGGGAGAGGGGAGAGATGGGGAGGGGAGAGAGGGGAGGGGAGAGAGGGGGAGGGGAGCGGGAGAGGGGGGGAGGGGAGGGGAGGGGGAGGGGAGGGGAGGGGGAGGGGGGAGAGTGGGGAGAGGGGGAGGGGGAGGGGGGAGAGGGGGTGGGGGAGCGGGAGAAGATGGAGAGGAAGGTGGTGGTACAAGGATTTTCTCTACCAGTTAATACAAAGCTATGTTAATCAATACAGAAGGATATTGACTTAAGGGATAGATAGACTAATAAAATCAATAAGAGAGATTAGAAATAGACCTATATTTGTCTGGAACTTAATATGTGAGAGTGTGCATTGCAAATCTGTGGGGAAAAGAGGACCATTATCCAATGCATGGGGCTGATTCTCTACCTCAAACCATGCAAAAAAAAGTAAATTCCAGGTGAATCATGTTAATAGCTAAGTTTTACAGTTTCTAAGAGAAAATATGAGAGAACATCTTAAGACTTCTGTGTACAGCTGGGCTTCTTAAGATACAAAAAAAGTGGAAACAGTAAAGAAAAATTTGATACATTTGATTAAATTGAAAATTTTAAACTTCTGTTTTGCCCATAACTATAGAAAATGAGAAGAGAATCCACAACAGAAGAAAATATTTGCAAAATATTCAGTGGGCAAAAGATGAGTACCCAGAGTATTTGAAGAATTCCTACATATCCATAAGGAAAAAAAAAAATCCAGTACAAGAATTGGCAAATGCATTTCCCAAAAGAGAAAACACAGATGGCTAATAAACGTGCGGAAAATGTTCAACATCATAGTAATGATACAAATGCAAATTAAAACAATGAGACACCACTTTCTACCACCAGATTGGCAAGAAAGGTTTTTTAAATAAATGAGCCTTAACCAGCAATCAGGAAAATGAAAATTAAAACAACAGTGGGGTAGCATTATAGCATTTTATATTCCCCCACCGCCAGATTTTCAAAATTTTTAAATCTAACAATAAAAGATTCTGGCTTTCAACAATGGTGAAGTAGCTGGACTAAACTGTGTGTCCCACATATAACTATAAAATCGGGGCAAAATATAAAATGCAAATATTTGGCAACCGAACAGTGACCAAATGCAGGGAGAAACTGGAGACTGACCCCTAAAAAATGAATACTGTACAAGGTAAGATTTGCAGGCTTGCAGCTTTTTGCCTCCTCAATCCATGTTTTATCCATGTAGGACAGAAAGTTGCCGTTTTACTGGCTTGAGATATCATGTGACAGAAGTTGGGGATGAGAAAAGTGACTGTAAAGTTAGAAGGGAAATCCTGAAAAAGAGAGAGCCACATTCAAGGGGGAAGGGAGGTAAGACCCCAAATCTGTGTATTAAATCCACTTAAATTCTCGGCTGACCACTGAACTATACACACATGGGAGAGACTGGGTGGCCTGAAAAAGCAACAACTGGAAGCTGCAAGAACTAAATGGAGATTTCAGCTGCTGTCCGATAAAGAAGACAGAGAATTTGGAGTTTGATCCTAGCCAATTTAACTGCCTGCTAAAGCAAAATTCAATTCTCTTCAGAGGAACACAACTGAACCCAGAGTCTCTACAGAGAATCAACCAGATGTCTAGTGTACAATTTAAAAAATTACTAGACATACAAAGAGACAGGAAAATAAAAGGTGAGCCACAGTCAGGAGAAAAAGAAGTCAACAGAAACTGACCTCAAGATGATCCCAGGGCTGAAATTAGCAGACTAAGGACTTTAAAGGAACTGTTATAAATATATTCAAGGACTAAAGGAAAATATGGTCATAGTGAATGAACAGTTGTGGAATCTCAGTAGATAGGTGGGAACTATAAAAAAAAAAAAAGAACCAAATGGAGATTCTAGAACTGAAAAACACAACTGAAATGAAAAATTCAGAGCAGATTGGAGACAGCAAAAGAGCCAGTGAACTTGAGATAGAGTAGAAAGTATTCAATAGGAAAAACAGAAGGAAGATGAGCAGAACCTTGGTGACCTATGAGACAATATCTGGAAGTTTAATGTGTGCAACTGGAGTCTCAGAAACAGAGCAGAGAACACACTTCCATGCGGGTAAATAATAACCGGCCCCCCAGGCCCCATGAGCTCTCCGTCTGCTGCAACTCCCTAGGATCCACGAACTATTGCAAAAATCAGGGATACAGGTGTTTTCTTCAGGACTTAGTAAATGACAGGGAAGTCTCAAAGTTTCTTTAAATTTGGCCACCAGGACTAGACTGGGTGACCTTGTTGTTGATTGGTTGGTTGATCTCAGGGTGCAAGATGCTTCTTTTACTTGGCTATGTGCTGTGTTGTGACACTTACCCACAATGGCAACAGGGCAGGGCAGCAGCAACTTTGCTTCCGTGCAGACGTGAAGGTTATTTGCCCTCTCCTGTTTCAGTGTAAAGGATTATTACTGTTGCGGCTATTGAGTTAGGTTATAAGGAGAAGTTCTGAAGGAGTCCGTGCAAAAGGCACTGAAGTGGAGGTTCAGTGCCCCAGCATTGTGACTCGCCGGGCCCTGAGAACTCCCATCCCCAGCAGCACTTTCCTGACCTATAATACTATAAGGGTGGGCACCCATGACCTTGAGCTCCTACCAGCACTGAGTTTTCTGTGATTCTTTCAACGGCATGCACCTGCCTGGCAGGGATGGGGTGGCTTGGCTTTCTTTACCAGTCGGAAAGCCCCCATTCACACAAGCATGTTTACGCTGCTTGGATACAAAGTCTAGGGCCGGTGGAGGTGAGGCCGCTGCTGATGGGAAAGCTCACTGAGTGGCGCCACCCACCAGCCCTGGTTCCAGGCCTGGACACACATTAATCCATTCAGTCCTCGCAGCCCTGTGAATGGAGACCATCCTCACTCCCACTATAAAGCAGAAAAGGAAGCTGAGGCACGGCAAGATGCAGTAAATCCCCACGTCCCCCGCTCTTTAAGCGGCATTGGGTGCATCATCCGTCTTTCCGGAACCTGACGGGGGATCTCATTTCAAAGAGGGAGGCACTGGGTCCCACTGTAGCCGAAGAAGGCATGAAACAAAGGTGCTGCAGTGACACCTGGCCCCTAAACCGTCACAGGCTCAGAACCTCAGCTCTGACCTGGGGGAGCAGGGGTGGGGTGGGGTTGCTCTCAGAAGAGGGAACTCAGCCCTAAAATCCATCACTGAAAGTGCCAGGGGTGTTGTGACGAAATGTCCAGAGCGGCTGGGCTGGCTTTGACCCCACGTGGCGAGCAGCGCTGGGGAGGCCCACCCTGGTTCCCCCCTTCTGAGCCTGCTCTGTCCCTGACGGGCTTAGGGCCTCCTGCCAGCACTCATCCTTCCGGTGCCATGTCCTGGGCTTCTGGGAGACTCAAGGGAATCGCCGTGAGACGCTTCAGACGGTCCCAGCACTGGAGGGCTGGGGTCTGCAGGTGGCTCCCCTGGAGGACGTGGCCCAACAGGCAGGACCAACACCTCTGTTCTCTCCGCAGGTGAGCGTCGGGCCACCCTGCTGGTCACCCGCGCTGCCGCGACCTTCCTCCTGGACAGCGGGGCCCAGGACCTCCTTCAGGACCTGCACGAGGCCTTCTGCGAGAGGCCCTCAGGAGCGCGGAGGCAGTTAGAGGCCGTGCTCTCGGCCGGGGACCGGGAGCGTCTGCGGGCGCAGGTGCAGGAGGCCGCGGACGTAGGCTTCGCGCGCTTCCAGGAGACCGTGCGGAGCCGCCCCGAGCTCCGCGAGGACTCGGGCCGCGAGCTGCTGGCCCCGGTGACCCGCGCGCTCCGGGTCCTGTGGCGCGTGGCACCGCCCGGGGCGCGCCCGGCACTGGGCACCAGGCTGGCCGAGTGCCTGCTGCTGCGGGGGGACGCGGTGGGCGCTCGGGCTCTGTGCGAGCGCTTGCTGCGGCCCTGGCGCACCGGGGACCGTGCGCGGGACCGGGCCGGGGACCGCGCGCCCCTGCTGGCGCTGCGCGGCTTCTGCGCGCTGCACGCCGGCGACGCGGGGCGCGCCCGGGAGGACTTCCAGGCGGTGGTGGAGCTGGGGCCGCCGCACCCTGGCAGCTGCGTGCGAGCCCTGTGCGGCCGCGGCCTGCTGCGGGTGCTGGCGGGCAGTGCGTTCCTGGGCGCGCTGGACTATGTCACCGCCTGCCGCCTGCGGCCCGAGGAAGCTCTGCTTGTCACCAAGGCCTACGTGCCCTGGAACCAGCTGGGGCTGCTAATGACCGTGCTGCGGGAGGAGGGCCGCAGGATGCTGCAGCGGAGGCCGGAGCCGGCATCCGAGAGCGGGCCGGGCCGCAGGAGCGACGCTGCGGAGACCGACAGCCGCGCTGCGCAGGAAGGGTAAAAACTAGACCCGCGCACGCCTGGGGCTGCTGCTTCATCCTGGTCTCCCCCAAGTTAGTCGCGGTGTGTTTCCTACCACCTTACAGTAAACTGAGGCAGGGAGCTGCTAGGTGATTTCCCTAAAGCTTTGGTGGCAGATTTAGCTCCGGGGCCCGGATCTTAGGACCCTCGGTCCCAAAGGGCAGGATGCATTATGGACTTAGTTGTCAAAGAAAATTAGAAACGCAAAAATGGGAATGAAAAAATAGAACTTACGTGTCATCCCACTGTTACATTTCCTTGTTGTTTCTCCTTGTGCATATAAAATAGAGTCCACGAAACTGAATTTGTGCTCTATGTGCAAATGCATCCCACCTTTTTTACTCCCTAGATCATGAACACTTCTTTGGTCACTAGATACGTTTCTTGGGCAGCCCCATAGCTCATCCTGTGAATGTGCCATCGATCCTTCGGGCACTCCAGTATGTCTGCTCTTAGTTATAACGCATCCCGGGTAACCTCCAGCCTATGCAATGTTCTGCGC
Source organism: Balaenoptera musculus (assembly GCF_009873245.2). Lineage (NCBI taxonomy): Eukaryota > Metazoa > Chordata > Mammalia > Artiodactyla > Balaenopteridae > Balaenoptera > Balaenoptera musculus. The sequence continues at coordinate 1,387,026 of NC_045785.1, read as the reverse complement.
TGCAGATGGAGACAGAGGTGGAGCTCCTGGGTCAGACAACACAGCCCCCGTGAGGCCCTTGACTTCGGAGCTGCCCACCTGCCCATCAGTCCACACGCTCCAGCCCTCGTGCTCCTTTCGCAAAATTCTTTGCCAGCCCAGTGGGTGAACCTGCAGCTCTTTTGACTTGCATTTCTCTGGTAGCTGGGAGGTGGCAGGAAGGTGTTTTAGCAAAGCTAAAAGCACTGAGCTGAGGGGTCCCTGGGGGGGGGGCATGTTTGACGTCAGCCCCCTCGCCCCTACACGCACGCGCGCGCACGCACGCAGGCACAGGCACTCACGCACTCAGGATTCCTCAGCCCCCTAGTTCCTTAATTTGCATTGCTTTGATTTGATGGTGAGGAGGAACTTTCTTGTAAGAGATTTGGGGCCCTTTCTATCTTTTCTCTCTGGGAACTGTCAAATTTGAGGCTCTGGCCCCTTCTCCCAGTGGGAGCTCCTTCTCACTCCCAAGAGGGCGCCGGGATCATTCCAAGCGCAGCCTGGGTGTTATCGAGCTCTGCCTACGGCGCCCCTGAGCCCTGCAAGGCCAGCATTTTTATGCTGCTTTTGCAGAAAAGAAAACTAAGGCAGGCTTGGCTGGGGGTCAGCATACAGCCTCGATTTCTCTCCTGTAAAAGGCCCGCCCTACGGGGTGGGGGAGAATGGGGGGTGAGGGCCAAGGGCTGTATGTCGGAAAGGGCAGCCGTGCACTCTGGGGACGACACGAGGGTCCTTCCAGCAGGAGCCTGGTCTCGGAGGTCCAGCGGGAAGGGCGCCGCCTGGACCAGGTGCAGGGGATAGGATTTGCCTGCAGCCTGCCTCCCTGGGCAGGTGAAAGGGGTGTAGGGGAGGGCCAGCCCTCGCCCAGCTGCTCTCTCCGCAGGGACGCCCGTGGCGTGTACCAGCTGGCTGTGCTCCTGATGGAGCTGGACACGGAGGACGAGGCTTCGCGCCTCCTGGCAGCCGATGCCCTGTACCGCCTGGGCCGCCTGGACGACGCCCACAAGGCCCTGCTGGTGGCCCTCTCGCGAAGGCCTCAGGCGACCCCTGTGCTGGTGCGGCTGGCCCTGCTGCAGCTCCGGAGGGGCTTCTCCTATGATGCCAGCCAGGTGAGGGGGCCCCGGTGGGCCACAGCAGGGCAGATGGAAACAGGGCATAGCTCTGCGGAGGGCACCAGGCCTCCACCGGCCCTCGCTCAACACCCTGCAGCCCAGACTTGAGAACAGGCAAAGCTTGTCCCAGCCCCGGTTCTGCCGCCTTCAGCAGGTGCCTCACCTCTCTGACCCTCAGTCTCCTCATCTGTGCCCCGGTCTTTCAGGTTCTCATGAGAATTAGCTGCGGCAGGTACCCCAGGGCCCAGCAGGTCTCCAGCATGCAGTGATGCTCTGTATTTGCCTTTCTTGTGTTATGAAGAAAAAGGGCCATGAGCTGAGTGTAAGCAGAGCTTAGTCCCAAATCTCCCACGTAAACTAGGCTTGGAGGTGACCCTGTCCCGGGGAGGGAACGAGCAGAGGCGCCCCCAGGCCCTCAAGCCCTGCTTGCCTCCCCTCCCTCAGGTGTTATGAGGGCTTCCCGTGGGAACGCGGCGGAAGATGATTCAGGCTTTGGGGCAGGGCTGTGGGGCCTGTCAGCGTCCCCCTTCCGCTCTGGCCTGGTCTGGGTTCTGGTCTCCCTGCGCTGGGCCGTAGGGGTGGGAGGGAAGGATGCTCTGGGACCGGCGTCCGCACAGGTGCAGCCAGCCAGGGCAGCGTCGGGCACGCCTCTGCGAAGATCTGTCTCCCCGAGGGTCTCGCTCCTCCCAGAGCAGGGACTGACTCCAGGGCTTTTGCTCTGCACCTTCTGAAGGACTCCCTGGGCCCTCTGTCACTTTACGACTGGAAAGCCCCCTTTCCCCAAATTTCTCAGACCTGTGGCGCGTGGGCCCGTGAGGCGAGGTCTCCATGTCGCCGAGAAGGAGGCGCGGCTCAGGGACACTGGGACCGCCCCTCCCCAGATCCTGACACTCAGCAGAGGAGCAGCCCAGAGCGGGGCCCACACCTCCCGACCCAGTTTTCCCTGTGCTCAGCTCTGGCAACCCGTAGTCCCTGCCCCCACGAGCCACGCCCCCCGCGAGCCACGCCCCTGCGGGCTGCATCCCTGAGCCACACCCCTGCACGGAGGATGGGGGTGGAGTGGTCTGGCCTGGGGCACAGGGAGGACCGGTGGTGACGCCCCTGCCCCTGCAGCTGGTGAAGAAGGTGGTCCAGTCTGGAGACACAGCCTGCCTCCAGCCCACCCTGGACGTCTTCCGCCACGAGGACCGCCAGCTGCTGCAGGACCACTGCCACGCGAGGGCCCTGGCCATCCTGCAGGCACAACCGGGCGGCGCCGAGGGCAGGGCCCACACCAGGGAGGCCATCGCCTACCTCTCTCTGGCCATCTTTGCTGCAGGTAGGAGCCGCCCTCGTACCCCCGGGGCCCCTACCCTGTGCCAGGTGCCTGGGGGCAAGGGGAGCCTCTGGCATGTGGGGAGGGGGTGTGGTCAGGCACCAGGGAGTCTGAGCATGTGCTTGGCTCAGGGGTGTGGCGTTCTCCCGGGCCATTCACTGCAGCAAGCGCGTTAACGCCTAGGAGAGGGCCCAACCAGCTGGGACCTGAGCTGGGACCCTCTCCTGAATCCTGGGCCGCCATCGCACACACCCAGGGCCCTGAGGGTGGGAGGGCCAGACTCAGCTGAGGCCCTTCTCCCAGCTCAACCCCTCTCCCTCCATCCGTGGGGGATGAGCGCCCCACCCCCCGAAGCCCTTCTTAGGAATAGCGGGGGCAGCTCTGTGTGTGCGCGCCTGGTCTCCCCGCTCGCCCAGCCCACCCACCGCGCCCTGCCCTAGGCGCAGGAGGGTCAAAGAGTTGGGCCTTCTCAGCCTGGCACCTTCACGGCTGCAGCCATTCTGTGACCTGCCCCGTGGACCCTTCCCCCCACCCCCGCCCCTCCCCTGCCCTCGCTTCAGATGCAGCTGCAGTGCCCCCTCCTCTCAGAAGCCCCCTCGGACTGTCCACCAACCCTCCCAGATGCCACCCCTCCTGGCTGAGCTCCCCGTGTCCCTCAGCCAGGGCCCCCGGATCAATCCACACTGCTGCTGCCTGGTGTGTGGTGGTGCCCAGCAGTCTGTGAGCTCCCTAGGTGACCCCAAAGCTGCCGCACCCCCTCCCCTGCCCCTTAGAGCACCAGGACAGGGCTAGTAACTCCTGGATGAGGGCAGACACGCTGAACCTGGCCGTGCCCAGCCGAGGTCGCATCCTGACGCCACACCCGCTTCCTCCAGGGAGTCAGGCGAGTGAGTCCCTGCTGGCCCGCGCCCGCTGTTACGGGTTCCTGGGCCAGAAGAAGACGGCCATGTTCGACTTCACCTCCGTGCTAAGGGCTGAGCCGAGGAACGTGCAGGCGCTGTGCGGACGGGCGCTCTTGCACCTGGCGCTGGACCAGCAGAAGGTACGGGCCCACCCTCCCCACCTGGGGCTGGGCAAGTGGGGGCGCCCAGGGGAGGCGCTGCCCTCCTGCTCAGCCCCCCCGGAGAGAGGAAGCAGGGCCAGGCCGTCTGAGCGTCAGTCATCCATCAAAACCCCGCCTGCACTGGGGCTCACGGGAGCCTCACCATCACATCCCCGGTTCGGGGGAGTCTTTCCCTTCCATCTGCAGAGTCCCCGTGCCCCCCCCCCGGCTTCAGTCAGCATGGATTGATGTGCAAAGCCTCAGGAGTACTAGGGGGTCCCCCACCTTACAGTAATGAGACCTCCGCTGCCCCCTTGGGTGCCACTCTGTGCTGTCTACACAGGGCCTGTGGGTTTGGGTGGTCAGCGTGCAGGGGCAGGGGTGGGAAGCAGTCCCTTGCAGGCCCAGGGCAGGTACTTTCCAAAGGGAAGACGTGCAGCCACAAACAAACAGCCCTGGACAAGGGCACTCTGCAGCCAAGAGCAATGTCACTGGTGAATAACTGAAATCGATTGTCTGCCCTGATGCTTCGCTGGGCCAAAGTACAGCCCAGTACAGGAGACAAGGAAAAATTATCCAAGATGCCACTGGGATGACAGCATCTCAAGATGGTGCTTCTGCCTGTCAGGGTGTCTGTGTTTCCCCCAAGGGCACTGGCAGCCTGATTCCTGTTCCAGCTGGGCACACACTTGTGCTTGGGAGCCCAACCCTCTGCAGGCCCCTTCCTGTGCTGGGAAGGCACCTGTAGTTCTCAGGGACAAGCCCATTAAACAGAGACGGGATTCAACCAGGAGGGCCCTACTGCATTAGGCGGACCTCTTGGAAACCCACCCCTGGGTGATCTCAACATGCCAGCAACTCCTCCAAGAGGTGCCTCAGAAACATCCCTCCTGCCGCTCTGTCCAGGGCGGCAGGGAAAGTCAGCCTGGATGTCTGTGAGTCAGGATGAGGGAGCAGGGGCAACCCCACATCGTCACACCCATGAACTTCCTCCTCCTGGAGATGGGCTGCGGCCAAGCACCCACACACCCTCTGGCCCTTCACCAAGAGAGGAGCTCTGAGCCAGCCTGCCGGGGTCCAGAATCCAGAACCCTGCTCCCCCTCCCCTAACTTTCTGAGCAAGTCCTGTAACATCTCTGAGCCTTGTTTCAACATCAGTAAAATAAGGGGGGGGGGGGGGGGTGCTTGTTCAAGGCCATCATTGCTCAGCCTTGAGGGGGTTGCTTATTCGATGCTGTCAGATACTCAGCGTGGTGCCTGGCCCCTAATGAGGGCTCCATATGTGGCAGCTGGGATCCCCATGAGTCAGCACAGAACCGGACTTTCCCAGCTGATCAGGTTCACCACTGGCCAGCACCAGGGTCACGCAGGGCCCCGGTCATAGGGTAGGAAGGATCGGAGAGGACCGTCTTTCCATCCACCCATCTGAGGGCTCTGTCTCTCCAAGACCTTCATCCCCCACACACCTGCTCCAGGAGAACCCCATCCCTGGACTTTAAAAGTATCTGGGCAAACTTGCAGTGCTGGCTAGGAGAGGGTAACTGGTACTGGGCTGCTGAAAACAAAGTATCTGGATAAAATGCATGACAACTGTCTTCGGGCCCTGAACACAGGCAGTGGAGAACGGCCGTCCCGGAGGAAAGGGCAACCACACCAGGGGAGTCACAGGGGAGCCCCACGATAACCTTTCTGCCTGGGGAGGCTTTCCTGTTACTGCACAAGGAGGTGGGGCAGTCAGCTTGCTGAGCTGAGGAGGCAGAGGCTGGGGTTCCAGGCTGCTGCAGTAGCTGGAATTTGCAAGGAAAGGCGACGGAGAACATGGGGCTGTGCAGAGAAGTCTTCATGGGATTCCAAGTGGTTCTTGTCTGAGTCTGGGCTGCACATGCAGGGGCCCAGCAGAGCTCACCCGTGGCAGGAGATGTTGGAATTCTGACCTTACCAGAGCAGAGACCTTTCTGAATACCTTGGGGCACTTAGCTGAGACCACACCCTAAGTAAAGGTCATATCTTAGGACTAAGTTCAAAACTGAAATGGACCTGCCCTCACAAGGAACAAAACCAAGTCTAGCAGAACCAAAATGACCCACCAGAATAAAACACAACCTCCTTTATGAGAGGGTGACATAGTCCAGACTCTCTACAATGTGCCATCCACAACGTCCAGCCCAAAATCAAAAACTGCTAGACACACAGAGAACCGGGAAATGTGACCAATAATAAGGAAACTAAGTACTCAATAGAAACAGATCTTGATCTTGAACAGCCACCTCAAGATGGCTCAGATGCTGGAATTAGCATACAAGGATGTTAAAACAGTGATTGTAAACATGTGAAGAACTTCAAGGATAATTTTTTCATAGTGAGTGAACAGATGGGGAATCCTAGCAGAGAAATGGAAACTATAGAGAAGAATCAAGTGGAAATTCTGGAGCTGAAAAGTATATCTAAACTTTTAAATTTACCGGATGTGCTTAACAGCTGGTTGGAAACTGCCAAAGAAACGGTCAGTAAAATTGAAGATGGACCAATACAAATTATCCTGTCTGAAGAACAGAGGGGGGGAAAGGATTTTTTTTAGTGAAGAGAGCTTCAATGACCTCTGGGATGATTTCAAGCAGTCCAGTATATGTATAACTATAGTCCCAGAGGAGAAAGAATGGGGCAAAAATATATGCATGTATGTATATATGTATATGTATATGTATTTGAAGAAATAATGGCAGAAACTTTTCCAAGAAGCTCAACAAATCCCAAGATGATAAACACAAAAAGAACCACACCTAGGCACACCTTGATCAAATTTCTGAAAACAAAAGATAAAGAGAACATATTCAAGGCAGCCAGTGGGAAAAAGAAACATTACATACAGCAGTATGAAAAAATGACTGACTTGTCATAGAAACAATGGAAGCCAGAAGACAATGGAATGGTGTCTTTAAAGATACATCTTGTGGGGACTTCCCCAGCAGTCCAGGGGTTAAGACTCCGCGCTTCCACTGCAGGAGGCACGGGTTTGATCCCTGGTCAGGGAATTAAGATCCCACATGCCACAGAGCAGGGCCAAAAAATAAAAAATAAAGGTACATATTGTCACCTTATGGGACAACTGCCAAAAAATGTTAGAGAGGCAGAGTTAAAAGGCCAATGGAGGAACTAAAATAAAATACTAAAACTATTCTATTTACCCAAAAGAAGGCAGAAAGGGAGGGAAAAAAAACAAAAGACACCTAGAAAACCAATAGGAGGCTGGACCTGAAGGTGACTCCATGGCTGCCGACTGTTGGCCAGGTCAGAGGTCAGATGCAAATGACTCACCAGGGTCAAGGCTCTCCTGACGGGGCCCAGCCTCCCCCCGGCTTCGTGTGCTTCCACAGCACAGTCAGGGCCTCCAGACTCCTCCCCCGCCACTCCAAGCTGCAGACTCAGCCCCTGGCCCATGGCCCTTCTGGTACCAGCCCAAGCGAACCTCTGTGCCATAGCGGGTTCTTTATCAGTGTGGCCCTTCCAGGGTTCCAGACCGTTTCCCCCGTCCAGAACTCTGACACGCTTGCCTCAGTTTCACCACGCCCTCCTTGAATGCTCACCATACGGGCCCTCATGTTGGCTGACCCCCACTCCCACCCCACGGTGGGAGGGCAGGAGCTGGGCCATCTGCCCGTTCTGGTGTCCCCAACACCCGGCACCAAGAGGAACACGACAGATACCCAGCTGGGACCACTTCTGCCACCCACCCTGCCCTCCTCCCCTTGCAGGAGGCTGTGGACGACATCCTCTCGGCTCTGAAGCTCAGCCCAAGAACGGCGGTCCCTGAGATCCGCTCTCTGAAGCCAGAGGTCCAGGCCCTCATCACGCAGGGCCTCTCATCCCGCTGCCGGGCCCTCTTGATCCAGCTGCCGGACACAGGGGCCCGCCTGAGCAACGAGGACGCCCAGAGCCTCCTGGCCGCGGGGGAAGCACTGATCGAAATCGATGCCGGGCAGCCCAGCTGGCACATCCTCCTGGCAGACGTGCTGGCTGCAGTGGGTATGTGTCGGCCCAGACATGAAGAACGTGGGCATCTGTCCCTCCTCCTCCCATCCCTGGATCCTTTTCTGTAAAATGGGAGAAAGAGACTCAGGGCTCAATGGCTTCTAAGTTCCCCTCCACCCTGAATCCCAGGACCTGGTCCCCGTATGGGTCCTCTGTGTGGCTTTGCCCACTGGGAGATGAGACAAAGGAGTGATTTGGGGTTTCGTAAAAGGCTTAGATGCTCAGGCCCCTCATTAACTCATGCATTTATTCAGCAGCTGTTTATCGAGTGCCCTTTTCTAGGTGAGATTGTCTCAGGCCCACATGTGTCGGTCTTTCCTGCAAAATCTTGAAAATATTTCGGCACTAATTTGAAAGGGGAGACCTCTCTGCAGCCTGCGTTTCGCGGGCCTGTCATCGTCACCTCCAAGCCTGTGAGATGCCCCCACCAAGGCCTTCAGGGCCTCCGGGGCTGCTCTAACCCCAGGCGGCCCCGCTCAGGAGAGAGAGCAGGTCCTTGCAGGGACCACGGTGAGGGGGCTTAGAGTCCTGCTACCCCACCAGGGGGGCCGAAGAGTTTAGTGACCGCCCCCAAGTCGAGGGGCTGGGTCACCAGGTGAGTCCGTGTGAGCGACATGGCGTCACCGTGCCCCTCCGCTCCCTGCTCCTTCCTTCTGGTGCTGAGCCCCTCCATCAGCCAGCCACTCCCAGAGCCAGCCCCAAGAAAGGCTGAACTGGGCTTCCCAGTGGCCCCCCTGCCCCAGCCCCACGCTGACTGTCCTTCCCCAATCCCTGACAGGCAGCTTTGAGGAGGCTGGCGCCCGCCTGCAAAAAGTCCTGCACCTCGCCCCTGCATCAGAGGCGGCCCGGGCCCGGCGTGGCCTGCTCCGGCTCAAGAAGGGTGATGTGCCGGCCGCCACACAGGACCTGCAGCGTCTGGCAGAGACAGACGCCCAGGACCTCAGCTTCCTGCTGCATCTCCTGGAGGCCTCGGAGAGGCAGAGCCTCGCCCAGGTGGGCGCAGCACCCCACGGAGGCCCCAGCCCAGCCCCTCTCCAGCACCTCAGGTCGGAGACCCCCCGGCCCGGGGCTCTGGGTAGTGCTGAACTCCCCGTGCGCCTGATCTCACCTGGACGTGGGGTGGGATGGAGGTTCAAGCGGGAGGCACCCGGATCTAGCCAGCTCAAGCCCTGACACCCCCAGAGACCTCAGGGCTTCTTTACATGAGGCGTACAAGCCACAGCTGAGTCGGGGTCAGAGAGAGGGAGGGGACCCCATCCGCAGAGCCCGACTGAGCCAGGCAGGCACACCTGGCCCTCGTTGGAAGCCCACCCCAACCCCCAGGTCGGGCCAGGAGAGGCGTGTCCCTCCCAGTGAGCGCGTGGGTGGCGGGCCGGCTCCTGCCCCTGGGGAGCTGAGAGGGACCCTGAAGGCATGCTGGGCTGGGGCTGCTGCCCCTCTGGGTGGGTGACTGTTCCACTGCTCATCTGACAAGAACAAAGAGCACCTTCCACCAGGCCCCGGGTGGAGCCGCTGCCTGCACTGTGGCCCTGGCAACTTAGCGGGGGACCGTTTGGGGGGAGGGGGAGTTCACTTCAGGGGGTGAAAGTGTAAGGAAGACCCTGAGACAGGGAGTGGGGCTTCGAGGCGGCCCTGGAGGTGAGACTACAATGGCGACAGGCCAAGGCAAAAGCCTGGAGGCAGGAAGGATCTCAGAGTGTTCAGGAAACAGGTGGGCAAAATGCAGCTGGTGTGGCGTGCAGGAGGAGGGGCTTGGGGTGGGGGGCAGAGGGAAGGGTGTCCTCCATTCTGGTCTGGCCACCTTATTCCCTTCACCTGCTGGAGGCAGGAGCAGGAGAGGCAGGACTGGGGGAATGAACACTGCAGAGTGGATTTCCCTGCAGTGGCTGAATTTAACCTTTTTTTTTTTTTTGGTGGGGGCGGGCAGTGAAGGGACCAGCAGGTTGGAGTGGGGAGGGGCCAAAAGCATCAGCCGGTGAATCAAACCCCTGCGCGGCCTGGGGCAAGTATTTCCCCTCCTTATGCTTCCGTGGGCTCTATCACTCAGGGTCCTTCAGGAAAACAAACACCGCACTAGGTGTTTCAACGAGGGAGTCAGTAGGGGAGGTGGCTAAATGAGCATTAGGGACGGAAGGAGCGAAGCGAGCAATGGGTCATGCAGCGGGGACAGCCCTCGTAGGGTCATGCAGGGGGGACAGCCCTCGTAGGGCTGAGGGGGCCAAGGAGCGTGTTAACAAGGCCTAGAACTCAGAGGAGCGGCCGCGGAGCCCGGGGATGTCGGAGGAGGGGGCCTGGCTGGGGTCTCAGAGCCTTGAGGTGGGGGCAGGGGGGCTCTAAGCTGGGAGGGGGGAGCTAGGTGAGGGTCTCTGAGTTCACAAGGCGGGGCTGGGCAGAGCTCTGTCTCTGAGTTCAAACGACGGGCTGGGCCCGGAGGAGAGCACTAGGCAGGGCCGCCTGGAGCCCAGATTCGGTGCCGCCAGAATTCGCTCGACGTTGGGCCGTGGCATGGCAACGAGGGCCGACCCGGAAGTGAGACGGAAGTAGTGGCGCCCCGTTTCCGGCGATAGTACGGCTGCGCGGCCGGTGGCTCCACGCTTCTCTCCAGCTCCGGGGGGACCACGCAGAACCCGTGGGGAGGGCGCTGCACGGAAAGGACGGGTCGCCGGTCCGCGTCGCACAGCAGGGCCGAGCTGGCTCCAGCCCGGGCTCCGGCCGCCCGCCAGCCTGTGTGCGCGGTCGGGCTGGTGGGAAGACAGGACCACGCGTTCACCCCGCCGGTGCCGGGTGCCCTGTGCTCTCCTGGGGACAGGCGGGGAGCGGGGGCGTTGCTACCACCTGGCTGCGTGGAAGAGGGAGGGTCAGCAGGAGAGGGAGGGTCTGGAATATGCCCCTTCAGTCCGTGGGGAGCCACTGTGGGTTCTTGGGGGCAGGAGGAGCCGAATGGGCAGGCGGATTTACCCAGGGCAGTTCGGGGGAAGAGGTAAGGCGTTCTGGCAGGTTTGGAGAGTGGGCTTCAGTCACACTCAGAAAAGGAGAGTGAGCCTGGGGGGCAGAGGAGAGGCATCGGCCCTCGGGGCTGCGCCATCCAGACGGGGGCAGCGGGGGACTCAATCCAGCAGTCCCCGGGGAGAGAAGTGCTAGGGTGGACAGCGCCCTCTGATCTCTGGCCTTGCCCTACAGCATCCAGCGAGAATGAGGCTGGGTCCACCACAGCCCTCCTGCACGCCCCGCTCTGCCCGTCCCAGGGGAGCAGACACAACCCCAGCCCCTGGGCCATGCTGGCAGGCGCTGGCAGTGCAGGGGGCGCCCGGAGAGTGTGTCCCTGGCCTTGACTCTGGCTCCACAGGGCCTGCGGGAGCAGCTCGTTGGTTAGCAAAGTGAGAAGCACAGTAGCGCAAAGCAGACCCTGCTTTTCTGGCCCGGGGCGCGGGGGAGGCTCGAGGAGCAGGCTGAGCAGAGGCGGCGTTTGCCGGTGTCCTCGGGGCCAGGGCAGCCTCGGGAGGGTGGGGGGGCCTGTTGCGGAGGTGGCTTTGCTGGGAAGAGCAGAGGGAAGGGGAGGGAGGGGAGGAGGTCACCCAGGTAAGAGAAGCTGGGCCGCAGGTGGGGCGGTAGGGCTGTGAGAAGGGGGAGGACGCCTTCTGAGCAGGGCCTGCCTGCGGGAGAGCTTGCAGGGTGGAGGGATTGCAGCGGGTGGCCTGTGCCCTGTGCCTCCACCGCTTCCAGAGGGAGCGGGCGGCTTCTGCCTGGGGAACAAGCAGCGGTCAGCCCGTGAGGGGCCTTCGGCGTTCTGGGTTGACCTGACCTCCCTCCCTCCGTCCTGTCTGTGCAGGCCGCAGCCCAGGAGGCTGACACCCTCATGAACTCAGGGCGGCCCGGCCAGGCGCTGGGCTACTGCTCACTGGCCGTCCTGGCGGGTGGCAGTAGCGCCTGTCACCTGCGCCGGCGGGCTGCCTGCCTAGCCGAGCTACAGGAGTTTGGCCGGGCACTCGGGGACCTGGACCACGTGCTCCGAGAGGGTTCAGGGGACGGTGACCTCCAGGCACGGACGGAGGACTTCTGCTCCCAGGGCCGCCTGCTTCTGAGCCTGGGGGACGAGGCCGGGGCTGCCGGGGCCTTTGCCCAGGCCCTCAGGCTGGCGCCCGCCCTAGCCCAGAGCAACCTGTGGCAGCGGCCAGGCCGGGCCCCCGCTGCCCACGCGCTCCTGTGCAGGGCCCAGCACTGCCTAGACGAGCAGCGCTACACAGAGGCCTGGACGGCGGCCGAGGGCGGCCTCCTGGTGGACCCGGAGCACAGCGGCCTGAAGAGACTGAAGGCGAGAATCCGGAGGGAGGCGTCCTCGGGCTGCCGGCTCCACTGACCCAGCGCTCCCCAGGCCCAGCCGTGGGACCACCCTGTCGTTAGCATTTCTCGTCCGGACCCTGGGGTGCACCCCGCCCCCAGATCGGGGAGGTGCTCACCCACCCTCCCCCTCCTCCCAGTCCTGGGGTGGGCTGGCAACAACCAGCCTCGGGAAGCAGAGCGGAGAGCTCCCCACTTGCCTGAGTCAGCATCCCAGGAGGCTCGGGGACCCTCCCCTCAACAGCAGCCTGGTCCCCAAAGCTGCGGCCCTCTTGGCCCACACGTGGGGCTCGGGCCTCGGAGAGCAGCCCCAGTCCTGTCCCTGGCTTGGGACCTGCAGGTTGGACGGGGTTCAGACCGGCCCCTCGTGGCCCTGGGGAGACGGTGCCAGCCCAGGAAACCCTCCTCCAGGTGTGAAGCAGCCCTTGACCCTGGCCTGACGTTCGGGCCAGCCTCCTGCAGGGCCTGGGCCCCCTCAAGGACAAAACTCCCAAGCTGGGCCCCGAACCCACGCTTTCATCAAGGTTGCTCTCCAGGGAACCCAGTGCCTCCTCCCCCACCTGCCATGCAGAGCCCTCCGCCCCCCGAGGGGCCCCGATGAGCAGGGCAGCCAGGCGTCTATTCGGCAGGTCTCCGGCAAAGCTGCCTGATGTCAAGGCGCTTCCTACGTGGAGTAAACTTAGCCACCCCCGCCCACCACAGTTTGCTTGGAAAACCTTCTCTCCTGGAGGGAGCGGAGAAGCCCACCCTTGTCCCATCACCGGGGGTTTCAAAGAAGCCAGGTCCGAGTTACACAGTTTTTCTCTCCACGAACGCAACTGCTGGACAGGCCATCGGGTAAAGCCAGGGGCCAGGGGGTGCATTCGCCCCTGCTGTCCTCCCCCCAAGACGTCCTGCCCTCATCCGTCCCCTCAAGGCCAGAGCTCCTCACGCTGAGCCTGCAGGAGCCCGACGCGCCACAGCTCTCCAGGACCTGATGCTCTGCAGAGCCCCCAACGTGCCTCCCACCCCCGGCTCCTCACTGCTGAGCTGGAGGCTGAGAAGCCGGGCCTGGATGTGTCCCGACAGAGGGCACGGAGGGCAGCCCTCTCCCTGCAGCCTGGCCGCCTGGCCTCATCGCCTGCCCCTGCGGGGCGCCAGGACTGCTCACAAGTGGGCCTCTCAGCCCGCGGCTTCCTCTCCGCCCTCCTCCAGGGCAGAAGCTGGGAAGGTGGAGCTAAATGCTATCAAGCCCCTCACCACCGAGCGCATCTCCCCAAAGCTTTCACGTGTGTTACTGCTTTCTTTTTCTCCCTGGAGGCTAAAGTAAGCTCGTCCTGGTCTGAAAGCTGAGGCTGGAAAGGTCCAAAGATTCGCACATGGTCACAGTCAAGTTAGCTGGGATGTCTGGGAACCACGCCCAAGCTCCCGGCTCTCCGGGCAGCTTCAACAGAAGACAGGCCTACGGGACCTGCAGAGAGGGGCTCATTCTCGCAGTTCCACGGGCAAAGTCGGCCCTGCCCCGAGTCGTCCCCACCCACCTCCACCTGGGCAGGGGGTCGTTCTCACAACTGCAGGTACATGTGAGGCCGCTGTCCCAGCCTCCCGTCGTGGCACTCAAGTGGCCAAGGACTAGCGGACGCCGGGTGGCCTCCGTAGCGGAATGACCAGGCGGGTCTGATATAAATCACACTCTTCCCCGAGAGCAGATGCCGCACCTTGTTTTCTCAAAATCACGTTTCAGGGTACCAAGAAAATGTTTATGATGTGGTATAGAGAGCATTACCCACTCTCAAGACAATAAAGCTATAAATTAATTTTTTTAAATTCCCTGCAGGTGAAACACCTCTTGGATCCAACAGGAAATCAAATCTGGAATTGCAGAATGTTGGAAAAAATAACAGTGACAAAAATAGTCCAGGGAAGCCCCTAAGGGATACAGTGTCCAGAGGGAAGTTCACACCCTGAGGATATAACTGACCAACGAATAGGAAGCACATCCTCATCTTGAGAAGTTAAAAAAAGACAGTAAAATAGAGAAAATCAGCAGGTAGGAATTAGTAACAATAGGAGCAGAAAGTAATGAATTAGGAATAGAAAAATGGAAGAACTCAGAAATCCAAAATACAATTCTTCAAAAATCAAATAGATGAACCAGTAGCTAACTTAATCTAGAAAGATGGAAAAAGCACAAAGACAAATTTTTTAAAGTAATAAGGACAAAATAACAGGAAATTTAAAGAATCATAAGGCATTACTTTTCTCAATTCTGCGCAAATAAATTTGAAGGCCTGGATGAAATGTATAGGTTCTTAGGAAAACATTATTTAACTAAACTAACTCCAGAGTAGACGTAAAAATTACACAGGACAATTACCGTGGAGGGAAACAGAAGGTTGTTAGGGAGCTTTCCCCAAAGCAGCTCCGGTTCCAGATGGTGTCAGGGAAGATCTGCCAGCCTTTAAAGAACAGTCAACTCGTAATTGCTTTCAACTCCTTCATAGCCAAGAAAAAGAAGAAAAGCTTCCAAGTTATTTTTTTTTCTATCAAAGTATAGTTGATTTACAATATTGTGTTAGTGTCTGGTGTACAGCAAAGTGATTCAGTTATATGTGTATATATCTGTATTCTTTTCTTTCGATTCTTTTCCATTATAGTTTATTACAAAATAGTTACTATAGTTCCCTTCCAAATTCTTTTTTGAAGAAAGCATAATCTCAACCAAATGAAAGCCACAAACCAATTTCATTTAGAGATTTCCAGTTCAGAAACCCTAAATGAAATACCAACAAACCTGAATCCAACAGCACGTTAAAAGAATAACACACCACAAGCAACGTACACGGGAATGCAAGGATGGTTCAAAATTAAGAAAGATGTTCATATACTTTATCGCAGAAATAGACCTAAGGAGAAAGTAAGTCCCGTGCCCCTTCCTGGGTCTGTAGCGGGGGCACGGGTCACGCGTGATAAGTCCACTCCAACATGTCATCTCCCTGCGCCTTTGGGTTCCTTCCTCTACGGCACACGAGGGAGGTTCTGGCACCTCAGCTTCATTGGCTACAGGCCACCATTAAGTCCAGATAGAGTCACTACCCGTGTGCCGTGAGCCAACACACAAGTTCAGAATCTTTGGCAGGTGCACCCATGTGAATGGAGCCAACCCGGCCCAGTGCCGGGCTCCCTCCACTGTGGTCTGACACCCCTAGACCCAATCCCCACACATAATCCTCAGGTTCCTCAGTGTCAGTTAATTATATCTTGAAAGTGTTTGGGTGGGTATGCTACTTCCTTCTGGGACAGATTTCATACTTTCCCCCACCCTGAGCACGCTGAGACTGGATCCTGCTTATGGGTCTGGGGTCAGCAGGTGCTGGGGGTTGAGTAGAATGAGGATACTCTTTCTAGGCACCTGATCCACGTGAGGTTCTCGCAGGGTTTATAGTGAAGAAGGGCTCATCTCCTCATGCCCTGGAGGGGCTCAGAGGACCCCGGGGGTTCAAGGTTCTCAGCTTCATCTGAGCCCGACCAGACACCCCATCCCTCGTTTCAGGGTCCCATTCCTTCCCAATCAATGCCCGAACTTTCTCGTAAGAAACTTGGTGAGGCTGTGAAGGCACCAACACTGCTGGGATTGTCCTACTCACAGCATCAAAGGTTGCGTTTGACTTTTAGCCACATCAGCCCCGTGCTGGTGAGGAATGAGGGACTTTTAGGGCTGGAGCTGGAGCTGAGTGCAGACCTGAGCTCGCGAGTGTCCAGGACACCAGGGACCCCGCGGCTGCTGTCATTCCATCAACAGTGGGGACAGCCCTCAGCTCCCGAGGCCCAGATTCAGCTGTCGCATCACAGCCGAGCTCGGTGGCAGCTCGGTCACTCCCAAAGCCACCACGTGCCACGAGTCACATCTCCCACGGCCTCAGGCCCAAGGACACAACCAGGCCAGTCCCCAAACCCCATCTCTGGAGGCACCTCCTGGGGCCACTCCTAGTGACAATTTATGTGTCATCAGGGTCCACTCAGGAGACAGAAACCGCACCCAGTGACTCAAATAGCGAGAATTTAATATAAAGAACAGTTAGTTATGGGGGTAAAATAACTCAAGGGATCATGGAAGTAGCAGCCGAGTTCCAAGACAGGCAACCCGCCCCTTGGCACGGGCCCCTCCCGCCCCCAGGTGTTTCCCAACCACACTGCTGGGCCAGACATTGCACATCTGTCTTCTCCTCTGACTCCGTGACAAACCTTGTAGGGGAGGGGACCAATGTTCCAGCTATTGGGGCTGGGTTGGGCACTCAGTGACGGAGCCCTGGGGCACAGTCAGACCGCCCTGGCTCCTTCCCTTCTGTCCAGGAGGCCCCAAGGCCTGGCTTCAGGACGCAGCGAGCAGGGGGTGGTGTGGGGGCTCCCAGAGGCCCGGCCCCTATCCCAGCTCTCCAACTGCCTCAAAACTATTTAACCTCTTCCAGCCTGGAGGTCTTCTCCAAGCGGGGCACCTCGTGCCTGCCTGGAGCGTGGATGGGCAGGGCCAGGAGAGGTCCGGTTCCCATCGTGCTGAGGCCCAGAAACGCACCTGCCAGGGGATGCTGGGCTTCCTGCAGAGGACAGGACCTGCCCCAGACCACCCAGCCCGAGAGCGTGGGGCAGGGAAGGACTGGACCCAGCAGTGAAGGGCAGGTGTCTACAGGGTCTGAGGGTAGCCCCGGAACAGAGGCTGCTCCCTGGCTGCCACGGTCCCAGGACTGATGAGGGAAGGGATGCCCACCCCCTACCCTCATGGGGCACTGCCTTCTTGGACCCCAGAGCTGAGGCTGGGCCTCAGACCTCCACATCCCGCATCTACTGCCTGAGAGACAGGGAGGGCTGGGCAGGGAGCCCGCACTGGCCCCTGAGCTCACCTAGGAGGAAGGACTAAAATCCACCTGGCGGAGGTGTCCTGAGCAGCTGGGTCGCTGTCTGTCTAGGGACCCGGCTGGGGCTGGGCGTCTGTAGCTCCTTGGCCTGTGGACTCCCCCGCCCCGCTTCCCAGCTTCTCTTGGAAGGGAGCCAGCACTGCTAGGCTTGGTTCCCCCCAGAACCTGCCGGCCTCAGCGCAGTGCCTGCTAGGAGGCCGGGCCAGGACCCCAGGCTCCTTGCTCCCTCACAGTTTCTATCTCTCACTGATGGAGCTACAGGCGGGGAGGACCCAGAACGGGGCAGTGTGGGTGGGAAAGCGCAGCTGAGCTCCGGAGACCGGCCAGCCCCTGCATCCAAGCGGCCTCTGGCAGGGATGGGGGCCGCTCTGGCTGCACTGCGTCGAGCGTGGGTCCCCAGGGCCATCACACTCTGGGAAGGAGTCTCTAGCTGGCAGGCTGGACCCTGACCCATCTCTGGCTCCCAGGAAGGGCAGTTGCAGCTTCTCAGTCCCCTGACCTTGACCTCATCCCCATTCAGGCCAGCAGCCCAGACAGCTTCCAGGCCAGGCTGACAGCTCCCTGCTCTGGCTGGGTTTGTTCGGGGGAGTGGAGGGCTGCCAGGGCAGCCGGGGGGCTGAGGAGAGCCTTGCCTGGGGGTCAGGGTGGTTTCTGGATCTGAGCCCCTGAAGCGCTGCCCTCCTCCCAGGGAGGGGGCCAACCTAAGAGGCCACCTGAACGTGGACTGGAATATTCCAACAAGACCCAGTGCGGTGAGGGGGTGGCATGAGCGGCTGTTTACCCTCAGACCCCCGGCTCTGTGGCCTGGCCCCTGGCCTTGGACACCCTTACAGGGTCCCAGGGGCCTGGGAGGATCCCTCTGCCCATGGGATTCTGAAACAGAGGCAGAACCATGCTGATGACCGAGTCGGGCCCAAAGAAGGGACATCTGGGTCCTGACAGGGGCCTACTCCACGCAGAGCCCCCCCAACCCGGCCCCCACCCCTGGGCCAGGGACGCCCGCCTAATGCTCTGAAGCACTGGGGTGCCTCTGCGAAGCCCGGAGGGCCCCTCCTGTCCCCTAGCCAGGGCCGCCTGCCTCCTAGGGGTTAGGGTCTGAGCCTCGAGACACCCCAGGGGCGGAGAGGCAGCCGAGCCCCACGCCAGCTGAATGTGGGTGTCTCTGGGTGGGGACCCCCCCATCATGATGAGCAGGGACGCCTCCTTCCCTGACACCCCGGCAAGACCCCCAGAGCCCACCAGCCTCACTGGAGATGGAAGGGAAAGGACCCCGCGGCCAGGGTGCTCCTCTGGTTCCGACCTCTCTCGGGCAAGGTGGGCAGGGTGAGGAGAGGGATCTGGCCGTCCTTCCCAGGAGCCTTGCGGCCCCTTCGGACTGAGGGGTCCAGAAGGAGGGAGGAGGGGCAGGAGGCGGGGCCCTCAGCCCCCGAGGGACACCGCTCATCAGGAAGCCTAGAGCCCCCTCCCCCCACACCAAACCCGGATGGAACCTGCCAGCTGTGAGCAGGGGGCGGGTCCAGGCCTCCAGAGAACCCAAGCCCGCATCACAAAGGAGGCCCGGAAGCCGCACCGGCCTCTCACAGCCCCACCCCTGGGAGCCCTCCCAACCCAGCCTTCGGAGACCTGCCTGTGGGTAGCGGCCTGTCTGAGTGACCCGCAGGTGAGCCGGGCCAGCTTTCCTGGGCAGTGCGGCCGGGGGAACACTCTCCAAGCGCCGGCCCATTTCCCAGGCCGTGGGGCAGGCAGCCCAGCACCCCGGAAGTCAGCGGACAGAGTGAAGTGGATTAACTGAGTGACGAGCGGAGTCTTTAGTTCTGATCAGAGAAGGAAGACGCTGGTGACCCCAGAGCCACAAGTGCCAGGCGAGGCTCAGACCCGGCCATTCATTCATTCGACAGTCGTCGATGGATGCCTCCAAGGTCGTGGGCACCCGTCTAGGTCCCGGGGACCAGGCAGAAGGAGCCCCCTCCCCTGGCACTGACGTTCCCAAGGGGGCGGTGGGCAACAGAAATAGAAATAAGGGCCGTAGAGTCTGAACCGTAGGTGAGGTGGTGAAGCAGGTCAGGTCTGGGGGCAGGTGGGGGCCGGACCCGGAGAAGGCCTAGCTGAGGTGACCTTGAGCATGGACTTCCAGGGGCGAGGGGGTCAGGTGGGGATCCGGGGTGGGGAGTGCAGAGACGGGTGATGGGGGCCAAGGAGGCTCCTGCGATCAGAGCGGGCCTGGCTTCTCCTCTCTGGTTGGTTCACGTGACAGGTGATGCCGGAGGTTGAGAGACCCACCCCCCCACCCCCCAGTGAGTCGGGACAGGTGTTGGCAGTTGAGAACAGCTAACCCAGCCCTGGGCGATCTCCGGGCTGCGCTTACCTGCCCGCGGGCACCTGCCCGTGGGCGGGTGGGACAGGGTCTGTCCTCTGTCCTGGGGCGGGGCTGGGCTCCCACCCCCACCTCAGGAGTGTGAGCTTGTGTGAGGACTGAAGCTCCCCCGGGGCCCAGGCACATTTCTGGGTCAGGGCTCTGTGTGCCAGCAACAGAGGCATGCACACGAGCACACACACATACACCCAGGAGCACGTGCACGCCTGTGCAGGCACACATGCTCGCTCACACACACCAGGGAGCACGTGCAGCCCTTGGTCCGCTGTCCCCACCTGACCGGAGCAGCACACCCTCTCCTGCACACAGCAGCAGCCCTGACTGGCTGGAGAAGGTGTCCCTTCTGTAGTGACAGGGTGGGGAGACGGTGGGAACTGCAGGCCAGCCAGGTGACCCCTGGGGCTGCCCTGCCGGGGCCCGTCGTGGCCTGCGCGGTCACCACTGCATAGGTTCCTGTCATTCTCGCCTCCCCCTTACCCCTCGGGCTCCAGGCAGGAACAGTGGGCAGGGAGCCCAGTGGCCCAAGCCACCTCCCAGAGCGTGTCCCTGGTGCACCCAGGCCCCCAGCTCCCGGACCCCCCCTCAGCACAAGAACCCCAGGCAGGCTCTGATGCAGAAGCCCCTTGACAAGCCTGGGAGCTGGGCCTCTGGGTCCCGCATACCCACCGCGAGCTGTGAGCGGAGGGGCCCCGGACCAGCCCCTGCCAGAGAACAAGCTTGGAGGGGACTGCCTCCAGAAGGGACGGCCACCAGGGCCAGCAGGCCAGTCCTGCCCCACCCCCCCGCACTCAGACTCTGGCCCTGGGAGAGAGAGGAAAGCCCTCAGGCACCGGCCGACTGTGGCCTTGGGATGGAGAGAGGCGCTGAGCACCCGCCAGCGGCAGGCAGGGCCTCAGGAGCTCCCCACCGCGTCCCCCGGCCCTGGCGCCCCAGGCTGTGTGGACGCCGCCCTGGCCTTGGTCTTGGGGCTTCTCAGCTGTGCGCTTTCCCCGTCTAGAGACTTGCAATGAGAAAGCCCGAGAGCCGGGCGGGGACGGTGGAGACGGCAGGCCGCGCAGGGCAGAAGCACCGAGGCTTCCTGCAGGGAGGGCTGCTGCTCCTGGTGACGGGCGCCCTGGTCGCCCTGGGCCTCCTTGACGCCGACAGAAGAGGTGAGTGAGGGCGCCCCTCCCCTCGGGCCGCCACCGACACCCTGCTCACCCCTCTTCCCCACGCGGCCTCGGCAACGCCTGCGTGCCCGCCCACCTGGGTAAGCCAGCCATGGAGCGGGCAGGTGGGGTCTGCTCGGGGCACCGGGGGCTGCCGGGCTGTGCTGCAGCCCGGAGAGAAGGGGCACTGACCTGCGGGGGCCGGGGCCCTTCCAGAAGGCTCTGCCCAGGCGCCGGCTGGCACAAGGCTGGTTCTGCCGGCTCTGAGCTGGCGGGCCCCTGCGGGACTCCCGAGACGCGGCAGAGCGGTTCCCCCCGCCGCATCTGCGCGGCCCCCTCCCCTCCCCTGCCGCACAGGGCGCTGCAGTTCCCGGCCGGCCCAGCAGCAGGAGCCCGCGCTCCAGCACTGGGGACCCGCGGCCCAGCATCCCTCCAGCCAGCGGGGCTCGCCTGCCGCCTCCCGGGCTGCCATCCTGCGGAGAACCTGCTGGGATCCCCCTCCCGGCCTCCTGAAGGCCGGGGTCCCCGGGGCCTCGTGGCTTCCCAGGCTCTGCTTTTTGCACAGTGGTGAGTGGGGCCAGGCCGGGGTCCTAGGGAGACGGGGATGCCAGGGCCACCCTGCAGGAGCACCCCCGCTCACACTCCCTCCCCCGTCTCCCCAAGACCAACGTGGAGGAGCCTGGACTGTTCCGCCCTTGGGTCAGGAGGCACTGCGGGGGCGGGGGGAGGTGCTCGCGTGCCTGCGCCTGGGCACCAGGTGGCCCGGGTCAAATCCCAGAGGCACCTTTCTCCCGGCAGGCACAGCCTCGGGCACGGCTGGGAGGTGCAGTTGGTTCCTCCTGCAGGTGGGTGCGTGGCCAGGTGGGCTCAGGACTCAGGAGGATCTGCAGGGGAAGCCCTCCCCATGGCCCCAACAGTAGCGCAGCACAGACTTTGTTACTAGAATATTCCCTCACTGGCCAGAGCCACCTGCGCTGTGGTGGGACCATCCATCCATCACTGGGCAAGGCTGTTTCTGAGAACCAGAAGCGGGTGCTGCCTGCAGATGTGGTGGGCGGCCCCTGCCCAGCGCTGCTCCCACCTGACCAGGTGCCTGGCCGGACCCTGCCAGCCGCTGCCGTCTCTGGCCCGTCCGGGTCTCCTGGCAGGGTCGATGGACACTTCATCTCCATGGGCACGGGCTGTGGGGAGGGACCGCTCACTGCTCGGAGAGCCCTGGAGAGCCCTGGAGAGCCCAGACCCCAGGGAACCTCTGTCCAGGACTACTGGGCCTCAAACACCTGGCTGAGAGGCTGCCAGGGGACAGGGCTGACCCCCCGCCCCACCCCAGTCCTCATCTAGGTGGTACCACCCTGACAGCAGGGACCCTCCCTGCCCAGCCTGCCTCCTCCTTGTGGTCCCCTAAGTACAAGTGGGGTCTCTGCCAGGGCCCTTCAGGCAGGACTCCTGTGCCGCCACCCCCCGAAATGACCCAAGCCGATCTCGGCCTCAGGTCCTGATGGAGCCCGTGGAAGAGTTTAAATGCTGCATTATTATTTATTTCTAAATACTTTCTCATCCACTATGGTTTGTTTTTTTTTTCATTGATTTATGAGTTATTTAGAAATCTCTCTTTTTAAAATCTCTAGATGCTTGGAGACTTTTTCTTAGTTACCTTTTTAAATTGGTTTCTAATTTAATTGCATTGTTGTCAGCAACTGTGGTTTATGTGATGTTGATTCTTTGGTATTTGCTGAGGCTTGCTTTAGGGCTAACACACGGTCAGTTTTATAAATAATCCACGTGTGCACGTGCAGTACACACAATCACCGTCAGGTGAAAGTGGAGATACAGGCAGAGGTTTAGATGCATCCATTAGGTCAATCAAATCATCTATATGTTTGGTTTTTTCCATTTTCTTGAACTTTCAATTATTGAAAGATGTGTGTGCTAAAACCTTGCCCTAGAGAACTATCAATTTTCTTTGTAGTTATGCCAAGTATTAATTTGTGTGTTTTAAGGTTAAATTATGGGTATTCCCTGGCTGTCCAGTGGTTAGGACTCCATGCTCTCACTGCCGAGGATGCGGCCAAAAAAAAAAAAAGCCACATTATTATGTGGATGCAAATTTAGAATCAGTGTATCTTCACTCTGTATGATTATGTAACGCCCCTTTATATCTTAACAGTGCCTTTTGCCTTAATATGTTTTGTTTTAAATTCTGTTTTGTCTGATATGAATTAGCATTTGTTCTCTCTTTTTTCCATTCTTTTTCTTTGAGACTTTGTCTCTTTAGCTTTAGGTGTGTCTTTTGGAACCGTGTACAGCTGGATTTTGTCTCCATCTAGTACCTGGAGGATTTAGTCTATGTGTATTCACACAGAAATGTATGATTTTTTTCTGTAGTGTTCTTTTGTGTTTCTAATACCTCTTCTTTCTCTTTCCTTGCCTTCTTTTGGATTGATCTATTATTTTTCACTCTGTTTTCCTGCAACTATCTTGAAAGTTTTATATTTCTAATCCTTTTAATGGTTACCTTAGATTTTTTGTTTTAATATTTATTTCAAAAGTTATAGATAAACCTTTTTCAGAAAATTGAGTGTTTTTTTAATAAAACTTAAGAGTGGAAAATACAATCCTACACCCACAATCCTGCCTCCTGGAATTCTACTCCTCAGAAAGAGCCATATTCATTGTCTAGTGCAGAGGTCTGCAAACTATGGCCTGTGGGCCAAATCTGGCCCACTGCCTGTTTTTGTAAATAAAGCTTTATTGGAACACAGCTGTGTCTACTCACTTATGTATTGTCCATGGATGTTTTCAGGCTACAAGCACTAAGTTGAATAGGTGAGACAGAGTCTGTATATGGCTCACAAAGGCTAAAACATAATTGTCTGGCCTTTTACAGAAAAATATTGCCAACCCCTGGACTGGAGTGTCTAAGCCTCATCTTTGGACCCTTCTCTCTTTATTGTCAGTGTTAGATCACAGGGAGGCATCGTAAGGTTGTGGTTAATACCCAGGCTCCTGAATCTGACAGCCTGGTTGGGGTTGCCAGCCCCCCAGATCCCAGCTGTGTGACCTTGGAAGGTTTTCTTCACACCTCTGTGCCTCAGTTTCCTTATCTGTAAAATGGAACATAACATAGAGGCTTACTGGAGGGTCCAATGATTTAATACATCAATAACACTTAGAAAAATGTCTGTCATGCTATCTATGATCAGATTTAATAATAAAATATTAGATTTGTCATTGATTCCCTATCAGTATTGTTATTGACATCCTGAATGGGAGGCAGATTTAGTTCCTTAAGCCACCCAGGCTTCCACTGTTCCCGTATAGGTACATCATTGCTTTTGGATAAATCAATATGCATCATTACAATAGTTCTACTGAGTATTTTTCACAGCTGAGCTATGAAGAACAGTTGGATTACATTTCCTTTCCTTGTTATTATTTTGTTTTCTTATCATTAATAGCTATCTTGTTTAGGGAGTTTCGTTTCTCTCCTGCCCCTTCTCCCCCCCCTTTCTCTCTCTCTCTCTCTCTCTCTCTCTCTCCTCTCTCTCTCTCAGACTCTATATACATATCTGTGGGGTGGTTTGATATTATCCCACAGTATTTGGGTGCCCTGTTCAGATTTTGTTCATTCTTTTACTCTTTGTGATACAGTTTGAAGAGTTTGACCCTAATTAGTCTTCAGGTTCACTGGTTCTTTCCTCAGTTGTATCCAGTGTGCTGGTCAGCCAGTCAAAGGAATTCTTCATCTCTGATAACATGCTTTTTCTTTCTGATATTTCCATTTCCCTCTTTTTTATAGTTTCCATCTCTTTGTTGTAATTTCTTGTCTGTTCATGCATGTTATCCACCTTTTCCATTAGATGGAAATATATTAACATATTAACCATAGTTATTTTGCAGTCCTCTGATAATGCCAATATCTGAGCTATCTCTGAGTCTAGTTCTATTGATTACTTTATCTCACGGCAATGGATTGCTTTTTCTTGCCTGTGTGTGTATATGTGTGTGTGTGTGTGTGTCATACATTTTTTTTTAATTTTATAGCTACTTTATTCATTTATTTATTTATTTATTTTTGGCTGTGTTGGGTCTTCGGTTCGTGCGAGGGCTTTCTCTAGTTACGGCAAGTGGGGGCCACTCTTCATCGCGGTGCGGGGACCGCTCTTCATCGCAGTGCGCGGGCCTTTCACTATCGCGGCCCCTCCCGTTGCGGGGCACAGGCTCCAGACGCGCAGGCTCAGTAGTTGTGGCTCACGGGCCCAGCCGCTCCGCGGCATGTGGGATCTTCCCAGACCAGGGCTCAAACCCGTGTCCCCTGCATTAGCAGGCAGATTCTCAACCACTGCGCCACCAGGGAAGCCCATACATTTTTACTGAATGCTAAACATCCAGAGAAAGAGCAGAGACTGAGGTAAACAGCATTTGCGCCCAGAAACAAGCACAGTTGTTCTGTCAGTCTGTTAGTGTGAGAGATTGAATCCATCTAGTCAGGAGTCAGCTGATTTGGGGTTTTGTTTTCACTTTTGTCACCCTCGGTGCACCACAGACTTCACCTTTCTCTGGCTGTGAGCAATGATTACCTGTGCTTAGAGAAATGGGCCCAGGGGGGCCAGAGGTTCCCCGCTGTTCCTGCCCCAGCCTCAGCTCTCAGCAGTCCCTGGATGTGTGCAACACAGAGGGGTTCTCTCCATGCCTCTGCCCCTCCACAGATGGTAGATTGCCCTTGCTTTTTAGTGCTTGGCTCATGCTGGGATGGGGGAATCTCTGGTGTCCTGGCCCCATCTCAGTCTTGGAGTGGGGCTGTCTCAGTGTCCCTGCCCCGATCCCCATGTCCATCAAACTTTGCCTTATGCCTGAGTCCCCTGCCCCTCTCCTAGTGGCAGCAGACCTCAGCTTGATGTCAGTCTAGGATCCTGGGCCCACAGGGGTCTCCTGTGCCTCTCCCATGAGCAGAGGATTTTTACATCTGACTCTCCTCCGGGCCAGTAGGTTTTCGTCTGGTCCATGGGAGTGAGAGGGTTTACTACCCTCCCCTCAGTGGTTTAAAGCTCTTGCTTCCTACAAGAGGAGGGTCCAGGCAAGCAGGAGACGCCTCATGCTGGCACCTCAGCAGAAGCAGATAACCTCCTGCATGCCTGTGCCACTGAGGGGGGACTCTCTGGTCTTCTGAGAACTGCCCCAGTTTTTCTCATTGGCACCTGGTAAGGATCCATGGAAATAACTGGTGAATGAGTGCAAAATCCCCCTGTGTTGAGGCTCCAGCTGTTCCACAAGCTGACAAGCTAACTCACACTTGGCCTTCAAGAATTCATTAAAATGTTAGCTGATTTCTTCTTACCCACTTGTGTGGTGACTGTCTCTTACTCCTAGGTCCTGTCAGAGTTCTCAGTTCTGCTTGGTGGGACGTGTCACTCTGTTTTCCTGATCACCCTCTTACCTCAGGTCCTAGATGAGCTCCAGAAAAGCTGTGATTTCTGTAGACTATCTGGATTTTTCCTGTTGTTAGAAAGGGAATGATACTCTAGTTGGCTATTGATGTCATAAGCGGAAAGCAGAAGTAATATACCTTAAATTTTATATGCATATTTAACTTAAAGTATTCAGCTAGTCAATATCTTCATATTTCTTCCAAACAATACAAGCATTTAGAACAGTTTAACTTGTCCTCCACCCTGATCACATGTTATTGTGGGTAAGTCCGTGGTTTCTATCTTATTTTTTATTTACTGCACACAGGCAACATTCTCTAATATACTCAATTTAATTTCGATTTTCCCAAGTCCTTATCAGTTTCGCTTTTTTTTTTTTAATTTACTTTTGGCTGCATTGGGTCTTCGTTGTTGGGTCTTCGTTGCTGCGTGCAGGCTTTCTCTAGTTGCGGCGAGTGGGGACTTCTCTTCGTTGTGGTGCGCGGACTTCTCATTGCAGTGGCTTCTCTTGTTTCAGAGCTCGGGCTCTAGGCGCACGGGCTTCAGTAGTTGTGACACATGGGCTCAGTAGTTGTGGCTCATGGGCTCTAGAGCGCAGGCTGAGTAGTTGTGGCGCATGAGTTTAGTTGCTCCACAGCATGTGGGATCTTCCCGGACAAGGGGTTGAACCCATGTCCCCTGCATTGGCAGGAGGATTCTTAACCACTGCGCCACCAGGGAAGTCCCTTATCAGTTTCTTTGCTCATCATTCTTCCTACTTCTCAGGTAACCCTTATGAAATCATTTTCCTTCTTTCTGAAGTACATGCTTTTGGAGACTCCTACACAAAGTGTGTCCATGGACCAGTGGTGTTGGCCTCACCTGAGAGCTTGTTAGAAATTCAGAAACTCAGGGCCCATCCCAGGCCTACTGGATTAGGATCTGCATTTAATCCCCAGGTAACTCATCTGCACTAAAGTTTGGGAAGCACTGATTAGGACACAGCATTTGTTGAACTTGCTTGATAATCAGAGTAACCTGGGGCAATTGTTAAAAATCCAGACCTTGGACCCTGTCTCCATCTGCTTGGGCCACCGTAACAAAATACCATAAGTCAGGGTGACTTAAGCAACAGAAATCTATTTTCCCCTAGTTCTGGAGCCTAGAAGTCCAAGATCAGGGTATCAGCCAATTCAGTTCCTGGTGAGGGCTCTCTTCTTGACTTGCAGACAGCCACCTTCTCACTGTGTCCTCATGTGGTGGGCAGAGCAAGTTCTGGTGTCTCTTCCTCTTCTTATAATGCACCAGCCCTACTGGATCAGGGCCCCACCCTTACAACCTTATTTAACCTTCATCACCTCCTCACAGGTGCCAACACCAAATGCAGTCACGTTGGGGGTTAGGACTTCAACATAGGCATGGTGGGTGGGGGGGAGAAGATACAAAAGTTTAGTCCATAACAGGACTCAACCTGGGCAGAACCAAGAAATCTTATAGGGTAAGACCTCCGAATCTGTACTGTAACCAGCATGTTAGGCCTTGCTTGTGATCAGGCAGGTTTGGGGAGCATGGCTTTAAAATACTCTTTCAACTGTAAACCTTCATTTTTGTTTACTTGAAAATGATTTTATTTGGTACTCATCCTTCAGTGATAGTTTAACTGGTTACACAAATCCGGGCTTAGTTACGTTCTCAATATCTTGAAGATTTAGTTTCGCTGTCTCTGACTTCCACTGTTGCTGTTCAGAAATCTGGTTCAATCTAACTGGCCTTCTTGTCAGATGAACTTTTTCCCCTCTGAGCTGTTTTCTCCCTGGTACTGTGCATTTTTACCATGAGTGTCTAACTATGAAGCTCTTTTTATTTATTCTGCTTTGCGTCTGTTGTGATTCTTGAATCTGAGCACTAATGACATTTATTAATTTTGGAAACTTGTAGCCACTTTCTTTTTAATATTGTGTCTCCCACATTATCTTTATTTTATCCTAAAATTCTGATTACATATGCACTCAATTTTTCTCACTCTATCTTCCATATCTTTTAGAGAAAAGTTTCCATCTCTTTGATTTTGCCCCACATTCTGGGTAAATTCTTTAGAACTACATTCAAATTCACTAAATCTCTCTTCAGCTCTGTTGTATCTGCCACTTCACCCATCCATTTTGGATTTTTTCTAAAAAAGAAAAAATTATTTTCAACAATTTCATGTTTTTTATTTCTAGAGTTTCCAAGTGATTCTTTTACAAATTGATTTTTTCAATTTTTTCTTTGCCCTTGTTTTTAATTTTTATTTCTTTCAATGATTCAAACATACTTGGGTTATTTCTGCATCAGCTAGCCACTGCTGCCTAACAAATCACCCCAATACTCAGGGGCTTAAAACAACACTTATTTATCATGACACACATCCATCAGTAGGCTGCAGGGCTCAGCTGATGTAGGTCAGCCTCAGCTGGGGCAGCTGTTCCATGAATTTCATCCTCCCACAAGGACCAGCAAGCATGTCCCTCTCCATACAGAAGCTCATGGGGACAAGTGGAAACACACTTAGGGCCTGGGCTCAGAGCTGGAGTACATTATTTCCACCTCATTCTATTACCAAAGCCATAGGGGCAAACCCACAGTGAAGAGAGAGAGGAAATATTCTCTGCCCCTTCAGGGGAAGCGACTATAGTGGCATGTGCAAAGGCACAGATGCAGAGAGACATTGAGGTTTGGGGCCCGTGATGCCAGCGTCCACATGTTATGGGTCAGATAATCGCAAAATATGGGTCCTTGGGTTCTAGTCCTGCTGTTTGCTGTTTCTCACTCATGGAATCTGGTCTTTTCATAAACCTCAGTCCATGTTCAAATTGGCTTTATATGCAAGAATCCTTTGTTACTTGGGCTAAGTTTCCCTCCAGAGAATATGTGTGTTTGTTTCCATCAGGCACCTGGGAATGCTACCAGCCTAAATTTAATTTCTCAGCTTGCGGTTTCCTTGACCACAGGGTCATGTAAGCTCACGCCCCACACCTGCATGACAACCAGCCTGTGATGCTACATTCTCCAGGAAGGACGGTTATTTTCCTCCCAATAAAGTTCTTTGTAGCCCTCTTTTGTTAGGGAGGGAGAGACAGAGACAGAGACAGGAAGAGGAGAGAGACAGAAAGAGGAAACAAATTATTCACATCAAGGCCAACCTTTAGGAGAACAGATCTTTCAAAGGAAATGTCAGGGTTTTTTTTTTTTTAATGTAGAGAGTCTATGTGAAAATAATTGGCATATTACAGAAGTTATTCAAGCAAATATAAAAAAGAACAAGAGTAGACACATGTCAACTGGGTACAAGGAAGTCTACTCCCTTCTGGAATCATGAAGGGGGGAAATATCCCTGTTTGGGGTCTGTTTGCTGTGTGTCCTGTTGATCCTATTTTAGCATTAGAGGAAGACTTCATTTCTATTCAGCTTTTGTGTCAAAGGCCTTGCTGTTTGCCTCTTCTCTTGCTCAGAAGAACAGATTTTGAATGAGAATATGGGTGCTGGAAGTCCAACCTCCACCAGTCGCTAGTGACCAGCTGTGGTTGCATCACCCCACATGCCTGTCAGTTTTCTCATCAGAAAAATGGAGGTGGTGACCCTCACAAATGAGGTGGTGTAAGTTAAAGGCAAACTGCACAAACATGGTGATCTCATCTCATTCAATTTTGGAAATGTTTTCTCAAGAGCCCACTGCATCCTCAGGAAACTCTTGAGCTGTAGCATCAGATGAACTTACCCCAGGAATTTCCCCCAACCAGAAGGTTACGGCAGCCCGTGCTGGGAATGCAGTGGAGGAAATGGGAGGGGGACATAAGCATGGAGAAGGCATGAACTTACCACCCCAGTGTTGGGTGTTTGTTCTGGTTTTGTCTGACTAGACTGGAAGCAGATCAATCAGATGCACTGTTCAGGTTCCCACAATGCTTCATTCACCCTGTTTACCCTGCGCTCCCCTTTCTGGTCCTGGTCATTATTCCTTCCCACCAACCTGGACTCCCAACTGGTTACCTGCTCTTTCTATGGGAAGACTTTCTTTAGTTATTTGTTGTAGTGAGTGCTGTGTAATGGAGACAAATTCTCTCAGCTTTTGCCTGAAATGTCTTTATTTCACTTTCACTTTTTAACTATATTTTTGCTGGATATAGAATTCTAAGTTGGTAGTTAGTTTGTTTTCTTCAAGCAGCCATTCAAGAGCTTGTTCCATTGTCTTCTGACCACCATTCTGACCACCATTGTTTGTGATGAGAAGCCAGCCGTCACTCTTCTTGTAGCTCCCATGAATTAATGTCTTTTTTCTCCTCTGACTGTTTTTATGAATATCTCGTTCTCTGTAGTTCTCAGCAGTTTGACTTGATGCTGCTACTTGCATGGTTTTCTTTGTATTAATCCTGCTTGGGATATACTGCCCTTCTTGGATCTATAGACTTATGTCTTTCATCAATTTTGAAAAATTATTAGCCATTATCTCTTCAAAGATTGCTGACTCATACCATTCTCCTGTGGGGCTCTAGCTACATGGATGTTAAGCTATTTAATATGGTTCCACAGATCTCAGATCCTCTGCTCATGTTGTTTCAAAGTAATTTTTCTAAATTTCTTTTTCCTTTTCTTTTTCTTTTTCTTTTTTTTGGCCATGCCACACAGCATGTGGGATCTTAGTTCCCTGACCAGGGATTAAACCTGCACCCCTTGCATTGGAAGAAGCATGGAGTCTTAACCACTGGACCACCAGGGAAGTCCAACTTTTCTAAATTTTAAAACCGCTTTAGATTTACAGAATTATTGCAAAGAGAGTACACAATTCCCATATACTTCATACCAAATCTTATATCACATAAGTGTGATACATCTGTCACAAGTAATGAACCAGTGTTTATATATTACTATTAACCCAGTCCATGCTTTATTCATATTTCCTCAGTTTTCCCCTCATGTCCTTTTCTGTCCCAGGACCCCACATGATTTAGTTGGCAAATCTCCTTGGACTCTTGGCTGTGATGGTTTCTCAGCCTTCCCTTGATTTTTATGATCTTGACAGTTTTTAGGAGGACTGGCCAGGTATTTTGTAGAATGTCTCTCATTTGTCTGATGTTCAGACTGGGGTGATGTTTTGGGGAGGAAGCCTACAGACCAAGGGGACATAATTTCAGTGACTTACCACGTTGATGTCAACCTTGATCACATGGCTTGAGGTAGTGTTTGTCAGCTTTTTCCACTGTATAGGTACCTTTGTCCCCTCTCTTTCCACACTGTCCTCTTTGGAAGGAAGGCAGCACATGCATGAGTTACATGGGGAGTTACACTACACATCCTTAGAGGTGGAGTATCTATGTAATCTATTTGGAATTCTTCTGTTTGGAAGACTTGTCTATTCCACCACCACCCCCATTTTTTATTTATTCAACAATTTAAAAAAACAATTTGTCATTATGGACTCATGGATATTTATTTTATACTTTGAGTTATAATCCAATACTACTTCATTTTGTTGCTCAAATAGTTCCACCTTTGGCCATTGGAAGCTCTGTCAGTTGGCTCTGTGCCCCTTCAACATACCCTATCATTGTGTGTTTGGGGTTTGGTGGGAAGGGTAACACTTTCTTACTTTGTGGCACTATAAGATGTTCCAGGTTCACCTTGTATACTTCTTTCCCCAATTACAGAATTAATCATTTCTCCAAGAATCGCTGGTTCCTTTTTTTGGACAATAGTGTTGGAAACCAAGATCTGGGTTCCTATTTGCTCATTGCTTTTGGGTTGTTTTTGCTTCTGGTCACTCTCAGCTGATGATCTATAAATACTTGTGTATGTATCCATCTGTGTCTATAAGCTAACTGTGAGTTTATACTGGTGTCTCCACCTCTAATCCATGACCACATGGATCATTCCACCTCCTCGCTTGCTTATCTGTAACTACCCTTGTAGCAGTAATGCGCCTGGCCTTCTGCTAGCCATTTGCCTACTTATTCAGTTCCAACATACATGTATGGTGGTTTCAGAACTGTTAACCTGTATTCCCATGGGGAACAGCTTTATCAACTAGAGCGCAGCACTGCATACAGCTCCTTTGCCTTCAGTTTTACAGTTTTTCTACTCATTTCCAAATTGATTTAGCTCAGCACCTTGTGCCTCTACCCCTTTTTAGTGAGGTTACTGCACACACTGTGATATGTTTAGATTCTCATGCTGCATTTCACCCTGGGATTCCCTGACCGCCTAAATGTTCTTGTAAAATTTGCATACATTAAGGTTTACTCTTTGTGTTATAAAGTTCTGTGGGTTTTGGCAAGTGCCTAATATATTGTATTCACCATTGCTGTATTAGAATAATTTCACTACCCTAACTATTCCTGTGCTTCACCTCTTCACACCCACCAGCACCACCCCTGCATCACATCCCCCACCAAACTGCTGGCAATCACTGTTTACTCTCTCTGAATTTTTGGTTTTCCAGAATGTCATATAATTGGAATCAGTGTACCTAGTTTTTCAACCTGGCTTCTTTCACTTAGCAATATACACTTAAGATTCATCCATGTCGGCCTCCCATGGGGACCGGCCTGAGGAGCAGTGGCAGAGCTTCGAGACTAGGGCAGTGCAAAAAATAGACAAAACAACCAGTGGAATAGGAAGCATCTTAAAATTAGATGCGAGTGGCACGCCTCAGGCTGGTGCAACATCACACCGACCTCTGCTGCCACAGGCTCGCCCCGCATCCATACCCCTCCCTCCCCCTGGCCTGAGTGAGCCAGAGCCCCCGAATCAGCTGCTCCTTTAACCCCATCCTGTCTGAATGAAGAAGAGATGCCCTCAGGTGACCTACACGCAGAGGCAGGTCCAAATCCAAAGCTGAACCCCAGGAGCTGTGCGAACAAAGAAGAGAAAGGGAAATCTCTCCCAGCAGCCTCAGGAGCAGCGGATTAAATGTCCACAATCAACTTGATGTGCCTGCATCTGTGGAATACCTGAATAGACAATGAATCATCCCAAATTGAGGAGGTGGACTTTGGGAGCAACGATTTATATATATATTTTTTCCCTTTTTCTCTTTTTGTGAGTGTGTATGTGTATGCTACTGTGTGTGATTTTGTCTATATAGCTTTGCTTTTACCATTTGCCCTAGGGTTCTGTCTGTCCTTTTTTTTTATTATTACTTAAAAAAAATTTTTTTTGTAATAATTATTTTTTATTTTAATAACTTTATTTTATTTTACTTTATTTTATTTTATTTTATCTTCTTCTTTCTTTCTTTCTTTCTTTTTTTTCTCCCTTTTATTCTGAGTCATGTGGAAGACCGGCTCTTGGTGCCCAAGCCAGGTGTCAGGGCTGTGCCACTGAGGTGGGAGAGCCAAGTTCAGGACACTGGTACACAAGAGACCTCCCAGCTCCACGTAATATCAAACGGTGAAAATCTCCCAGAGATCTCCATCTCAACACCAAGACCCAGCTCCACTCAATGACCAACAAGCTACAGTGCTGGACACCACATGCCAAACAACTAGCAAGACAGGAACACAACCCCACCCATTAGTAGAGAGGCTGCCTAAAATCATAATAAGGCCACAGACACCCCATAACACACCACCAGATGTGGACCTGCCCACCAGAAAGACAAGATCCAGCCTCATCCACCAGAACACAGGCACTAGTCCCCTTCACCAGGAAGCCTACAGAACCCACTGAACCAACCTTAGCCACTGGGGGCAGACACCAAAAACAACGGAAACTACGAACCTGCAGCCTACGAAAAGGAGACCCAAAACACAGTAAGTTAATCAAAATGAGAAGACAGAGAAACACACAGCAGATGAAGGAGCAAGGCAAAAACCCACCAGACCTAACAAATGAAGAGGAAATAGGCAGTCTACCTGAAAAAGAATTCAGAATAATGATAGTAAAGATGATCCAAAATCTTGGAAATAGAATGGAGAAAATAGAAGAAGCGTTTAACAAGGACCTAGAAGAATTAAAGAGCAAACAAACAGAGATAAGCAACACAATAAATGAAATTAAAAAGTCTCTAGAAGGAATCAATAGCAGAATAACTGAGGCAGAAGAACGGATAAGTGACCTGGAAGATAAAAGAGTGGAAATAACTACTGCGGAGCAGAATAAAGAAAAAAGAATGAAAAGAATTGAGGACAGTCTCAGAGACCTCTGGGACAACATTAAATGCACCAACATTCGAAATATAGGGGTCTCAGAAGAAGAAGAGAAAAAGAATGGTACTGAAAAAATATTTGAAGAGATTATAGTTGAAAACTTCCCTAATATGGGAAAGGAAATAGTTAATCAAGTCCAGGAAGCACAGAGCGTCCCATACAGGATAAATCCAAGGAGAAACACGCCAAGACACATATTAATCAAACTATCAAAAATTAAATACAAAGAATATTAAAAACAGCAAGAGAAAAACAACAAGTAACACATAAGGGAATCCCCATAAGGTTAACAGCTGACCTTTCAGCAGAAACTCTGCAAGCCAGAAGGGAGTGGCAGGACATATTTAAAGTGATGAAAGAGAAAAACCTACAACCAAGATTACTCTACCCAACAAGGATCTCATTCAGATTTGATGGAGAAATTAAAAGCTTTACAGACAAGCAAAAGCTAAGAGAATTCAGCACCACCAAACCAGCTTTACAACAAATGTTAAAGGAACTTCTCTAGGCAGGAAACACAAGAGAAGGAAAAGACCTACAATAATAAACCCAAAACAATTAAGAAAATGGTAATAGGAACATACATATCGATAATTACCTTAAATATAAATGGATTAAATGCTCCAACCAAAAGACATAGACTGGCTGAATGGATACAAAAACAAGACCCATATATATGCTGTCTACAAGAGACCCACTTCAGACCTAGGGACACATACAGACTGAAAGTGAGGGGATGGAAAAAGATATTCAAATGCAAATGGAAGTCAAAAGAAAGCTGGAGTAACAATTCTCATATCAGACAAAATAGACGTTAAAACAAAGACTATTACAAGAGACAACGAAGGACACTACATAATGATCAAGGGATCAATCCAAGAAGAACATATAACAATTGTAAATATTTATGCACCCAACATAGGAGCACCTCAATACATAAGGCAAATACTAACAGCCATAAAAGGGGAAATCGACAGTAACACAATCATAGTAGGGGACTTTAACACCCCACTTTCACCAATGGACAGATCATCCAAAATGAAAATAAATAAGGAAACACAAGCTTTCAATGATGCATTAAACAAGATGGGCTTAATTGATATTTATAGGACATTCCATCCCAAAACAACAGAATACACATTCTTCTCAAGTGCTCATGGAACATTCTCCAGGATAGATTATATCTTGGGTCACAAATCAAGCTTTGGTAAATTTAAGAAAATTGAAATCGTATCAAATGTCTTTTCCGACCACAACGCTATGAGACTAGATATCAATTACAGGAAAAAACCTTAAGAAATACAAACACATGGAGGCTAAACAATACACTACTAAATAACTAAGAGATCACTGAAGAAATCAAAGGGGAAATCAAAAAATACCTAGAAACAAATGACAATGAACACACAACAACCCAAAACCTATGGGATGCAGCAAAAGCAGTTCTAAGAGGGAAGTTTATAGCTATACAAGCCTACCTTAAGAAACAAGAAACATCTCAAATAAACAACCTAACCTTACACCTAAAGCAATTAGAGAAAGAAGAACAAAAAAACCCCAAAGTTAGCAGAAGGAAAGAAATCATAAAGATCAGATCAGAAATAAATGAAAAAGAAATGAAGGAAATGATAGCAAAGATCAATAAAACTAAAAGCTGGTTCTTTGAGAAGATAAACAAAATTGATAAACCAGGGCTTCCCTGGTGGCGCAGTGGTTAAGAATCTGCCTGCCAATGCAGGGGACACGGGTTCGAGCCCTGGTCTGGGAAGATCCCACATGCCACGGAGCGACTAGGCCCGTGAGCCACAATTACTGAGCCTGCTCGTCTGGAGCCTGTGCTCCGCAACAAGAGAGGCTGCGATAGTGAGAGGCCCGCGCACCACAATGAAGAGTGGCCCCCGCTTGCCACAACTAGAGAAAGCCCTTGCACAGAAACAAAGACCCAACACAGCCATAAAAATAAATAAATTAAAATAAATAAATTTTTTTAAAAAATTGATAAACCATTAGCCAGACTTATCAAGAAAAAAAGGGAGAAGACTCAAATCAGTAGAATTAGAAATGAAAAAGGAGAAGTAACAACTGACACTGCAGAAATACAAAGGATCATGAGAGATTACTACAAGCAACTATATGCCAATAAAATGGACAAACTGGAAGAAATGGACAAGTTCTTAGAAATGCACAACCTTCTGAGACCGAACCAGGAAGAAATAGAAAATATGAACAGACCAATCACAAGCACTGAAATTGAAACTGTGATTAAAAATCTTCCAACAAACAAAAGCCCAGGACCAGATGCCTTCACAGGCAAATTCTATCAAACATTTAGAGAAGAGCTAACACCTATCCTTCTCAAACTCTTCCAAAATATAGCAGAGGGAGGAACACTCCCAAACTCATTCTACGAGGCCACCATCACTTTGATACCAAAGCCAGACAAAGATGTCACAAAGAAAGAAAACTACAGACCAATATCACTGATGAACATAGATGCAAAAATCCTCAACAGAATACTATCAAACAGAATCCAACAGCACATTAAAAGGATCATACACTATGGTCAAGTGGGGTTTATCCCAGGAATGCAAGGACTCTTCAATATACGCAAATCAATCAACGTGATACACCATATTAACAAATTGAAGGAGAAAAACCATATGATCATCTCAATAGATGCAGAGAAAGCTTTCGACAAAATTCAACACCCATTTATGATAAAAACCCTCCAGAAAGTAGGCATAGAGGGAACTTTCCTCAACATAATAAAGGCCACATATGACAAACCCACAGTCAACATCGTCCTCAATGGTGAAAAACTGAAACTATTTCCACTAAGATCAGGAACAAGACAAGGTTGCCCACTCTTACCACTATTATTCAACATAGTTTTGGAAGTTTTAGCCACAGCAATCAGAGAAGAAAAAGAAATAAAAGGCATCCAAATCGGAAAAGAAGTAAAGCTGTCACTGTTTGCAGGTGACATGATACTATACATAGAGAATCCTAAAGATACCACCAGAAAACTCCTAGAGCTAATCAATGAATTTGGTAAAGTAGCAGGATACAAAATTAATGCACAGAAATCTCTTGCATTCTTATACACTAATGATGAAAAATCTGAAAGTGAAATTAAGAAAACACTCCCATTTACCACTGCAACAAAAAGAATTAAATATCTAGGAATAAACCTACCTAAGGAGACAAAAGACCTGTATGCAGAAAATTATAAGACACTGATGAAAGAAATTAAAGATGATACAAATACATGGAGAAATATACCATGTTCTTGGATTGGAAGAATCAACATTGTGAAAATGACTCTACTACCCAAAGCAATCTACAGATTCAATGCAACCCCTATCAAACTACCAATGGCATTTTTCACAGAACTAGAACAAAAAATTTCACAATTTGCATGGAAACACAAAAGACCCCTAATAGCCAAAGCAATCTTGAGAAAGAAAAACGGAGCTAGAGGAATCAGGGTCCCTGACTTCAGACTATACTACAAAGCTACAGTAATCAAGACAGTATGGTACTGGCACAAAAACAAAAATATACGTCAATGGAACTGGATAGAAAGTCCAGAGATAAACCCATGCACATATGGTCACCTTATCTTTGATAAAGGAGGCAAGAATATACAGTGGAGAAAAGACAGTCTCTTCAATAAGTGGTGCTGGGAAAACTGGACAGCTACATGTAAAAGAATGAAATTACAACACTCCCTAACACCATACACAAAAATAAACTCAAGATGGGTTAAAGACCTAAATGTAAGGCCAGGCACCATCAAACTCTTAGAGGAAAACATAGGCAGAACACTCTATGACATAAATCACAGCAAGATCCTTTTTGACCCACCTCCTAGAGAAATGGAAATAAAACAAAAATAAACAAATGGGACCTAATGAAACTTAAAAGCTTTTCCACAGCAAAGGAAACCATAAACAAGATGAAAAGACAACCCTCAGAATGGGAGAAAATATTTGTAAACGAAGCAACTGACAAAGGATTAATCTCCAAAACGTACAAGCAACACATGCAGCTCAATATCAAAAAAACAAACAACCCAATCCAAAAATGGGCAGAAGACCTAAATAGACATTTCTCCAAAGAAGATATACAGATTGCCAACAAACACATGAAAGAATGCTCAACATCATTAATCATTAAAGAAATGCAAATCAAAACTACAATGAGATATCATCTCACACTGCTCAGAATGGCCATCATCAAAAAATCTACAAACAATAAATGCTGGAGAGGATGTGGAGAAAAGGGAACCGTCTTGCACTGTTGGTGGGAATGTAAATTGATACAGCCACTATGGAGAACAGTATGAAGGTTCCTTAAAAAACTAAAAATAGAACTACCATACGACCCAGCAATCCCACTACTGGGCATATATCCTGAGAAAACCATAATTCAAAAAGAGTCATGTACCAAAATGTTCATTGCAGCTCTATTTACAATAGCCAGGACATGGAAGCAACCTAAGTGTCCATCAACAGATGAATGGGTAAAGAAGATGTGGCATACATATACAATGGAATATTACTCAGCCATAAAAAGGAACGAAACTGAGTTATTTGTAGTGAGGTGGATGGACCTAGAGACTGTCATACAGAGTGAAGTAAGTCAGAAAGAGAAAAACAAATACCGTATGCTAACACATATATATGGAATCTAAAAACAAAAAAAAAAGAAAGAAAAAAAGAAAATGGTCAGAAGAACCTAGGAGCAAGATGGGAATAAATATACAGACCTACTAGAGAATGGAATTGAGGACACGGGGAGGGTGAAGGGTAAGCTGGGACAAAGTGAGAGAGTGGCATGGACATATATACACTTCCAAACGTAAAATAGATAGCTAGTGGGAAGCAGCCACATAGCACAGGGAGATCAGCTCGGTGCTTTGTGACCACCTAGAGCGGTGGGATAGGGAGGGTCGGGTGGAGGGAGATGAAGGAAGGAAGAGATATGGGGACATATGTATAGGTATAACTGATTCACTTTGTTATAAAGCAGAAACTGACACACCATTGTAAAGCAATTATACTCTAATAAAGATGTTAAAAAAAATTAGATGCAAGAGCATAAGGGAATTGAGATTAAAATAAAAGGTACATTTTGGATCAGTAGCAAAACTTATTCAATAGAAGTGGGAAAATATGGCTATCATTAATAAATTCTAGATATAGCAACTAGTTAAAAGTAAAAAGTAATGAAACTGTAAAAGTATCAGAAACCTGGGAGACTTGAAGTAAATTATTCATTAGGAATACCTTTCTAAGATACAAAGAAAAAAGGATACATTTAATTATATAAGAATTAAATTTTTCCTCATGGCAAAATGCACTACAAAGGTCAGAAAACAAGCAAAAGAAATTGGGAAATATATTTAGAAATAGATATGCTTTCTTTACAACTTTTGAGAGAAGCACATGTTTCTTCTTCCTTTAACCTGTTATGTGGGTATTAATCTATAATGTAAGTGCATGGTTCCTTTCCTTTAACCTGTAATGTGAGATTTCATCTGTATGGTAAGTGCATGGTTCCTTTCCTTTCATCTGTAATGTGAGTGTCAACATGGGGCACTGTTTCCAAGCACAGACTTTGGATGTTCCTGTACTGGTCCCATCACTGACCATCCACAAAAACTTGCAAATGTTACTTTACTTTCCTGGGGGTTAGAGTCTTACCTAAGAAATGGAAGCAAAATAAACCTTCCCCCAGGGATAATAGAAGGTTTAAAGGAGTAAATATGTAAATGACTTAGGACAGTGCCTAGTACAAGAGACATCAATGTAAGTACTTATCAATTTTTTAAAGAGACAGATGAAAGAAATAAAATGTGGTGATTTCAATCTATTGATATATATTCTTGACATTAAACTACCTTTTCATTCAAAAAAAAAAGATTCATCCATGTCTTTTTGTGGCTTGAAAGCTTTTATCTTTTTATTGCTGAATAATAATTCCATTCAATAAATGTAATACAGTTTATTCATAATCCTATTGAAGGACATCATGGTTGCTTCTATTTTTTGTTTTTTGTTTTTTGAAGTTATAAATAAGTCTGCTATAAACATTCACATTCAGGTGTTTGTGTAGACATAAGTTTTCAAGTCAGCTGGCTAGACACCTAGGAATGGAGTTGCTGTATCATATCGTAAGACAGTGTTTGGTTTTTTAAGAGTCTGACAAACTGTCTTCCAAGACAACAAACGGTTCCCACTGTACCGTTTTTCATTCCCACCAGCAATGAGTGAGTTCCCAGGGCTCTGCACCCTCACCAGCAGTTGACATCATCAGTTTTTTATTTTGTCCATTCAAATAGGCATGTCATGGTATCTCACTGCTGTGGGTTTTTTTTGTTTTTTTTTGTTTTTTATTTATTTTTGGCTGTGTTGGGTCTTCGTTTCTGTGCGAGGGCTTTCTCCAGTTGTGGTGAGCGGGGGCCACTCTTCATCGCGGTGCGCAGGCCTCTCACTGTCGCAGCCTCTCTTGTTGCTGCGGAGCACAGGCTCCAGACGTGCAGACTCAGTAGTTGTGGCTCACGGGCTTAGTTGCTCCACGGCATGTGGGATCTTCCCAGACCAGGTCTTGAACCCGTGTCCCCTGCATTGGCAGACAGACTCTTAACCACTGCACCACCAGGGAAGCCCTCTCACTGCTGTTTTAATTTACAATTTCCTAATGAAAAATTATGTTAAGCATCTTTTCATATGTTTACTTTTCAACTGTGTATTTTCTTTGGTGAGGTGTCTTCATATCCTTTGCCCATTTTTTAATTGGGATTATGTTATCTTATTTTTGAGTTTTAAGAGTTCGTTGTATTTTTTGGATGCCAGTGTTTCATCAGATATGTATTTGCAAATATTTTCTCTCAGTTTGTGGCTCTTTTTTCGTTTTCTTAACAAGACTTTCACAGAGCAGAAATTTTCACTTTAATGAAGTCTCACTTGTCGATTTTTTCTTTCATGGATCATGCTATTTGTGTCATATTTTAAAAGTCATCACCAAACCCATAGTCATGTAGGTTTTCTCCTGTCTTCTTCAAGAAGTTTTACAGTTGTGCATATTATATTTATGTCTGTGGTTTATTTTGAGTTAATTTTTGTGTAAGGCATAAGGCCTGTGTCTAATTTTTTTGGTTTGTTTTTGTATTTGAATGTCCAATTTTCCTTTTGGAACATTTATTGAATGGCTATACTTTCTCCATCGAATTGCCTTTGCTCCTCTGTCAAAGGTCAGTTGACTGTATTTGTGTGGGTCCATTTCTGGGCTCTCTATTCTGTTGCATTGATCTATGTGTCTCTTCTTTTGCCAATACTATGCCTTGTAGCCTTATTACTACAAGGCTTACTTGTAGCCTTATCGTAAGTCTTGAAATCAAGTCATGTGTCTCTCCAACTTCATTCTTCTTCATTGTTGTTGTCTGTTCTAGCTACTTGAGCCTTTCCATGCAAACTTCAGAATCAGTTGGTCAATAAATGCAAAATAGCTTGCTGGGATTTTGATTGGAATTATTTTGAATCTGTAGATCAAGTAAAGAAGAATCAACATCTTGATAATACTGTCTTCCGGTCCGTGAACACGGAATATCTTTCCATTTCTTTACATATTTGATTTTTTTCATCAGTGTTTTATAGTTTTCCACATATAGGTCCTGTACATATTTTGTTAGATTTATACCTAACTTTTTCATTTTTTAGGTGCTATTGTAAACGGTATTGCTTTGATAATTTCAAATTCCAGTTGTTCATTGCTAATATATAAGAAAGCAATTTGTATATTAATCTTGTATCCTGCCACCTACTATAGTCTCTTATTAGTTCCAGGAGTTTTTTGTTGTTGTTGTTTTGTTTTGTTTTGTTTTGTTTTTGTTTTGTTTTGCTTGATTCTTTGGGATTTTCTACATAGATGACCATGTCATCTGCAAATAGAGTTGTATTACTTCCTTTCCTGTCTGTGTTACCTATATTTCCTTTTCTTATCCTATTGAACCAGTAGGACCTCTCATGTGATGTTGGATAGGAGAGATGAGAGAGGACAGTGCTGCTTGTTCCCAGTCTTAGGGGAAATCACCCAGTCTCTCACTGTTAACTACCATGTCAGCTCTGGGTGTTTTTTAGATGTTTTTCTCCGTTCGGTTTTTTCATCTTTTTCCTTTGTGCTTCAGGTTGGATCATTGATACTGACCTATATATGCTGACACTAATACTTTCTTTTGCAGTATTCAGTGTGTTGTTAAACCTAAAAAATGAATTCCTCACTCTTTTTATTGCATTTCCATTTAGTTCTTTTTTAGAGTCCCATTTATCTGGTAAAATTCACCATCTATCTACATATTTTTCCGTCTTTTGTACAAGACCCTTTCTCTTAATTATCATGGTGATTTTAAAGACTTTGTCTGCTAACTCTGACATCAGGTCACCAACGAATCCACTTTGAACTGTTTTGGGGTTTTTTTCCTTGGTTATGGGTCACATTTGCCTGTTTCCTCATGCAGGAGGATTTCTCCCAGCTTTCCTGCCCTGGCCCTGCCTTCACCTGCGTCACCGCCATGCACTATGGGAGGCCCCAGAGAAAGAACCAGAGCCTTGTGTGACAGGGGCTCCTTGGAAACCAGATCCCTCCCTCCAGCCCACGGGCAGGAGCAAAGGGCTTGTTAAAAATCCCCGCACTCCATGACCCTCCTGGAGGAGGCCTGCCCCTCCTGCTGCCCCGGTTGCAGGTGAAATAGCCGCAGGTCCCTCTGGTCCTGGGAGGGCTCGGCCCTTTCTGGAATTCGGTTCACTCAGGTTTCTTGATGTCTTCAGCTCTCACGTCGCCTCTCCAGCTTGCTGTCCTTGTTAGGTGGTAGCCACAGTCTGCTTAGACTTTCTGCGTCCTAATGAGAAGCAAAGACCCCTTCTCCCCCACCATCTCTTTGGCCAGAGCTCAGATACCTAGTTCACTCTTCCACCGAGGGCGTGGCCCCTGTCCAGAGGCCCTGGGTTGCTGAGACCGGCAGACGCCGTGGGGCAGACAGACATAGCACCCACTGAGCACGGCATCTCTGTTTCTGATTCACAGGACCGTCCACGGTTTGCCTCAATCCATGCATCACTTTTCTCCTTTTCCACTGGACTGGGGGCCCCTTACGGGCAGGGCCCGTGTGGGACTCAGATCTGAATCTCCAGAGCCCAGCACCAGGGCTGGTTGATAATGTTAGCAAATGTTGGATCCATGGATGAACAAATGGATGGGTGGAAAGAGCAGCCACTAACAGGTGGAGGAGAAACACCTCTCCCCACCCCCCCGCCCCCCAGATCACATGTCTCATAAACACTCCCTCCAATGGCCAGGCCCCCAGGGGACACCCAGCACGTTCAGGGCCTCCTACACCCTCTGCGGTCTCAGGGGCCGGGCTGAACCAGGTCCCAGGCTTGCCCACGGCCCTGACCTGGATGAGGCCCTGTTCCCTCCTGCCCAACTCTCCATGGGTCTCCCTGGTGGGGAAGGTGGCCAGGCCTGGTGGGCTCTCTCCCTGGACCTGACCCTCCCCCTTCCCTCCACTCACGCCCCCTTCCTGCACCCCCTCCAGGCCGATGCTGACCAGGCAGTGCCCGCCCCCCACGTAGTGGACAA
The DNA here is from genome assembly GCF_009873245.2 of Balaenoptera musculus. Classification (NCBI taxonomy): domain Eukaryota; kingdom Metazoa; phylum Chordata; class Mammalia; order Artiodactyla; family Balaenopteridae; genus Balaenoptera; species Balaenoptera musculus. The sequence continues at coordinate 1,343,522 of NC_045785.1, read as the reverse complement.
ATGAGGGAGGGCGACTTTGCGCTTTCAGCTGCCCGCACAGGTGGAGGGGCTGGAGCTGAGGCCAGTGGGTCAGAAAGAGACCCCTCAGGGGACATCCTTTCCCCCTTAAAGGGCCTATCGTCCCTGTCTTGGTAGACCCCAGGAGCTGCCCACCCTGGCCTGGGTGAGGCCCATGACCCCGCGGTAGAGGAGGATGTCAGAGGGCACTTCTTAGGGGAAGAGGTCCTGCCTCAGGACCCCTCTGGGCCCGGAAGCTGCGGCCCCAGGGCCGGTGGGCCTGGAGAGTGAGGCTGACAAGCCAGGGGAGACCCCTCCCCCTCTGCTCAGATTTGAGTTCTGCTGGAGCCCCTGTGTCTTGGTTGCCTGGTGACCAGCCCTCACTACAGCGGGAAGGGGCCGCAGCCCTACACAAGGAATCCCCAGAGCCCCCAGGACCCCCCTCCGCAGGAGAATGCCTGTGCTGCCCCAGGTCGGCCCCAAGGCACCCGGGAAGCGGTGGCGGCAGAAGGAAAGCTGAGTGCTGTGTTTCTCCCCAGGGAAGCAGCTGCCACTCTTTACTAGCCGGCTTTGCTTCTCAAAGGAAGAGAAGACCACTGTAAAACGAACACCCCGAGGTAGCCCTGTCTTCCCTCCCAACACGACCCGAGCAGGGGGGTGCTAGGAAGTGGCACCCCGCATGGCCAGGCTGGGTTCCACTGCAGGCCCGGGGGTGTGCGGCAGGACAGGGGGCCCTGCCCAGGGTACCAGGGTCCCATGGGGAGAAAGGGCAGTGGCAGGGATGCAGCCGTGAGCACCTGCTGGATGCAGAATGCTTCCTGGGCGCCTGGGAACCGGCAGTTCCAGGGAGCTGCTCCTGCGGTTCGGCAGGTGCACAGTGATACAACCAGCAGGTGAGGGGGTGGGGGGCTGTGAGAGAGTAAGGGCGTGCAGGGACGGGGCCGCACAGGCAGGCTGTCTGGAGGAGGTGACGCCTGATGGGTGAGCGCTGGCTGGGCCGACAGGCAGGAGGGCAGAATGTCCAGCTTCAGCCCTCAGCCGTGGGGCTCAGAGGGTGTAAAGGGGCTCCCAGGTCACTGCAGGGGTCAAGCCAGAATGAGCTTACCCTCACTTAAGGCCCCAGGCCTGGGCCACCCAGGGAGGATGCAGGCTGCCCTCCAGATGCCCTCAGGGCCCAGGCTGGACCACCCATGGGGGTGGGGGTGACCGAGGTTTAACCCTGCCCGCCCTATCCCTCCCCACCCCACCTGTGCCCCACCCACCCCACCAGCCCCAGCGGCACCAATCGTCCTCGCCAAGTGCCCACACTGCTCCCTGCCCGCAGACATCCAAAAGCCCAAGGACACAGGCGAAACCTGCACCACCCCTGGCTGCGTGATGGCAGGTAAGCCCCCCTTCCCTCCGAGCCCTCCACAGCCCCACCAGGGGGCTCGGGACCCCCAGTGATGCTGGCACAGGCACTGCTCGAGGCCACGGGGAGCCACCCCACTCCTGAGGCACGGCATTGGGCTGGTGGGCAGACCATGGATGTGCCTGGGGGCAGGGACTCTACTGCGGGTGTCTCACCTCCCCTGCCCCCCAGGAAGCTGCTCCCCTGCCTGCAGAGGCCCCCGTGACCACAGTGAAGCTGGCACAGGGACCCCAGATGCTCTTTTTTGCATTTACAGGAAGAAGGTCACACAAACACACACACTCTCTCAAGTTTTCTCCCAGGAATTTGTCTTAAAATTGGGCGCCATGTGCCATTATTTGCAGATAAAACACAGTGAAAATGGTATGAAGAAACACTAGTGTAAAAACTCAGAAATGTGATTTTTCTGCCCACGTTGGGGTAGTGGATGGACTCCTGTGGTGCTGCCCCCTGCGAGGTCCCAGCCAAGTGGAACGGAAGGCGAGGGAGGGTCCTGGGTTGGGGTCCAGCCTGGCCACCTCTGCTGACAGCATCCTGCCGGGAACCTGGGGGCCCCACTGTCCCTGCCTCATGGGGTTCTGGGAGCAAACCCATCTCCTCCAACAGAAAACAAACCCCTGTGGTGGGCGAGAGCCGCCACAGGACACACTAACACACTGACCGGTAAGGGGGCTCCAGGGGCAGGGCCAGTGCTGAGCCCTGGCTGTGAGCCGGGCGGGCTCGGCCAACACCTGGCCATCTGTGGGACCACAGGCGTCCCGGGTTCGCAGATGTGTGAGCGGAGGATCGGAGAGGTCACGGGGTCCAAGCTCACGTGGCTGATAAGTGGGATCCTTAGAACTGGAGGCCCTGCTGCCGACCTCCCTGAGGTCCCGGGGTGACTAACGCTTCTGAGGGCACAGGGCCGTGATTGAATACCCGACAGCCCATCGGGCTGTCCACACCGGATCTCCCCTCTTCTTCTGCACCCCCTGGGGACGAGCAGCCGCCAGGATCCTCCAGAACATGGACCCGTCCAAGGAGCCCTGTGACGACTTCTACCAGTACGCGTGCGGGGGCTGGCTGCGGCGCCACGTGGTCCCCGAGACCAACTCGCGATACAGCGTCTTCGACATCCTCCGGGATGAGCTGGAGATCATTCTCAAAGGTGAGCGCGGCCTCCACCGGAGGAGTGGGGACAGCCCGTCGAGCCAGTGGGCACCAGGGAGAGGGAGTCCCCTGGGATAAAGGCCTCCACTGGGTGCGGCAGGGACACGGGCACCTTTGACCTGACCTCCCCAGCAGCCTCCTCAGGCCTCTGTCCAGCTTCTCCTCTGCCCACAGGGGTGCTGGAGAATTCCACCACCAAGGATCGGCCAGCTGTACAGAAGGCCAAGACACTGTACCGCTCCTGCATGAACGAGAGTGAGTGGCCAATGGAGCTGCCCCGCCAGGACCCCGTTCCAGGACCCCACGGCCCTGCGACAGGGCACGGTGGAGTGGGCGCCTCTCCAAACTCGTGCCGGTGGGAGCTGTGTGCCCCCCTGCCTGGCCACCGGGCCCAGGTGCCCTACGGGGTCCAGGCTGACTGCCAGCTGCCCAGGACCGGCTCACACCCTGACCCCAGCCAGCCACGCTGTGCCCGGGCAGGAGGAAGACATTGAAGAGTCTGCCTGGGAGGCCCAGGGAAAATGCACCCGCACACGTGTGTGTGTGTGTGCGCATGTGTGTGTGCGCACGTGCGTGCCTGTGTGTGGTTTGCAGGAAACGTTATTCAGGACACTTGGTAAAGACGGTAAGAGGCAGACTCTTCAGGGCCGTCTCAGTAGGTGCAGGCGTCGCTGCAGTGGGGTCTAGCACGGGGAAGGAGATTGGGCTCCACTCCAGATACAGCGAGGGCAGGTAGGGGAGGGTTTATAGCCGAGGGGCAGGAGGGGCTCAGTGAATGGAAGACTACTAACAGGAAACATGGGAAGGGGGGGCGTGTCTGGCAAAACTAGCCTAATGGGATTCTTGCTGAAGGCGGGCCGGGCAGTCAGACATCACCTGGGGGACAGTGAGGGGCGAGGACTCCGGTCAGCTACCGAGAGGGATCAGATATTCAGCGGGCGGGGGGCGTTCTGGTTAAAATGACCACGCAGAGTTCTCGCTAAAACTGGATTTTACCAGGAGGTGCAGTGATGGGCCCAGCAGAAGGTTCAGGAGCCTGACTAAGACAGAATCAAGAGATAATCTTACTGTGTGTGTGTGTGCGTGTGTGTGTGTGTGTGTGTGTGTGTGTAGATGCAAATGCATGTCTAGTGTGTGTGTGTGTATATGCACGTGTGTAGGAATGTGTGTGTTTATGTGTTTCTGTGTGTATATGTGTGTACACGTATATGTGTATTATGTCTATGTGTATGTCTGTGTGTCTATATGTGCATGTGTGTATGCATGTATATATGTGGGTACGTATATATGTGTATATGCATATGTATGTCTATGTGTATAGGCATATGTGTGTTTGTGTGTATATGTGTGTGTAGGTATGTGTGTATGTCTATGTGTGTATATGTGTGTATGTGTGTATTTAGGTGTTTTGTGTGTACATGTGTGTACATATATATGTGCATATGGGCATTATACCTATGGTGTGTATGTGTGTATATGGGTATATATGTCTATGTGTGTGTAAGTTTGTGTGTATGTGTGTATGTCTGGGTGTGTGTTTGTGTGTATGTGTGTGTTGTGCGGCAGGGGTGGGGGGGAGTTTCCCAGTGCTTTGGTTCCTGTTAAGAGGACTCACACATTTGGGCCCCTCCGGCCCGTCTTCCCTCAGGCGCCTGCCTGGGGGCCTGCAAACCCAGCCTGTGGTTCCGGCTGCTCTGGGGGACCACTTCCCCTCCTCGGCACCAGGGTGCGAGGCTGGCTGTTTCCCCGGGGGTCTCCTGGAGGGCGGGGTTTGGTTCTGGTGTACCTAATAGCGAGACTTGTAGGGCCCCCAGCATTATCGTGGTGTCTCCATGGGGTCCTGGGCTGGCACACTCCTCTCCTCCCCATGGAAACAGGAGGTCACGTGATCCAGTCTGGCCAGCACCTGCCAGGTGAAGGAGATGTGCTGTGTTCCCACCTGTATAGAGTTTCTGGCCTGAGAGACCAAATATACAACAGGACAATGGCCAGACCGTGTATAAAAATAAAACTCTGACCCCCGGTCTGCAGCCAGGCGGCCCGGCCATCACCTACAGGAACCAGCCCAGGAAGCCAAACAGTAACTCCTGTAATGATCTGCCCGAGACGGCCGAGCTGACCCGTCACTGGCAGCTCCCTAGATTTTGTCCCTGCTCCCAACTCAGGACCCAAGAAAGAAAGCCCAGTGTGCCCCCACTAGCCACGAGGGACACCCTGCTTCTCGCTCCCCCAGGCCCCGGCCCCCATCAGGGCGCCCTTGGAGCCGCCCCCCTCCCCCTGGGCCGCTCCCCTCCCAGCCCGCCCCTCCAGGTCAGGTGACCAACCGGCGAGGCCCTCCCCGCCCCGAGGCCTCCACCCATCAGCAGTGGGCCAGCTCTATTCCCACCTCTGCGGGTTCTTGTGCCAAGTTCTCCCAAGCTTCCTGGGCGCCCCCATGCTGGGCAGCTGTGCTCCGTGCTCTGTCAGCAGCTCCGTCCACCCGATGCTGGAGCTGGAGGGCTCGCGGGCTTCCCAGCCGCCGGCTTGGACCCCCGCCCCTGCCCGTTCCCGGCCTTCCAGAGCACCGCCTGGGCTTCTCTGAGCTTCGGGGCCTCCCCTTCCACACCCTTGTCCTGCTGGCGCCTGTGCTTTCATCAGCCCCAGGCCCTTTCCCGCCTGCGTCCCGTCTCTGCTCTTTCCAGGCCCCTGCGTGTCCTGTGCTGCAGAGTCTGCACCGGGAGGGCCAGGCTCTGCGCTGGGCGCCAGCATCCCCGCGGGTCCATGTGCCAGCGGGTGTCACGCCCGCCCCCCCACCTCCCCGCCAGGGCATCGGGTGAGCGACCGCTCCCTCCCCTCTCAGGTGAGATAGAAAAGCGAGACTCGCAGCCCCTGCTGGACATCCTGGAGGTGGTAGGAGGCTGGCCAGTGGCCATGGACAAGTGGACCGAGAGCATAGGTAAGGCAGGGCCTGGTGGCCGCCTCGTGTGGGCGGGTGGCCCTGGGCCTGGGGCTCCTTGGAACAGAGACCTTCCAGGCCCGAGCTGGAGAGTCTGCAGCAGCTGCTGGTGGGCTCCTAGCGGCTGGTGCCCCCCACTCTGCAGAGGGGCTCCTTCCAGAGCCCTAGGGAAGGGCCCGGGCTCCGGCTCTCAGCGTGGGCTCTGCTCCCTGTACTCGGGGGGTGGGGGGCACACAGCGCTGCTCGCAGGGCCCTGTTGATCCCCGTGGGCTCTGTGGGGATAGTTCCGGGATCCCCTGTTGCACGAGGGGCGGGGCTAGGACCCCAGGTCCTGGCAGGTCTCCAGCGTGGGGTGCTGGCCCCCAGGCCCCCGGTGGGAGCTGGAACAGCAGCTGGCCGTGATGAACGCACGGTTCAACCGGCGGGTCCTCATCGACCTCTTCATCTGGAACGACGACCAGGACTCCAGCCAGCACATCATCTACGTACGAGCCGCGCCGGGGGGCCGGGTAGGCCGGGTCCCCTGGGCCTGGCTGGGGGCTCCCGCAGGGCAGCGGGGGGACAGCTGTTACCACAGGGGGCGGGTGGCCCGCGTATGCTCCCAGGGCCCTGCTATCATCCACACCTGCAGTTCAGGGGACCTGTGCCGATGGTCTGGGTTTCTGCTGGGCCTTCTGGGGCCCGTGTCCTGACCAGAGGGGCAGCCCAGGTGCCGAGCTGGTCCTCGGGACGGTCCGTCCAGGCCTTTGGCACCAGCACAGAAAGCCCGACCTCAAAGAGCCACCACTGGCCACAGATAGGCCGCAGAGGACCCCGCGTGGAATATACACTCCGCTCTGGGAGGGGCGCTGTCCGAGGCCCTGTGGGCGGCCCGCACCCCCTGGCCACCCCTCAGCCCACCTGCAGTCCAGCCCCAGAGCGGGGGTCGGGGCCCAGTACCTGCACACGCTCCAGATGGAGCGCCCGTTCCCGCCAGGCACAGCATGGTGGAGGGGAGGGGGCTGGGCCCACCTCGGCAAGGCTAGGGCTGTCCCGGCTCCACGCCCAGGTTCCCACGCTCTGTCTCCAGATAGACCAGCCCACCCTGGGCATGCCGTCCCGAGAGCACTACTTCAGTGCGGGCAGCGACCAGAAGGTGAGTCGGGGGCCGCCCGACGCTGGACCTGCCCCCACTGGCGCTTTCCCACCGGCCCCTTCCACTCTGGGCGCCCTCCGCCCATCACTCCAGGCCCACCTGTGGCCCAGCTCCCCGTGTGTCCACTCGACACTAACCCCCCAGCTAGCCTTTGTGGGCACTTGCATGGCTCAAGCCCGGCGCTGAGGGCTGGACACGCAGACGTGGACCCCTGCCTTTGTCACCATCATAGGGGTGTCCCTGAACCCCCAGAGGCAGGATCAGCCCTGCAGCCCCGAGGGGCACACCCTGCCATCCCCATCTCGCCAGGGCAGGACTGCGGTCCACACCGCCGGCTCACTGCACAGGGCCTGTAGAGACCCGAATGCAGGCCACCCGGGCCCTGAGCCCGCTCCCTGAGCCACCCGACTCCTGCACCCAGGAGAAGAGAAATGGGGAACCGAACAGCAGCAAGGCGCGCGGGACAGGGCCAGGGGGTGTGGAAGGAGGAGTCGGGGAGGAAGAGGGGCAGCAGACTGAAAGACAGGGGTGACGTGGCCCACGGCCTGGAAGCAGTGTGGTGGGCCTCGTGGAGGAGGTGGGCTGTGAGCTAGGCTGGGAGGGTCCCGCCAAGGGAAAAGACAAGTGTGGCCAAAAGAAGGAGCCGTGGAGTGGGCAGTGGGGCTGGGAGAACAGCCCAAGGAACCCAACTCAGAGCAGCAGGCACTGGGGCCCCTGGAAGGGCTCACGCCTGTTAGCCATGGATCAGGCCCGGCAGCTGCTGGCCAAGACCGGCCTGGGGGCATCAGCCCAGCCTGGTGCCAAGTAACTGGGGAAAGGTGGCCTCTGTGGTTCCTGCCTGCAAACGAGGAAACGCCCCCCCCAGACAGGCCCCAAGAAGGCGGGTCCAGGAGGAGCACACAGCCTCAGGGCCCAGCTCCTGATGCCCGGCCTAGGCGAGCCTGGCTAGGGCAGCCCGTCTGAACCCTGGCGCCCGATGGCTCTGGGCCTTTACTAGCACCTACTGTGTGCCCCGCACTTTATATGCAGCTGTGCGGTCCACTGGAATAGGTCTCCGGTCCCGTGCGAGCTGCTCAGGCACTGGGGTCACACATAGAAGGGATGCAGCAGGGAGCCCGGCCCTGAGCGTCTGGCTGTGGGTGGGCGAGCAGCCCATCCAGCAGGTCTGGGGAGCAGGTGCCGTCCACCCATGGGGCTCACAGCCTCCCCACCCACCGGCTTGCCAGGAGCATGAGTTCCAGCGCTGAGGGCCCCTGGTCTGGGAGACGTGGGCCGTCTGGAACCCCCAAGCCGATGAGTACCCCGAGGGCTGCTTTGTGGCATATGCCCACCCCACCCCCACAGAGAGCTCCATGGGGCCAAGGTGGCCGAGGCCGCCAGACTGTGTCCTCATCCTTTGGCTCAGGTACGGGAAGCCTACCTGCAGCTCATGGTGTCGGTGGCCACGATGCTTCGGGCGGACATGAACCTCCCCAAGAACAGCGACCTGGTGCGGGAGGACATGGCCCAGGTGCTGGAGCTGGAGACGCAGCTGGCCAACGTGAGGCCGCGGACCGGGGGCGGACGGGGTCGGGGGGGTCAGGCCAGCTGCCCCGAGCCTGTGACCACCCGCCCCGCTGCAGGCCACAGCCCCCCCGGAGGAGCGGCACGACGTCACCGCCCTGTACCACAGGATGGACCTGGAGCAGCTCCAGAGCAAGTTCGGTCTGAAGGTGAGTCCCAGCCGTGCCTGCCCCGCCTCTCTCCCCTACGCCTCAAACACGCCCACCCCAAGCGGGGCCCACGGGACCGGTCACCCAAACGGGGACATGTCCACACGGGGACGGCAGGTGTCAACTGGCTGCCTGGGGATGCGGGGCCACCCGCCTGTGACGTGGCCGCTGCGACGTCCCAAGTCTTCTGAGCAGGGGAGCGGCCTTGGGGGGGGGGAGTCGCTGACCCGCCCGCCCGAGTCAGGCAGGCCCCCCGCCTGGGGCTCCCTGTCCCCAGGCCCAGCTCGGGGCCCCAGCGCAGCGCTGCCCCTGACAGGGGGCCCCACGGCCGGACCCCCGGACCCTCCCCCTCCCGCTGGCCAGGCTTAGGCTCTGGGCCTGGGCTGGGGAGGGGCAGCCCAGCCCGGGAAGCGGGGCTCAGGCCTGCACCCCCCAAGGCCCCGCACTCACTCCGCCTGCTCTGAGCGGTCAGAAGGGCCTCCTGTGGATGGAGCCAGCTGACTGCGGTGACTGGGGCCCAAGTCAGAGGGAGGAGGGTGCAGCTGCGGACGGAACCCACCGTCAGAGGCAGGACCCGAAGCTCCTTCCTCTGACCAGAAAACCTAAGTGTCTGGAGCCATAGAACAAGACGGGAAAACTCGGAGGGGACCCTGCCCGGGACTCCTGCACCTGGTGCTCCAGAAGGCCCCATCGTCCCCCGCGCTTCCTTCCCGGCTCCCAGTGGTGGCCTCGCCCGCCAGCTCGCCCCCTCCCAGGCGGGCACTTTGAGGGGCCAGCCGTGCTCTGGCACCGACTCCATCCATGGACGAAGCAGGCAGCCCCCGCCCAGGGCTTGGGTCGGGGAAAAAGAGATGTGGCCTGCAGAGTGTGTCGGAGGGCAGGCAAGGGGGGGACAGAGGAACAGCGAGTGCCAAGGTCCTGAGGCCGGGGCTGCAGGGCGGCTGGGCGCGAGCCGAGGCCGGGGAGGGAGGGTGGACCGTGTCGGGCCTCCGGGGCCATTTTGAAGGCACCGGCTTTGATGGGACAGGACTTGACTCATAGCGAAGAGAACCTGGCTTCTGAGGACGCAGGGAAGGGACTGAGGGCCGGAAGCAGGGGGACGGCTCAGGGGGCTGCAGCACAACCTAGGCGGGACCAGGTGGCGGCCTGGGACAGCGGCAGCGGAAGTGCTGAGAGGCGTGGCTCGTGGATGCATTTGGAAGGGAGAACCAGCAGGACTTGCAAATGGACCAAACGTGGGCAGTGAGAGGAAGGGAACGCAGATGGCCAGAAGGTGCCGTGGAGACGCCCCGGAGCAGGGGTGGCCACGTGCAGGAACCCAGGGCTCGGGGCGTCTGGACTATAATGCGTTTATAGAGCTTAGAATTGCCACACGTGAGCACATCCACACAGCCCCCTCCCTGCCCTCCTCCCCAAAGCAGCCACCACCTGGCTTCCACCACACGCCTGCACCGGGCTGCTTTCTTCTACGCTCTGTAGGTGAGACTACGACTCACCGTCATTACGTCTCATCTCGCTGGGGCAGCAGCAACCCCTCACTCACCCTGATCACTGTACGATCGATCCTAAGAACACACAACAGCTTGTGCCCCTGTTCTACTATTGCTGGGCCTCTGACTCAGTTCCACTTCTGGACTTTTCTGAGCGATGTTGCTACGTTCATTCTCACGCACGTCTTTTGGCACGCACACGCGAGCATTTCTGTCAGGTGTCCACCTAGGGATGAAGTGGCCAGGTCTTAGGACACAAGTCATGCAAAAATCATCACACAGATTTACACTCCCCAACAGGAGTGTGTGAAACGCCCCCTCCAATGCTTGGCGGTGCTCATTCCTTCCATCTCAGCCCATCTATGGATGTGTTGCAGATGAACATGTTGCGGAATTTCATCTGGGTTGGATTTGACTTTCCCTGAGCACTACTTCACACTGACTGGCCGACGGTGGCCCCTTTTGTGAAGTGTCTGCTCACGTCTCTTGCCCACCTGTACTACTGGGATATCTGCCTTCTTCTCACTGATTTTTAGTTCTTTGAATACCTTGGATGTGACCCCTTGGTCAGTTTCTGTGTAGTAAATGTCCTTTCCAGTGGGCAGCCTGCTGTTTTACTTTCGTACTGGTTCTTTTTTTTAAAGGAGGGCTTAAAATAGTCCAATTTATCAAAGACGGATGGATCCTTTCTCTATGGCTAGCGTTCATTGTGCTCTGCTTAAGAAATCTTTGCCTGCCAAGGTTGTTTAGGTCGACAGTCTACCTTGAGTTGATTTTTTATATACAGTGAGAAGAAGGAATTGTTTCATGTGCTCCTTGTGGCTGTCCAGATGATCTAGCACCATTTATTGAAAAGACTCCCCCATTAGCCATTGCACTGTGTGCCAACTTGATTAAAGACCGAGTGTCTTTTTGTGCACTTGTGCCTGTGTGCACGTCTGGGTCTGTGCGTTTGTACCTGTGTGTGTATTTCTAAACTCTCTTCTGTTCCATTGGTCTCTCTGTCTATTCACATGCCGGAACCTGCTGCCTCCATTGCTATAGCTTTGTGATAAGTTTTGATGTCTACCAACTTTGTTCTTCAAATCGATTATTCTTGATCTTTTGCACTTTCTTACAAGACTCAGAGTCAGCTAGTCAATTACACACACACACACACAAAATGCTGCTGAGATTTTGACAGGGATTGCTTGAAATCTAAGCATCAATTTGGGGAAGATTCACATCTTTCCAAGGTTGAGTATTCTGATCCACGAAACTTCCATATATTTATGTTTTCTTTCATTTCTCTCAATAAGTTTTATAGTTTCCTACTTCAAGGCCTTACATAGCTTTCATTACATTTGTTCCTAGGTGCTTGGTTTTTTAATATTATTGTAAATGGTATCATTTTGCAATTTCTCTTATTGTTTGTTGCTAGTATACAGCAATACTTTGTATACAGCAATTTTACTCAAAGCATGTAATAGTTCTAATAGTTTATCCTTTAATATTTTATAGACACAGAATCATGTCCTTTGTAAAAAATAAGTTTTATTTCTTCCCTTTCCAATCCTTGTTGATTTTCTTTTTTTCTTGTCTTATTGAACTGGCTAGGACTTTCAGCATAATGCTGAAGTCATGACAGTAGCTATCTTGTTTCCTTCCTTATCTCAGAAGAAAAGCTTGCAACATTTTGCAAGCTTTCATTTAATTTTGTTTGCTGTAGAGTGGGGTTTTGTTTGTTGTCACTGCTGCTGTTGTATAGATCCTTTTATTAGATTACAGAACTTCCATTTCGATTTGCTGAGTCTTTTTCATGAATAGTCAATTTTAATATGCCTTATCTGCATCTATTGAAATTACCATGTGATTTTCCTTCTGTATTCAGTTATCATAGTGAATTATATTGATTTGATTTTCAAATGTTACACCACACTTGTATTCCTTGAGTAAATCTAATTTGGCTGTGTTGCATTATCCATTTTATATAGGCATGGATGAATTCCGATTGCTAATATTTTGCTTAGAATTTTTGTATCAATTAGCATAAATGAGACTGGCCTATTGTTATCTTTCCTTTTAATATCCTTATTTTGGTATTAAGGTTATTCTTGGCCTCATAAATCAAGTTGAAAGAGTTTTCTCTTTTTTCCTTCTCTGGAAAGTTTAAGATTGGCATTATGTCTTCCTTAAATGTCAGATAGTATCCGCTAGAAAAGCCAGATGAGTCTGGAAATTTCTATGTGGAAATATTTTAAATTAAATAATCCAGTTTCTTACATACAAAACTATTTATATTTTCTATCTCTTCTTTCATTTTTTGCTAAATTGTGTTTTTCCAGGAATTCTTCCATTACACTTGAATTTTCCAATATATTGCCATAATCTCTTGTTACTGTTTGTAGGCTCTGTAGTAATGTCACCCACCTTTTTCCTGATTCTGATTACCTGCACCTTCTCTCTTATTTCTTGAATATTCTTTAGAGGGGGCTGGGTTTCTTGGATGCCCAAGAACTGTGTCTACCTCTCCATCTCTCCCTCTTTCTCCTCACTCCCTCCTTCTCCAGGGATTTAACTGGACTCTCTTCATACAATCTGTGCTATCCTCTGTCAAAATCAAGCTGCTGCCAGATGAGGAAGTGGTGGTCTACGGCATCCCTTACCTCCAGAATCTTGAAGACATCATCGATGTCTACTCATCCAGGTGAGGCTCAAGGAAGGTCCCAAGAGGTGGTGTCATCATCTTTCCCCTGCTCTCTCCTCATCCCCAACAGCTCCTCCTCTCAGGAGAGGACCCCATAAAGCATTACTCTGAGGCGCGAGGGACAGGACGGGGTCAAATGTTTGTGGCCAATGGAACCTTACGTTAGAGATGCGAACCCTTCCTTGGGTCATCCAGGGGCAGGCAGGATGTACCTGGGGGTCGTCTTGGAGATTTTCTCCACCACCCTGAAGTCTCCGTTTGGTGTGGAGCCTGCTGTCCAAGGGCCCATCAACCACACCCTCTCCCTGGGCAAACAGCACGCACCTGTTCTATCCGCTGCCCTCTGCCTCCTGCCCCAGGACCATGCAGAACTACCTGGTCTGGCGCCTGGTGCTGGACCGCATCAGCAGCCTGAGCCAGAGATTCAAGGATGCACGCGCAAACTACCGCAAGGTGAGCGACGCCCTGCCCCTGCACCGAGCCTGGCCTGTTTCCTTGATAACACTGACCACCTGCTGTGGGCCTGCACCAAGGTCCACCCTGGGATCAGAGCGGTGCTCCGGGCTCATGAGACACGCCCTCTTGGGGCGGCCTAACGATAAGCCATCGACAAAGCACAATCTGCTCTTTCAAGACCAGCAAGTCGGATGTGAGGGGAGGGGTGAGGGCAGGGAGAGCCTCTCTGTGAAAGTGACCACGGAGACCTCAAGGCGCGAATGACCCAGGCCAGATTCCCAGGAGCAGAAACAGCTAGTGCAGAGGTCCTGGGGCAGGGACCCCAGGGTCACACTGGGGAAGGGAGGAGATGAGGTCGCGGAGGAGGGGGAGGCAACCATGGGCCAGAGCAGCATGCGGATTCCACGTGCACTGAGAGCCACTGGGGTGTTAAGAGTGGGAACCACAGTCCGATGCCCTGCTGGTGTGGTCATTCTGGCTGCTGCGGGGGCACAGGCCGAGTGGAGGCAGGTGCCATCATCGGGGGGGGAGGGTAGACCAGGGCGTCGGCACTAGATGGAGGTGCTGACGACAGGCAGTTGAGGTGTGGATGGGGGGGGGATGAGGAACGGGGGAGTCGGGGGCCTCTGAGGTTCTTCACCAGGGACATGGGGTGGGCAGAGGTCCGGCCCCGATCGGGGAGATGGTGGCAGAACAGGTTGTGGCGATCAGGCCTCCTGCTTTGCCGTCTTGGGCTGAGGACACTACGAGCCAAGCATGGAGCAGGGAGCTGAAGCCCAGAGCGCAGAGGACAGAGAATGAGTCACACTGACTTCCGAAGAGGCAGCAAACCCCACAGCCCCGGAACGTGTGGCCAGATGCTGGGCGGAGCTCCGAGGGGGCCAAGATGTGGGGCCAGAAATCTGACGGGGGACACATTTCCATCTTGTGCCGTGTCCCCAGGGACAGACGGGCACACATTCTCATCGTCATTCTGGAGATGGGAAAACCAGGGCCCAGACAGCTGGCGGCTCACGGCTGAGCTAGACAAGGCCCCCAAGGTCAACGCCAGCCTGTGCTTTGGGGTAGGGCTGGAGTCCTTGAGAGCCGAGTCGGCCAGACAGCCAGGCCAGGGTGGCAGGGACAGGGGACAAGGAGGAACTCGGGACCGGGCAGGGCACCCACACCCCGGGGTCGGCCTGGGCCGGGAGTCCAGGCCTCCAAACTGCACACCCGGTCCTCCCACACCAGGGGTGGTGTTCAAAGGGAGTGTCTGAGTTCACCAATGTCCCCCACTGGCCCCTGGGCACGCTGGGGCCAAGGCCAGGGAAGCAGACGTTGGTAAACGTGGTGAAATGAAACGTGCCAGGCGCTGTACGGCACGACGGTAGAGGAGGTGCGCTGGCGGGAGTGCGTCAGCTACGTCAACAGTAACATGGAGAGCGCCGTGGGCTCACTCTACGTCAAGGAGGCCTTCCCCGGGGACAGCAAGAATGTGGTACGTGTCTGGCGACCCCACCCTGGGCCAGGGGACACCAGCCCGTGGCACCTCTCGCCCCAGCAGCGCCTGTGTGCTCAGCGGTACCGGGGAGCACGTGTTTGCCCGGCGCCCCATCACACAGCGGGATGCGGGGAAGCCTTGCCCGCCCCAGGCCTCTGGCCCCCCAACAGCTATCGGCCCCGACCCCCAGCCCCGCGGGCCTGCCTGGGAAGGGGACAAGTTGTACGAGGCGTGAGTCCAGGGCCTGGCAGGCCCTAGGCCCACCCAGGACAAAGTGCTGCCGTGGGGACCCTGTCCCAGGGGGTCAGATCCCGCCCCCAACCCCCCATCACGTTCGGAGTGGCCCCCTGCAGAGACCCCAGGGCCGATCAGCCAGGCGCCAGGGTCATGCGCTCCCCCCAGGTCGGAGAGCTCATCGACAAGCTGCGGGCAGTGTTCGTGGAGACCCTGGACGAGCTGAGCTGGATGGATGAGTCATCCAAGAAGAAGGCCCAGGAGAAGGTGGGCAGGAGGCTGGGGGAGGGTGGCCCCAGTGCGAGGGGCACAGGGTAATCATCGCCACCGCCTGGGGGGTGGGGGGCTCGCTCGGGAAGGGGCTGTGGGCAGAGGTGAGACCCCCCCCAGCACCCCCGCAATGGGTGGGGGCGGCCACGGCCACAGGGAGCAGGAGCCCCTCCGGGCTAGTGTGACAGACAGCAGCCAAGCAGCTCTGCTCGGCCCCTCCCCACCAGACCCCTGGCTGGCGGCCGGGTGCGAAGGTCGGACTCACCCTTCCACGTTCTGTCCCCATTAGCCTCCCCACAGCCTGCAAGGAGGGCGAGTCCCTTAGCCCCTTACCCACGTGGCGGGGGCAATGCCAGGATGCCCACAGTGGGGCGGGCATGGACCGGCCCCCCTCTCGTCCCTAGGCCATGAGCATCCGGGAGCAGATTGGGTATCCCGACTACATCCTGGAGGAGGGGAACAAGCACCTGGACGAGGAGTATTCCAATGTGCGTGCCACCCCAGACAGCCCACCTGTCCCCTCGCCCCGACCCAACCCGCCCCTGAACCAGCCCGCAAGGACCTTGGGCCCTCAACTAGCGGGGGTGGATTCCGTACATAACTCAGCCACCTGGCCACATGCTCTAGGGGCTCTAGCATCACTTTCCATTACAAGTGGGGAAACCACGGCCGGGAGGGCCTTGGATCTCGCCCAGTAAGTGCACAGAGCCGGGGTTGGCCCCTAATCCACCTGCAGCCAGAGCCTGTGGGCCACATTTGGGACTGCCTGGCGAGTCCTGAGGCCAGTCCCCAGCCGCCCTTGACCTCCCTTACCCCCGGGCCCCTCGAGGACCCCACACGCATGCCCACCCGTCTCCTGTAGCTGAACTTCTCGGAGCACCTGTACTTTGAGAACGGATTGCAGAATCTCAAGGCTGGCGCCCAGCGGAGCCTCAAGAAGCTTCGGGAGAAGGTGGACCAAAACCTGTGAGTGGGGATGGCATGGGGGAGGGGGGGAAATGGGCCAGCGGGGGAGGGCGGTGGGTCTGACTCAGAGCCCCCCTGCACCCGCCCTCTGCTTGTGGGGTCCCAGGGAGAAGCCAGGGCTTTGGAGTGGCCTAGACCCTGCCCTGGCCGTTGGCCGTGCTGGCCTCGTGGCATGACCGCTGTGCATGGGTCAGGGTGGGCTCTGGTCAGCCGAGTAGGGGGACCTGGAGGGCAGGCCCGGGAGACCTGGGCTCTGAATGACCCACTTGTCTATCACAGCTGGAACATCGGGGCCGCCGTGGTGAATGCGTTCTACTCCCCAAACCGAAACCAGATTGGTATGTTCACCCCGCCCCCCACGAGCCCTGCCCTCTTGCCTTCGGAGCCTAGGTTTTCTGCTCTGTAAAATGGGGCAGGGGATCATAACCTTTACCTCCCCGGCTGTGAGGTTAAATGACAGGACGCCTGGGTGTGCCCACCCACAGCTCATTCCGTCCCCCACCGCCTCCCCACCACAGTGTTTCCCGCCGGGATCCTCCAGCCCCCTTTCTTCAGCAAGGAGCAACCACAGGCCTTGAACTTTGGGGGCATCGGGATGGTGATTGGGCACGAGATCACCCATGGCTTTGATGACAACGGTACGGGGCTGCCTGGGGGGTCAGAGCTGCACCTCCAGTCACAAACACACCCCGCCCACCGCTGCGCGGGGGCCCCCTGCCTGGTTCCTGCCCGGTTCCAGGGGCCTCCCGCTGCCACCGAGGCTGGCTTTCCCATAGGGCTAGACCTCCGAAACCTTCTGAGGGCAGCCCCGTGTCCCCAGGGCCCAGTGCTCCCCTCCCCTGGGGTTTAGAGAGCATGGACGCCACCGCACGGGTCCTTAGTCCACGGTGCCTCTGGGGTCCTGTGACCCAAGACCCCAGGCCCTGACCTGGGGGATGGCATGGACACCACTGAAGCCTTCCGTCCCCCAGGGCCCGAGCAGCCCCGTGACAGGGGGCCCATTCTCTGCTCACGTGAGCTCTAGACACCGGGGTTCCCGGGAGGACGTGGGGGAGAGGCTGGCGCTGGGCAGGCCGGGCCTCGTGGGCAGCCCCCCGCCCCCATCCAGGCCGGAACTTCGACAAGAATGGCAACATGATGGACTGGTGGAGTAACTTCTCGGCCCAGCACTTCCGCAAGCGGTCGGAGTGCATGGTCTACCAGTATGGCAACTACTCCTGGGACCTGGCCGACGACCAGAACGTGAGTGGCCACGGCCCGGACACACCGCAGCCCTGGCCTGGGGGAGGGCGGAGGAGGGGAGCCCGGGCGCCCCCGCCATCCTGTCTCCCGCCTGCAGATCAATGGCTTCAGTACCCTCGGGGAAAACATCGCAGACAATGGAGGAGTGCGGCAGGCCTACAAGGTGCGTCCAAGCAGGGCCCCCGAGGAGGTGGCGTGGGGGGCAACCAGGTCCAGGCAGGGACTGACCCCCTCCCAAGCCCAGGCAGGTCCTGGGACCCTTCTCTGTGTGACGGGGAGGCGGCAGAGCCCTGGGGGGGCCTGCCAGCCACAGGCGGGCAGGCCCACACTTTACCCCAACCTTAGCTGAGGCCTCCGCGCTCTGGGGAGACCACTGTCCGTTGCCAAGTAAGGCAGTGACAGTCACTGCACGCCCGCCAGCCTCAGCGACACCCCTGCACCAGCAGCCTCGGGCACTGGGTGTCGGGCGCTCATTCATGGGGCGGGCTGCCCGGGCCGTGGGCTCCCACCGAGCCCGGGGTCGGCGCTCAGATGGTCCCTGGGGTTCTCAGAGGCCCCACGCTGCAGGGGCAGGACCCCCACCGGAGGAGGCCCGGAAGCCAGACCTCCCTTCCGCCCCGATCCAAGGACCCCGGAGTCCTGGCCAGCCCGGTGCTGCCCCCAGGAGGGCAGGCCCTGGCCCAGCACCCGTTTGGTGCCTGCAGGCTTACCTGAAGTGGGTGGCGGAAGGCGGCAGGGACCAGCAGCTGCCGGGACTGGAGCTGACCTACGAGCAGCTGTTCTTCATCAGCTACGCACAGGTGCGAGACAGTCCCCTGCCCCACTGGCTGCAAACCGGCTCCCCGCTTGCGTCCTTGGCGAGCCCCCACGAACGCACGCCTCCAGGGACACCCTGGCGGGCAAGCCAGGCAGAACCAGAACCAGTGCGCCAGGAAGGCTTCCTGGAGGGAAAGGATGGTGGCGGCGTGGGAGCTGGGGAAGATTCAGATGTTGCTGTGGAAGGAGCAGGGCGACCCGCTGGCTTCCCTCCCCCGACCCAAGAAGGAGCAGCGGGGGCCCTGGCGGGACTCCTTTGTGCCCAGAGAGGAACCAGGACGCACTCCCTCCGCGCCACAGCCCTAGGGGCACCCATCTCCCCAGGCCCGCGCCGCCCCCTCCAGGATGCCCTCTGGTCCTCCATGCCCCTGCACGCCACCCCCCCCCCCCCGCCCCGCGCCTCCTCCAAGTCCCGCGGCCACGCCCCTCGTGCGCCCACAGGTGTGGTGCGGCTCCTACCGGCCCGAGTTCGCCATCCAGTCCATCAAGACTGACGTCCACAGCCCCCTAAAGTACAGGCAAGTGGCCCCCCGCGCCCCCGCGCCCCGCGCCCGGGCCCGGGCCGGCGCCGTCTCAGGCCCCTCCGTCCACCCGCAGGGTGCTGGGCTCGCTGCAGAACCTGGCCGCCTTCGCGGACGCGTTCCACTGCGCGCGGGGCTCCCCCATGCACCCGAAGGTGCGATGCCGCGTCTGGTAGCCAAGGCCGAGCCGCGCTGCGCGGCCCACGCCCACCCAAGGTGTCCCGTCCGCGCGGAGACAGTGCTGCCAGCGGGGACCCGGCGTGCGCCCCGCTCCCGGCGGCCGACCCACCCGCGCCGCGCCCGGCCTGGAGCGCGACCCGGCCCTGAGCCCCCTCCGCGCCCGCCCGGGAGGGTCTACACCGCCCACCGCAGCCCTGTAGACACAGTTATCGGTCTTCTGCCCGCTCTCCAAAGCGCGTCCTCCTCAGATGTCCACGAGCTTCAGACTTGAGCTAAGTAAACGCTTTAAAGCAGTCGGCTGCCTTGTCTGTGTAGCAGGGCCCGGGGCCGGCCGTCGGGGTGACAGTACCTGAGAAAGTGCCCCACTCTCCCGCTGCACCTGCCGCTGACTGCTGGTGGCCAAGTGAGGAAATGGTAGGGCGCTCCTGACAATCTCCCCAGGGTCTCTGTGCTGGGGGCACAGCAATGACCACGATGCCTCCCAAATGCCCGCCCTCGGGGGTCACAGTTCAGGCAGGGAGAGGGGCTCCTGACCCAGGAAGGAGCCGAGTTCCAGGAGGGGGGCGGGGGGATCCGAGCTGCAGCCCAGAATCTGGGTTTTGGGTTTTGTGTAACTGGAAGCCAGTGAGGGGTTAAACCTTGTCACCTGCCCTGAGTTTTTAAATGACCACAGAGACTCTGTTGGGGGCCGGGGACGCTGGGACGCCAGCTAGAAGGCCACTGTGGTTGTCCAGGTCTGGACCAGGGGGCATGGAGGGTGCTGAGAAAGTCATCTGAACTCAGACGAGAGAGCTCCTGACGGGGCAGGACAGGAGTTCTGCTCTAAACCTGTTAGGTTTGAGGTGCTTGTCACCTCCCCCTCTCGTGACAGGGGCATCGGGGGAGCTGGACAATCCCTCCAGGCTAGCCCCCACCCCCAGCGGGGCGCACGTGACAAGTCTCACGTGAGTAAAGGGCCTGCCGGCAGAGCAGCCCTTTCCCTAAAAGTCCCCGACTGTCCACCAGACTCCAGCGGGTGGAATGGAAACCATCTCCTCCCCGGAAACCATTAGCTCCCACTGGACGTGAGCTCTGACCCCCACCCCTCCAGGCCAGGCTCCCGCCTGGGGCTTGGGGAGTTTCCTCACTATGAGACGGAGCCCATCCCACTCTCGTCTCCCACACCGTGGACCTGTGCTCAGACCCCCTGACCTACATGTGCCAAAGGCCTGAGGTCTCCAGGGAGGCTGCAGGGGCGCGTCCACCACCACCAACCCACCAGGGAAAGCGACTCTGCTAGCGGGGAAGGTGACGCCTCGGGATGCATGACCGCCCCCCTGGCCTGGATGCAACCAAGAGCGATCAAGGCCGGGGTGGCCAGGGCTGCCAAGGACGCAAGATTCAGAGGCAATGAAGAAACACTGTCCAGAAACTGCAGTTTAATGCTCATCGCTGCCTGCAGACCAGGCAGAGTTCAGCCCCAGCCCAGAGATTCTGGAATTTGTTCACATCCAACTCCCAGTGTGCCCAGGGCAGGAGACGCCGCCCAGATCCTTGGAGGCCCGGGGCCTTCACCTTGAGCACGCCTCCTCATCACACTGCGGAGCCAGCAGAGGCCCCATCAGCCTGGCCACACTCCCTGGGCCAAGAGCAGCTGATCCCACCCTCCAGGGGTCTGTGGCCCAAGTGGAAGAGAAGGAGTGTGCTGGACAGTCCCCTCCATTCGGGGCACAGGAGGGAGGCCACCAGCACCATGCTAAACTAACGTGGGCAACGGTCACCTGGGACAAACCCCAGCCCTCCCAGGCGGAGAGGACGGGCCCCTCCTCTGCCTTGCAGCCCCTGACCAGCCCCCTGTCCCCTGGAGAGGGCCCTGCTGTGCCTGCCCATCTGGCCACCCTGCCCCTGGCCCGTCACCGCAAAGTGGGGTGGCAGTGACATCCTGGGGCTGCTGTGAGCCCAGAATCACCTAAAGCCAACAAGGTCCAGCTCAGCATCTGGCCACAGCAAGTGCTCAACCCAGGGGAGTCGGTGGGGGGGTGGGGGGGCATTCTTAGCCCGGTGCCCGCCCCAGGCCTGGGCTCACCTTGGGCGGCTCACTGGTACAGACCTCCGCAGAGATGCCCAGGGCCTGCAGGATGCTCTCCTGGGGGGCGTAGTCACCTGGAGACTTCTGGACAAAGTGTAGCAGCACTTTGTCACCACCTGCAGCCGGCGGGGGTGGGGGTGGGGGGGTCGTCAGGGTGCCCCTGTGTGGCCACTACCCCACCTGGTTACACTGAGATGAGTGAGCTCTTCTGGCCACACCCCGCCCAGCTAGGATGACACTCAGAGCTGGGCCACTCCACCAAGGGGGTAACTGTGCCGAGATCAATAAGCCAGAGGGAGGGAGGGGCAGGGCAGGGTCAAGTTCATCAAGACCTTCTTGAGTATGCGGCCCCGCACCCCCGACCCCGTGACCACGTGGTGGCCCCTGACGCCCCTCCCCTGGCCCACCTTTGGCAACCACCAGCAGCCCTCCGCTCTGCAGCAGATCCCCGGAGAGATTCCCCTGGATGCCGACAGCCTTGGCCTGGGGGGAGGGGAGCAGGCCCAGGTCAGTCCTAGACAGAAGCCCCTGCACCTGAGTCCCACACGACCTTGGCCGTCACAAACCTTGGCGGCCACGTCACGAACAGGCTTCCCCAGGGCGGCCGGCAGGATGCTCAAGCTGTTGTACCTGCCAAGACACAGCTGGCTTGTCCAAGCTCTGACCCTGCACCAAAGACCGAGCCCCAGCGCCTGCCCCCAGTCTCTGCACAGACCAGTTCCGACAAGCAGGCCCCACCCCATCTCACCAGGGGCTCAGGAGGCACGGGGCAGCCAGGCCAGCAGCTGGCCCAGCCAGGAGCAGCTGCCAGAGCCATGGGGCACCCAGCCCGTGGGCTGGCAGGCCTGGGGCCCCACAGAGGGTGTGGGGAGTGCGGACTGGGTGAGCCCGGGGGTTCTCGCTCAGCTGGCACTGCCAATCAGACGAGGCGGCCAGCCTGTGGCAGATGCACCGAGGTGGCTAGGGCGGCCCCTGACTGGAGCGCTAGGCCCGGGTGCCCTCTGCAGCCAGCTGTGGGGAGGCCCTGGGTGAGAAGCCTAACCTACAGCCCATAATAGACACTCGGCACCCAAAAGAGAGCCCGGCAGGGCTGGCTGGAGCAGTGGATGCCCCCAGAGCCCGCGTGGCCAGGGAGAGGCGGGAGGGGAGAAGAGGAAGAAGGGAGCGGTGGCGCCCCGAGCCCCCAGCTCACCGCTTGAAGCCCAGCTCCTTGTAAAACTGCTTGCTCTCATCCAGGTAGAGCTCTGAAAAGCAGAGGCCACAGGTGGGCGCCCCAGGCCACCTGCCCCCCTGGCTCACCCTCCTACATCCGCCCTTCTGTCCACCCTTGGTACCCAGCTCGCCCACTAAGGACCAGGAGGGGCAGAGCAGGGCTGACTGTCCCCATCGTTAGAGGAGAGGCAGAGGCCCAGAGGTACAGGTGGAAAGGGAGAAGCAGGACTTGTCTGGACTCTGCCACTGGGCCCAGGGCTCTGTGAGGGGAGGGGTCCAGCGGGGTGGGGTCGGGAGGCAGCGCAGCCTGGGCTCTGGTCCCAGATACTCCTTGGGGAAAGCATCGGGGAAGTTCAGAATCTGGCTCCTGGGGAGGCAAGGAGCTGGCAGCTGACCCAGTAAAGACCTTTGGCCTGGATTGCAGGCCAGAGTCACCACTGAGCCCTCCACAGTGGGAAGAACATCATGTCTGGGGCAGGCGGGTAGAGGCCACAGCCGGAGAAGGGAGGGGAGGGGCGGGGAGGGAAGGGGAGGGGACACAGGAGCCTATCAAGGCCGCTCCTGGAGAGAGAAGGGCCTAGGCTGGGCAAGAAGGAGGCAGCGAATGCCCTGAGTTTGAGGAGGGGTCTCAGGGCGGGTTGGGCAGTTGTGGGGGGAAGGTGTGTGCTGCAGGGGGAGGAGGGTGGGGAGTGCAGGCACCTCCCGCGAAGTAGCCACCGTCCAGGAACTCCTGCAGGCCCAGGGCCTCGGGCCCCACGCCCACCAGGCGCACGCCGTGCTGGTCCAGGAGCCCCTTCAGGCTGCTGAGGTCCCGGGCGATCCAGCGACACACCATGCAGCCGAAGCGCCGCAGGCCGGCCACCACGCACGCCTGCTCCTGCCACAAGCTCCGCAGCTCCACGGCCTGCGCCGGGGCGGGTGAGGGGCGCTGCCGGACCACCGCCCGTGCGCACGTCCTCACCCCCGACCCCGCTCCCGCGCCCCGTGCCCCCGGCCAGCGCCGCGCACGCCCAGCCTGCGCCCCCAGCTCCGCCCTGTGCCCCGGCGCCGGCCTCGGATGCCGCTGCCAGGTGCCGGGGCGCACCCACCACCCTGAGCCCGTCCAGCCTCACCTCCCCGGTCACCGCGTGCTTCAGGACACACGCGCCCACGCGGGAAAGGTCCACCGTGCTCATGGCTGCTGCCGCCCCGGATCCCAGCAGCAAGCCCGCTCTCCAGCAGTCCGCTCAGCCTTCCGTCCTGCGCGCGGCCCGGCTCCGCCCCGGACACGCCCCCAGACCACCGCCCCGGCCCACCCCCTCCGCCCTGGCCCCTGCCCCGGCACCGGCCCCGCCTACCGCAGCTGCCCGTAAGCAAAATAGGCTCCCGGTCACGCATTTTGTATATGCATGAGCCCGTCAGCCAATGGCGCCGCTGGTAGTGGGCGGAGCTTGGCGTCTGGGCTGCAGGCACGCGGTGCGCCTGCGCAGACTGCAGCGCCCGGCCTGGGGCGGGGTCAGTCGTGGAGTGCGGGAGTGATAAGGGACGGAGCGGTAGGGGTCCCGGGGTTCCGGCGGGGGTCCCATCTGGTGGAGGAGTCCGAGGGCTTAGCTTTTCCCTTGGTCTTGTTTCATCTTGAAAATCCATGAGAAAGCAGCGTTTTCTCAGTTACACGTCCGTGTTGGCTTTAATCATAAAATACTGTCAATTTCATGCCAGCTAAATATCTGCCTTTAACCCCCAAACTTTGGGTGAAAGGGACCCGAAGGGGATAACAGCAGTTTACTAGGTGCCTTGCCAATTTGTCTTGTTTTTTCCTCGCGACAGCCCTCTGACACCTTTCAGTATCACGCAATCTTACGGATGAGGGCCCTTGGCACAGAGGCTGAGGGGTGGAGCAACGCAACTCGGACCGCGGGGTCCCACCTGGGCATGGCCCGCCCCCCTCCGAGGGACTGCGGTTCCTGGCACTCGGCCTCACTCCCCAGGGCCCACAGACAGCTCCAGGCCCTGGACAAGGCTGGAGAATGAAGGGGCAGCAAGCAGCCTGCCCTGGGTTTGGGGAGGGGGGAGTCCCCCTCTTGATAACCACACTGTATTCCACAGGACCTCCCAAGAGAGAGGGAAAAAACTGAGACCCAAGGGGGTGCTGCTGCCTCCTTAGCCTGCCCTTGGGCCTGGGAGGATGAGGGTGCTGGGAGTGGCTGAAGGTCCAGGCCCCAAAACCAAGTTACTACGCCAAAAAGAGAAGGATTTCAGTTTCTGGGTATTGAAGGCAGAAAGGGCAGGCAGCAGGGGGCCCTTTGCCCAGCAGGGAAGGAGAAACAAGGGGAAAATGCCACAGTTCCCAAACCCAGCAGTGCAGCCCCCCGGAGGCCGAGGCACCTCCCGGATCTCTGTGAGCATCAGGCATCCTGGTGCCACGTGTGCTGCTCTACATCCCGCCTCTCCTCTCTCCAAAGTGCAGCAGCCCTTTCGAGATGGAAGCAAACCCCGGGACCAGCAGCACGACGTCGCATGACATGTTCCTCCTGGAGCATTTATCTTGTGGTTACCATCCCCGTCGTTCCTGTGGGACTTGTCATAATATATTGGCAACGCATGAAAACCAGAAGGCTACCTGGTGAGCAAAGCCTGTGGTCCTGTCAGGGCTCAGGTCCCGAGGAGTAACAGCCCCGAGACCCTCCACGCTCTATCCCTCAAATCTAGAGGAGGAAGACCCCAAGAGTATCTCCAAGCATTCCTTGCCCCTTAGGGATGTGGACCTCCCACAGAGCCAGAGCCACCGTGTCATGGGATCTCTCAATGGTAGGGGGACAGGATGGGGAGCCCTCTTCCTCCCTGATGCCCACTCACAGCCATGAACTCTGAGCTCCCATCCTCCCTGAGGGGGCAGTGGGGGCACAGGGCAGGCTGCAAACAGCTGGGAGAGGCACTGGGATAAAGGGTTAGAAGCCCCGTTGTCAAGGCTGTGTCCCCACCCAGAGCCTAAGTGTCCTTCATTCCTTTACTGGTTCGTTCATTTATTCCCTTCTTCTCTTATCTGCCCTACTCTGGGCTCCTCGTCTGCACCAGGTCCCAGCTGGACACCAAGATCCGGCCTGTGTAGACCCAGCTCTGGCCTTTGGGACGCCCCATGCACACCCAAAAGGGAGCAGGTACTCAGCAAAGATATCCAAATTAGGGAGGTCGGCGACCATCTCAGGGTGTGTCAGCAAATCCTTGCTGTGTCCTCACCCCAAGTCCCCCAGGGTGCAGAGAGGTCTCGGGTTCCAGGCTCTGAGCAGACCGGCCGGGCAGTGGCCAGTGTTCCTTCTCACCCCAATTCTGTGGCACCTGCTCCTTGAGGGGTGGGGGGGGACCCTCCTCTCTGAAGTGCTGACCCCCTGTCTGTGCCTGATGGTCAAATTGGAGTTAGGGACCAGGGTTTGGCAACTGAGGAGGTGGGCAGGTTTGCGCCTATATCTCTTCATGTGTCCTGGGCCCCTGGGGGTCAGGCCAGCAAGAAGCCCTGTCCACATTGGCCTTGCCTGTCTCTGAAAAGCTCAGTCGCCTGGGGAGACGCCCCACATCTCTGTTTGGCTCCTCCTGATGTGTGTCTCTGTTTCACAGGAAGACCCGCCAAAGGGAGGTTCTCCCTCCAGTTATTAATACCTGTCCCCCCATCTGGAGGTGATGCTGCTGGGCTGGGTAGCCGCTCCCAGGCCTCTGATGGTCTTGAGTCCTTAGTCTACAGCCCTGCCTGCTAAGCTGGGAAGAGAGACACAACTCCTCCCATAGAAACGGGGTCCCTGGGACACCTGGGGGGCTGGAGCCGGGCTGGAGGTGAGTGTGTCCAGCAGGATGCAGAAGTGGACGCGGCTCTCCAGGCTCTGCAGGCCCTGCCGGATGTCACCGCAGAGGCTGTGGAGGACACTGAAACCGAGTTCACTGCGAGGGGCCGACCTGCTGATAAATGGGTCCGGGATGCAGGCGCCTGAGATACGTCGGGCCGTGCCTGCTGGCAGCTTCAGCAACCCCAGGCCCGAGTGTGGAGGCGAGGGGAGCTGGTGGGACCCCTCCTGAGCTCGCTTCAGACTCCACCCAGCAGAGAGAGGGGCCGCTGCTCAGGGGGCTTGGCAGACCCCCCGCACACACACCTTCTCATCAACTGCAAGAGGCCTGAGCCCGCCTCACTCCTGAGCTGCCCAAGCACTGAGCCAGCCCTGTGAGGGGGCAGCCACTAGCCCTTCCTGGCGCCCCACCCCCCAGTCCGCGGCCCTCTGAGCCCCAGGTGCTCATCCGGAGGACGGACCTGAGGGCACCTCCCTCCCCGGGCTGGGACTGGACTGGATGGGCCTGAATGTGGCCTTATGTGACTATCACATTTGGAAGGGATTTCTGAATTAGAGTCGTGTTCTGCTCCATTTCCTCATTTGGAGGCACTGGCCTCCACTGGGGGTCAGACAGGTGTGGACAGAGGTCTAAGGCTCCCGGCAGGGAACATCCCTAGGAGGCAGGCTGGGGCCGGGCCAGGGGCAGCACCTGGTCCTCCACGTGTTGGGGGTGGGGCAGTAGCAGGATCTAGGGGCTGGGGTCAGCTTTCCTACCTGGGCCACAGACTTGGCACTGCAGACCCTCGATCAGGCATTGAGGTGGGCCATGGGGGTCCTGGGGTTGCGGGGAGCAACTCCTTACAGGGCTGCTTCGCCCGGTACCCTGCAGCCCAGGGGTCCAGGGCCGGCGGGAGCCCACCCATCACTGGACACCCCCAGCAGGTATGACCCCGTCCGCAGTGACCTAAAGGCACCTGGGCTCTTCCCCACCCCATGGTGAGCATGCTGGGGGAAGTCAGATCGTTCTGGGAGAACGTGGAGCCCTCCTGGGACACCTGGGCCTGGTTCTGTCACAGGGGCCGCCCTACGGGGCTCATGGCCCACTCCTGCCGTCTGTGCCCCCTGCCAGGGGCTTCATGCCACCCCTGGTGGTGGGCGCTGTGAACAGAGGGGCTCCTGGACAGGAAAGGGGCAGGGGGGTCTGTCCTCAGCCCACAGTGCTGGACCCCCAAACCAGCCCCACAGAGAGGGTCCCTCCAGGGCTGCACTCGGGCAGCATTCAGCCTCCACCTCCTCCTTTTTGCCCAGGGTCATCGCCAGGGCCCAGAGGGGAGCCCGCCTGGGAGGAGGAGGTACAGCACCTAAGGGAGATGGCACCGAGCCTCAGTCTCTCTGTCTGTGAAATGGGGCAGCAGCCCCTGCCTCTGGCCATGCCCTGCAGGGATGCCACGGGTGGACCCAGGACAGGCTCCGGGAACGCCTGAGTACGACTACCCCGCTCAGGTCTTGGCTCCCCCTGCCTGGCAGTGTGGGAACGCCACCCTCAGGGAGCCCAGGGCCCTGTGGTCTGGACAGCATGCCAGCCTCCCTGCTGGCCCGTGCTGGGCCTGCTGAGCCCTGGGGAGCCGGGAGCATCAGAGCAGGGGAGGCCCCCAGGCCTGCCCAGCCGGGGAGACAGGCTGCTCTGGGCCCGGGGCTGGGGGCGGCCGCGCTGGGGCCCTGGTTCCAGGGCTGGCTCTGGCTGGCAGTCAGGGGCCCTCCCTGAGGAGTAACGGCCTGGACCTGGACCGGCAGGGGAGCCACACCGGCCGGGAGGAGGGGTCTCCGCCCCGCTGCGTGAACATCTGGGCTTAGCACCCAGGACGGGGCTGCCGGCTGCGGTGGAGGTCGGCTGCCTGCTGCAGGGCCCCGCCGCAAGGGCACGTCCCGGCCAGGCTTTCCAGGGGCAGCCAGGGCAGGGAGCTCACCCGAGACTCCTGCGTGGGGCTGCGGCCCAGGGGCCTGCAGAGGGCAGTTTCTGCCGGTGGTGGGCCTGGCTCTCCTGAGGTCAGGGGGACAGGGTGCCAGGGCCTGGCTCAGCCCGGGAGAGCCAGATACTGGGGGACAGAGGCCCACGTGAGGTCAGACAGGAACATGGCCCAGGCCGTGATGGGGAGGGAGGGGTCACCGGGGCACACCCAGGGGGCAGGAGTGGGGACACTGCTGGGTGGTGGGACAGGCAGACAGGCTCAGGGGTCTCCCCAGGCTGCAAGCGTTAGCCTTGGGCACCGGGCACCAGGGTGGCAGCCCCCCGCCTCGCAGTGGCTCCGTGTCCCTCCACAGGACCATTCATACCCTGGCTGCGGTCCCCCAGAAAGCCAGGGAGGAGGGGTCGCCTGCGGCAGGAAGTGTTTGCTCTCCAGCCCCCAGGGTCCCCTGGGCCCACAGCTGCTGGGGTAGCAGGCCCCCTCGGCGACAGCTCAGACGGGGGTGCAGGCTGCGTGCAGGGGAGAGGCGGGGAGACCGGCGTCAGGCGGGGGGTGCGGGCTGCCGGGTGGGGGGGGAGGGGAGGGGAGGGGCGTGTAAGCCGGGAGGTGAGGCCCCCACTGGTGCAGTCTCCGGGCACAGGTCCTCCTGCCCCACCCAGTGCCAGCTTCCTGGCCCCACCCCTGTGCATTAGCAGCCACATTTCTGTTCCTGTAGAAGCAGGTGGCCCCCCAAAGGTCATCTGCGCTCCCCCCGGTGCTCTGACCCCACAGCACTGAGCCCACAAAGGGGGCCCAGCTTGGCTTCCCCTTACCTGTCCCAGCCTCACAGAAGTCCCCACCGCCATGCAGTGTGCCCCATGCACGTTCCCCCCCTCCCCCCGCCAGGCTGTGAGTCCGGCTGTCTCCTCCTGCGCATTCCCAAGCACGGCTCTGCGGAGTCCGAGGGAGTGCGGGAGGGCGTACTTCGCCATCTTCGATGACCAGAGGGCCTCCCCACCTTGTCCACACCCCACCTGCCCCTGGAAAGCGGCAGGGCTGGGTACTTTTGCTCCATTTCACTGAAGGGGAGACAGGGGCTCAGAAAGGGACGGGCCTTGCCCAGAGTCCCCTGTGCAAACTGTGCTCAGACCCAAACCCCGATCTTCCCGTCCAGTGGGGCTCGGGGCTCTCCCCACCCAGGCTTCTCAGCTCCACCACTGCCCTCAGAGCTGGTGGACAGGGGCAGGCCTGGGGGTGGGGACCACCACTGCCACCCTCTTGGACCCCCGGGCTGCAGAAGGAGGGTGTGAAGAGCCCCACCTCACATGACACCGGAGCAGGACGCCGGGAGGGTGGGGACTCCACCGGCAGGCGCGCGGGTCGCCAGGCTGCAGGCACGTGGGGTCAGCCAGCTTTGCCTCGATCTCCCCCGGCAGGAGCTACACCGGTAGAACTGGCCAGCGGCCACCACGTCCTCATGGTCACCACCTACTTCCATTCCCAGGGGAGCCTGGGGAGGAGAGCCTGGGTGCCAGGGAAGGGACAGGGCAGGGGTGCAGTCATAGGGGTTGAGGGGGGGGGATTGACTACCTTCCTGTTTGCAAAGCTTCCCAGAGCTCAGACGCAGAGCTAACCACCAGCCCCTTTCCCCCAGTACAGCCAGCCCAGTCCCACAGACTCCAGGGGTCTGAGGCAGGGTGGAGGACAAGTGTGACCCAGCAGCTTGGGAGCCCCTGTGAGACGCCCACCAGCACAGGCTCCCATCCCCCTGGGAGGGCCTGTCAGATTGAGGCTCCTGCCCTGCTATTTACCTCTCCGCTGCCTGCAGGCCACCTGGGGATTTCCAGTAAAGGGGAAGGGGCACCCTGCATCCTTGGAGGAGGCTGGGGCAGGGCCCTTCCCCACTCACCATGTGTCCCCATCTCTGGCTGTCACCTGCTGGGTGTCCCCTCTCCTCCCTCGGCCCCAGGCCCGCAGGATCAGCAGGCAGGGCAGCGTCGGACAGTGTCCCCCAGAGAGCCCTGTGTCCGTCTGAGGCTCCGTGGGGCTCCTGCACCCGATCTATACTTGAGGGGATAGAGGCAGAGCCCGCATCCCAGGTCCTCTCCTTCCACTTCCCTGTGTGACTGCGGCGCTGGGACCCAGGGCCTCCTCTCCCCTCTCCTGACTGAGCCAGAGCCTGTGCCAAGGACCCCCCTGCACCCTCAGGGCCCAGGGGAGGGCTGTGCCCGGTCAGGATCACAGACCCTGACACAAGGCTGAGCCTCTCCCCCATCCCAGTTCTACCGCAGCTGGAGGAGCCCCAACTCCAGCCCCCATCACCTGCTGTCCCCTCAAGATCCTCCCACAGCCCCAACTGTGCCCTCCAGGGGGCTGCCTCTCCCACTGTGTCACCCAACACCCCGGCCACCCTGTCAAGACACCTCCAGATGGACTCCTGGAAACCCCTGATCACATTTCCCCTCTCTTCTTGAGAGGGAGATTTCCAGGGTCTTGAGGGTGGAGAGAGATTGTGAGATGAGCCACAGTCCTGGGGGGCGGGAGGACGGGGCATCCCAAGCCCCACTCTGGAGGCTCCCCTTCCTCTCCTCTGCGTTCAGGCTAGCCTCAGCTCCCCCTGCTCTGTGGCAGCCCCAGGCTGGGCATGGGGCTGAGAGGCAAAGCAGACTGGTCCCTGCCCTCCTGGGGCTAATGGTCTAGTGAGGAAGCCAAGTCTAAAAGCCAGAGTAGCTTCATGTGGTGAAGGCTCACTTATAGGCAGCAGATGCCAGGCAGGGCTCTGAAGGATGAATAGGAGCCCTGCGGGGGTGGGAGGGACAAGGTGAGGAAGGATGTGTGCTGAGCAATGTGGCAGGGCCCACTCCTGGTGAGGCCTGGAGCGGGTGGCGACACAGTGCAGGCCATGGCCCATCCTGTAGGGAGGCTGGAGCTAAGGCAAACCCCCTGCCAGGAGAAAATATTCACATCACATATATCTTGGATCCAAAAGATATAATTCTTCCAACTCAATAAGACAAACAACCCAATTTGCAAGAGATTTGAACAGATCCTTCAAACCAGAGAAGATGCATAGAGAGCACCAGCAAAGAGGCACAACGTCATTAGTCAGCTGGGAAACCCAAACCACAACCATAGGAACGGCTGAGATTAAAGTCTGACCAAGTGTTGACGAGCATTTGGAGCCGCTGGGACTCTCAACACTCCCGGTGGGAATGGAAAATGGAACGGACACTTCGGACGACGGACTGGCAAATTGTTACCAAGTTACACACACACCTACCATAGGACCCAGCAATTCCCCTCCTGGGTAAATAACAAAGAGAAATGAGACCACGTGTCCACACCAGAACTCGTTTATAGAAGTTCAGAGCAGCTTTCCTGGTAATAACCAGGAGCAGGAAACCACCCAGACAGACAGGTGAGTGGATATGCAAAGTGTGGCATATTCGTACAATGGGATACTAGTCGGTAATAAGAAAATGAATTTTGATACGCACAGCGTCACGGAGGAACCTTGCAGTCACTACGCTGAGTGAAGAACCAGGCCCAAAGGAGCCAGGCTGCACGGCTGCATGGACGTGAAATTCAGAAGCAGGCAGATATAATCTAGAGTGACAGCCGATCAGGGATGCTTGGACCAGGGCTGGGGCCTGCCTGGAAGGGGCCGGGGTTAGTGGCAAGGGCCGCCATGGCAACGTACCTGGGGCTGGAGGGCTTAAACAACGAGAACTTATTTCTCTCGGGTCTGGAGGCTGGAAGTCTGAGATCAAGGTGTCACAGGGTTGGTTCTGAGGCCTCCCTCCTTGGCTTGCCGATGGCTGCCTTCTTGCCACGTCCTCACCTGGCCTTTTCTCTGTGCACATCCCTGTGTCTCTCTTCGTACAAGGACACCAGTCTTACGGGATTAGGGCCCCTGCCTTTCGAGCTCCTTTAACTGGACCCACCTCCTGAGAGCCCTGTCTCCAGATCCAGCCACCCTGGGGGTCAGCGCTTCAACACGTGAATTCAGAGCAAACAGCCTCCGAGCAGAACGCCGGTCCCCAAGGGCAGGGACTCTCTCCCCTGCTCAGTGCTATGTCGCCAGCACCTGGCATCAAGAGGGCACTCGGAACAAATCCGCTGGGCAATGGTGAGGTGGAGGAAAGCCACCCGGTGCTTTCTGCCAGCATCACTGCCCTCCCGGTGAACTGAACCACGTCACAGCACGTCAACACCTGCAAGGACATGCCGACCAGGTCTGACCTCAGACTGAACTCAGACACCGTCTCCGCACAAAAGTGACCAGGCTGATGTGGTGACCGCAGCTCCTTCCTTCCACACCACAGCTCCAGCCCCGCTCCATCCACTGACGTCCTGGATGAGACGTACTGAGATGCCCCATCACGGACGTACCCCGCCCCTGACAGTGAAACCGAACAGGAACCTGTGGGGATCCTGGGCACGGAAGCCTTTCTGTGTCCCCCGTTTCTTGTTTGTAAGGAATAGACTCCAGCCTCCGTGACCTTCCCTGAGTTCCAAAGGGCAGATTTGAGCAGTTGCTAATCAGGGAAGGGAGGGGATGCAGAGACAAGGGAGGAGACCACCTGAGGCCAGATGAAAGGAGTGCAGGCCCTGCGCACACCCTGATCCTTAACAGCGAGCCCGCCCTTGGACCATGGCTATAAGACTCCTCAAATCCCCCCAGGTTGGGACATAATTTTTCAGGGCATGAGCCCACTGTGCCCCTTTGCCTGGCAAAGCAATAAAGCTATTCTTTTCTACTTCACCCAAACTCTGTCTCTGAGATTTGATTCGGTGCACAGAGGCCGAGTTCTCGGCATCAGGAGTCCTCCATCCAGCACAGCTTGCTCCCTTGAACCCTCCCCCAATCACCCTGCACACCCCCAGACCCCAAATTCCTGTCTAACACCCTCACCAGGACACCCTCACCATGCCGGGCCATCACCGCATCCTTATGGGATGTGGGTGTGCTTCCAGCACTTGGCTGCAGCGCTCTGGCTAATATCTGGGTTCTTTGGGTGAAGCAGCAACAAGATGAACAGACACTCTTCCTCTTGCTTGTGGTGATCACCCTGGGGCAGAACTGGGGGATCGACTTGCTAAAAGATCTGGGACACCCACCCACACGAGTGTGCGCTAGCATCCACACACACGTGTGTGCACACACATCCCAGCCATGAGGACCGGGAGGCCAAGAGATGGCAGGAGGGACAGAGAGGCCCGGCCGAGGCTGTGGACCACAGAAACCCCTCCTGCGTGCGTTGTGCTTCTCCACGTCCTGAAAAACGCCAGGTGTGCTTCCGGGGCTGGGGCTGGGGGCGATGGGGGGAATGGGGGGGGGGGCGGAGAGGGGACTGCCACAGACAACATCCGCTTTCTCCTCTATCCCCTTCCACATGGTGTGAGTTTTGGTAATCGTAAGTTTCACTTTTTACAAGAAAAAGGCTGATCAGGACACAGATTAACATTCACTGCTGGTCAAGGCCGGGTCACCAAGCCAGCCCCGGGGGGCCCCATGCTGTCCCCAGAAGGGAGCCCTGCCAGGCACTCCCTGTCCGCTGCACCCCCCCATTCCCCACTCTCCACGCTGGGCCCCCACCCCTCAGCCCTGGACTGCGGAGTTCGGAAATGAACCGGGCCCAGCCCTTCCCGGCCACATCCAGGGCTTTGTACACCCATGTGGCAAAGCAGCATTAGTCACCCCATCACCAAAAGGTGGAAGACACCTGGGAATCCAGCCACAGAAGAATGGCAGCCCTGTACAAGGGAGGGTTATTCACCCAGAAGAAGGAATGAAGCTCTGACACCTGCTTCAGGGTGGATGAACCTTGAGGACATGAGGCTACGTGAAATAAGCCATCACCAAAGGACAAGTACCGACTAATTCCAGGTATGTGAGGTGTCTGGAGTAGCCAAGTTCACAGAGACAGCAGGTGGAAGAAGGGCCACCAGGGCCACCGGGAGAGGGGAAAGGGGGAGTGAGGGTTTCATGGGGAGAGAGTTTCTACTGAGATGGTGAAAAAGTTCTAGAGACGGATGGTGGCGATGGCTGCACAGCAATGTTTATGTCCTTAAGGCCACAGAATTGTACACTTACAGATGGCTAAGGTGGTAACTTTTATATTATGTATGTATGTTTTATCACTATCTGAAATCAATGATTCAATAAAGTTTTTTTTTTTTTCCAAAGAAAGCAGAAGTGATCCTTGCGGTGATGGAATGTTCTGTATCTCGACCCGATCGGTGCCCGTTGCTCTCATCCCTGTACTAGAATTTTGCGAGACATTACTAACAGGGAAACCAGGTGAAAGGTGCATGGGATCCTTCTGTGTTGTTTCTTACAATTCCCTGTGAATATCTCCAAACAAAACGTTCAACTAAAAGAATACAAATATAAGGGAAGCACTGTGAATTGAAGTTTGCACTCGAGGTGAAGGAAAAGTTGGCCAGCAGGTGCCCAAGCTCACGGGCCGTGGACCTCGCACCTTCGGAGATGCCACCCGGGGTGTTTCGCCAGCTTCGGTCCTCGGCCAGAAACAGGAAACGCTGCCCCCAGGAGGTGACCTGGGAGGGTTAGGCCCCTTGGGCCTGGAGTGCCTGTCCTATCCTCCGTCTTCAAGGGCTATAGTTTCCTTTTTTTTTTTAATGTGAACCTTGAACATGTTTTTCCCCATAATCATGTTTGTCATCAGGAAATAAAAAAGATAGCTCACCCTGGCCTGTCTCCTTTGTTTAAACATGGTCACAGGATGTAATTTCACAAAGAAAACCTGGGACAATGAAGGGGATGTTGGTGTTGAGGCAGGAGATAGATGGGCCCCAGGCTGAGCAGCTGGGATCTGTCCCCTGTGGATAGATACTCCAAGATAAAGATAATCACAGGAGCAAGGAGGAGCCGAGCCCTGCTCAGATGAAAGACAAAGAGACCACATATTCCTCACTCTCGAACTCAAGGAGACCTTTCCGACTACAGATGCGCAGAAAGGCTCCTTGGGGGTCAAGAGGGAGGGAGCGCCACCCCATAGTAGGTGATGCCAATCTACCCATAGGCCTCTGTGTTAGAATCCATCTTGGCTAAGAGATGCGCACGCACACAGGGGAGGACCCTGAGATAAACCAAATACGGACTCAGAGCCAGGCAAAGCAAGATGACTGGCCAGAGGGAACCGAAAGAAATGCCCCATATAAGTGATTCAAACTACCCCAAGGGCACGACTCTTTCTCTGAGCCGGCCTGTATGTGTCTATCCACACGTACATTTTTCCTCCTAATAAACACTTTACTTGTGTCACTACTTTCCGTCTCTTTGTTGAGATTCATTTCTACAAAGCAGACAGGCCAGGGCCTTGTCGGTGGCCACTGGCCCTCGTGGTCTAGGGGCCTGGATTCAACACTGTCACTGCTGCGGCCTGGCTTCAATCTCCGGTCCGGGAACCGAGATCCCGCTTCAAGCCTCTGCAGGCTGAGGCCTCCGGAGATCAGGGTGTGGCAACAGCCTGGTGAGACGCTCCCCATCCCCCACTCCTTCTCTCTCGCCCCTTCGAGCATTTGTGGGGCAGCCCTGAGTCCCCACCCACCTGTGAAATGGACACGCAGACGCATATCCGTGGAGAGGCCGCGACACCCAGGGCCGGGCTGCTCTCCCGCTCCCCACTCCGTGTACCTCCCACACCTGCCTTCCCGTGTCCCACAGAAGGTCCTCCGCACAGCCCTCGATCGACCCCCGAATAATCCATCTTGTCAGGGGGATCCCCGCCCCATATTGCTGCTGAGATATCTGACAGGGGACAGATCGGATCCCTGGATTCGCCAGCCAGCCACACTGACCAACTGCCCAAGTGACCCAGAGGCAGGGGGCATGCCCGAGGCCCCAGCCCTGCCCCTGGGCAAAGGCCCTGAGATGGGCTGGGGGGAGAGCAGGGGGCAGCGGCCCAGGCACCCAGTGGTCGCCTGCTGCGTGGCTGAGGGTCTCTGCCTACCCTCCCCCCCGGAAGGGAAGCTGGAGGGCCCTGAGCCAGCGCGGCCTTACCCTGAGTCCAGGCTCCTCAAGCCTCCAGAAAGCCATGCTCTGTTTAGTCCACATTTATTAAGCACCTACTGCATGCCAGGGAATGGGGCAGAGGGATGGCCCATTGGGGCTGTCCCCTCCCCCAAAGGACTGATGTGCTGGTAGACAGGGTAACTAGAATCCTGAGTGTAGACCAGGGGGCTCAGAGGTGGGCACCTTAATTGGGGTGGGAGCGGCTCATGACTCCATGATCTGGGGCAGCTCCAGACACAGAGGCAGCAGCGGCATCTACAAGGCGGCCGCAGGCTGCTGTGGTCACCACCCACCCCTGCCCGCTGACCTTCCTCTCTGGTCCCTCTCCGCGTGAGGCCGGCCTCTGGCCCCCCCCCACGGGGCGGTGCTTCCCGGAAGGTGACGCCCCTCTGGTCTCAGCGTAACCCCACCCCTTTCCCAGAACGTGCCTGAAGGCCCGCCCAGGCCGGGGCGGTCCCAGGCTGCCTGTCCCCACCCACCGTGCCCCGCACACACCCGGGGCTGGGGCAGGCTTGAGCCAGGAGCCCTCCGCCTCCGCCTCCGCCGCCGCCGCGGGAGAGACCTCGGCGCCCCTTCCCTTCCCGGGAGCTGCCAGGCGGCAGGGCCAGGCCGCGAGACGCCAGGGGGCAGCAAACCCACACCTGAGCCCCGCTCTCTCCTGGGCGGGCTTTAGCCTCCACCGCGGGGTCAGGGAGCTGGTGGGCAGGGGTCTGGGGCCACACTCCCTTTAAGACTGTGACCCCACGCCCCCTACTGTCGGGTTCAGTGCGGGACACTTCTCAGCCCTGCTGCCACGTGGGAGAAGGTGGGGAATAAACGGGGGGCGAGATTTGGGGGACCAGGAAGAGGTATGCTGGGGGAGTTCCACTCCTTGCTCTGCTCCGTCATGCTGGGTGGCCACAGCAGGGGCAGGGAGGGGGGAAGGAGGTCAGGGCGAGGCCCCCCTGCTGAGGGGCACCAGCCCACCCCCGACTCCTGCTGTGTACGTGGCAGGGTCCCCGAGTCAGCAAGCTCTCGGAATGCTCTGCTGTGATCTGGGGACCATGACGTTCCTGCCTTGGAACCCACGACTTGGGCGCCATGCGGGGCTCACACAAGCGGAGGCTCCCCCAGGAGGCCTGGGGGGGGGAGGGAGCTGTGGCTGGCTCAAGCATCCTGAGGGTCTTCTTTGTCATTAGGGGCCAGGGGAGTGGGCTGAGCACTGACCACGGTTCCAGAGAAGAGGCCAGCAGGGCAGGGGTCTAGCCCAGGATACCCTGGCACAATGCCCCACCCCAGCAGGCCCAGTTCCCTCCCCGTGCGCTGGGCAGGGGCCCTGAATCTCAAGGGTGGTGGTCAGCTTGGGCCAGAACTTTTATTCAAGCCCCATGTTATCCAGCTCTGAGACATACACGGTATGTACCCTGCACGCATCCGCAATGCATACACCTGCATCCCACGGGGATCTCACGTGCCCCTTGCCCCCACTGGTGTCCGGCAGGTGGCCACGCCCTTCAAATGCACAGCATCCCCCCAGCCCACTCCCTCTCTAACGTAAAGCATCCAGCCCTTTCCTGGCCTGGAAGAAGCAGAGGTCCAACTGCAGGGCCTGGCTGGGATGACCAGGCACACCTACCCTCCCCCAGGCCCCTCCCCACTTCCCTGCCACGGACGATCTTGACCCGTTACGGCCTCTGTAACATACAAAACCCTTGTCCCCAGGACCCCTCCTTCAAGGTTAAGACCCAGGCACTCCCTGCAGCTGACGGCCCCACCAGCGGCAGGCTGGGCTGCTCAGCCTTGGCCCCGGCGCGGGCAGCAAAAGGATGGGAGCCACATTCCTTTCTTCAGGAGGAGCGCTGCGCCTGGCCAGCCCGGGCCCTCTCCTTTGGGTCCAAGGGGCCTGGCAAAGTCCCCACCAGGGCCTCACTCGGACCCTTGTGGGAGGGAGCTGCGCAGGCGTGCTGCTCTGGGGCGGCGGGAGAGGGGGTTCTTCTGCAAGTCGCTCTTTAGCTCCGCCTGGCTCTCCATCCTCGCCTGGTGATGGGAGAGTTCAGGAAGGCTTCGCGGAGGCGGCGCGCCGTGCCTTCCCTGGATCCATCCGCGGTGCTCTCAGTGCTGGGGTGCTGCAAAGAGTGAACCCAGCTGGTGACCGCGCAGGGGGAGCGGGGACTGGCGGGGCGCCGAGCCCCCGGTTTGGGTGACACCCCCGTCACAACCCCCTCCAGCCCCCAGGCCGGGCGCGGAGCTCACCAGGGAGGGTGCCACCTCCGTCTCCGTGATGTCCCTTCCCCAGCGCCAACGTCTCGAGCAGGAGGGAGAGCAGAGCGGTGGCGTGGCGTCCGCAGTACCCTGCCGGGACCCCCGGGGGCGCCCTGCTCTGCTGTCACACCAGACCCTGATTGGGCTTCACTCTGAGGGTACTCACGAGGCCACGCCTGCCGCCGGGCGCGAGAGGCTGGAGCGCCTGGCGTAGGACGGTGGCAGAAAGGAGGTAGTGGTGGTGCCTTTATGGAACTGGGTCGGCGTGGGGGGGCCCAAGGGCAATCGGGCTTCCCCACCTCCCCACTCTCGGCAGCCAATCGGAGGCAGGAGCTGGACAAAGCTCGGGACACCGAGGCCGCTGGGCTGGGTAAGGACGTTCCTCCGCCCCCCGCAGGTGGGGGCGTGGGCAGGGCGGTCGGGGACACGTGGGGCGCAAGCTGGATGCCCTGCCCCTGAGTCCAGCCCTCAAAGCCCCACAGCCCGGCCCCCAGCGGTCCAGCAGCCTCCCCAAGATGCAGGGCCAGGAGAAGGGTCCTTCCCTGGGGTCTTAGCATACGGAGCTGCTCCTTCCCTGACACCAGGGACAAGCGTCCCCGCTGGCCACCCTCTGGTCACTGCCTGTCCACCGGTGACACCCTTGGTCCCTCTTATGACCCTCTCCAGTTCCTCACACCTGACCAGGAGCTCTCTCAGCCAGGGAACCTGCTGGACCTGGCCATTCTCACTGGGTGACAAAAGTGGTACAGGGGCCGCCCAGGATATGGGAGCAGCATGGAGATACATCCTAATCAGAGAAGGGTCCTACCAGCAGAGCTGCACCTAGGGGTCAGGGCCCCCGGACTGGGCCAGCACCTCTGCCCCTGGGAGTTCCCACCCTCCCCCTTGCTTTTGAGAAGCCAGGCTCCAGCTGCCACCTCCTCCAGGAAGCTCCCCTGGCCTCCCCCGGCCTCCCCCAGGCTGGTCCTCTTCTGATGTGCTCTGGGCAGCTAATTCCTGCGGCCAGGTACCCTGCCTCCCCTCCCTGCCAACCCCACCCCCGCTTCTCCAGGACCTGCTATTTTTAAACAGCTGAACTGAGGGGGCTCTTACACCAGCCCAGGGAAGTGGCAGTGCTGTCCCGCATGTCAGATGAGGAAGCTAAGGCCAGGGAGGAGGCCTTGCCCAGCCCTCTGCCCCCACCATGTCCCCCTCCTGTCACCGGCACTGTGGGGCAGAACGGGGTTGGGGTGCGTGAGGGTTTCAAAGTAAATGGGAGGTGAGAGAAGCAAGGCAGTGTGCCAGCGAGGTGATGGCCCAGCTTGGATGGGGGGGGAGGGGGAGGGGGGAGGGGGAGGGGCAGCCCGATGGCAGCGGCAGGCACAGCAGCAGGAATGTGAGGTCTGAGAGAGGAGGCCCAGGGTGAGTGATGGGGCCCAGGAACCGTGCCAGCCTCGGGCAAATGGCATGGGGGGGGGGGCGAGTGGCTGGCCCGGGTGGCCCCACAAGGCTCTCCCAAGTGCCCAGCCCCAGGGACCACGGGGTCCTCGGTGGTCAGTGGGCAGGCGCCGCCCCGTGGACACAGGCGCTGCTTGGGGGTGGCCGGGTAGGCTGCGGCTGAGCCTCTGCTCACCCCGCCCGCCTCCGGGCCGGGAAAGGCTGGGAGCCCTTTGTGGGAGAGCAGCTGGCGGCCGGCCTTTATGCGGGGCTGTGGGAAAGTCCCCGGGCCAGCCTCTCACAGCCTCTCAAAGGCAGGGATTATCTTGGGGCCTGCAGGACACCCTCTCAAGGACATCCCTCCCGGCAGGGGTGGGGGCAGGGCGCCTCCGCAGGGGTCCTGTCCGCCAAGCCCTGGCCCTACAAGCCCCTTGGCCGGGAAGGGTCACCTGGGTGGAAACCCTGCCCCCAGCCGTCCAGCTGCCAGGCTCAGAACCACGTGCCACACAAGAGTGCCCCCCACCATGCCCCTCTGGGGCTCTCCCCTCTGATTGTCCAGGCCCCTGGCCCTTTGGGGGGCTGGTCAGCAGAAGGTCATGCTCGGGGCTGTGCCCGCACGGGGCTGACTCAGGGCAGGCCCAGGGATGAGGTCAGGAGGCCTGGAAGGGGAGGGTGGGCACACTTATTTAGCACCTACTGCATGCAGGCTGAGCGGGACGTGCACCTTCTCCCTGGAATTGCTTGGAATCCCGAGAGGGAGGCAGGACCACTCCTGCTCCACAGAGCAGGGGACAGAGCAGGCCCAGCTCCCTGCTGAGGTCACCCTGTCCTGGGTGCACCTCGGCCCCGTGCCTGGCCTTTTCCTGTTCCATCAGCTGGCTTCCAGGTGGCGCAGACGTAGGCGGGGATCACCCACCCAAGAAATGGAACAAAGTGGGGTGGGCGGAGGCAAAGGCTCAGGGTGACCCTGGAGTTAATACCAGCAGCAGCTGCGAGGCCACCTGAATACTCTGCTTTTGTCCCCTCCCCCCATCCTCAGCACATGCCCACAGTGGGCTGTTATTAGGCCCATTTTACAGATAAAGATACTGAGGTCCAGAGCACCCAAGTACTTAGTGGCAGCACCTGGATTTGAATCCTGAGCCCACAGCGCTGTCTCAAGTCCATGCTGCCTCCAGAGGCTCTCTGGCGGGCGCATCCAAGGGGTAGCAATCCGCAGGGCTGGGGGCAGGGAGGCAGGTGGCCCCCTGGTC
Organism: Balaenoptera musculus; assembly: GCF_009873245.2. Lineage (NCBI taxonomy): Eukaryota > Metazoa > Chordata > Mammalia > Artiodactyla > Balaenopteridae > Balaenoptera > Balaenoptera musculus. The sequence goes on along the minus strand of NC_045785.1, from coordinate 1,302,871 downwards.
CCCTCGTCCTGCTGTCATGCTGTCATGCCTAGCGATGCCAGGCCGGGTGTGCACGGAACACCCGGGGGCTGTGGGGCAGGAAGGCGACGCTGGGCCAGATGTGTGGCCTTCCAGCCGCTGCCGCTTCCCCAACCTTCAAAGGCAACCCGGGGCCCCGCCCCGCTGGGACGACTGCTCCCCAGATGGCCTCTGGGCCCGCAGCTCTGCACACAAAGCCAGGCGGCCCATGTAAATGAGTTTGTCGCCGGGCACGCGCCTTCTGTGCCGGATGAATGTCCTCAGCAGGGGGGCGGGGTGTGGGAAGCCACCCGGAGCGGGCCTCCCGCCGAATTCTTGCAAGACTGGGGGCGGGCAGGGCTCTGGGGCGGCTGCTGGTGGAGGGGGAGCCCCAGAGCCAAGACCCGGTGGCACAGCGGCGGGCAGCCCACACCCGCATGCCCCATACTCCTGGGCTTTCTCAAGTAGCGCCAGACAAACAGGGCTCCATGAGACCAGCGAGACCACTGGAGTTCTCTGCACGAGCAGAGAAGCAGAGGCCCTTGGGGGACTCACAGGGCAGTCCTCACTCTCCCATGGGAGTGCGCTCCAGGGTAGGTGGCGGCTGCCCCATGGGGCCCAGAGCCTACTGGGCGAGCCCAGGTGGTGGCCTTCTGGACACCTCTGGCTGAGACCAGGAGCCACCTGAGTCCTGGAGGGCAGGGGCAGGAGACAGGATGAGGCCACTGCCAAACTCAGGGACAAGCAGAGAAGGCAGGGCCAGATTCCAGAGCCCTCACCTCTACCCAGCACCCCCGAGCCCTACCCCGCGCCGGGCTCTGGACACTGCCTGGCACAGAGCAGCTACTTCAAGTGGGTCATCACTGCCCAGCTGGGGGCGGGCAACCTTGCTCTGGCCTCCCCCCGCCTAAGCTTTCGGCCAGCTGGGAGCCCAGGACTGGTTTGGCCACACTTGCCTTCATCTGTGAACCAGGGTGCCATGTCCCCTGCCCCACTGAGTGGGTCCAAGGAGACACCCAGCCCAGTGGCTGTGGGAGCATCAGGGGTGCCCTGGGCCACTGCTGAGCCTCACTGAGGGGTCCCCACAATGAGCTGGAAGCCCAGAGCCCCTGACAGCTGGCTCTGACTGCCAGTCATAATGCGGGGTCTGCAGGAGGTGGGAGCCCCAGCAGGTACCCACAGGGAACGCTGATGAAGTTGTTTGGCATCAGGGCAGGGGTCCTGTGGGGGGTTGGGGAGGAGCTGGGGCACCCAGGGATCAGGGAGCAATGACCATGAAGGGCATGGAGCCTGAGCCCCACATCTGTGACCCCTCAGGTCCCCCTAATACCTGGGAGCCGAGGGTCCCGGCTGGGATGGTACCTACAGGGCTGGGGTTCTTCTCTCCTTTCAGCCATTACAGGATGGGGGGAGGCGGGCCTGGGTCAGCCCCGTGAGGCAAAGAGAAAGGACTTCCAAGCTCAGCGCCCCAGAGCTGCAGGTCCCCTTCCCACCCCAGCCCCCATGAGTGATCCACCAGCAGGCAGCCCCCAAGCCCCATGGGGCCCTTTGTCCTCTGCTGCCAGCCCCTAAAGCCCGCTTCCTCTGAGCTGCTGCCCCTCAAGAAAGCAGGGTACTCCCACCCCCGTGCTTGCTTTGCAAGCCCCCAGTGACCTGACCAGGAGGCCGGGCAGCTCCCTAAAGATCAGCCAGGCCAACGCAACAATCAGTGGGGAAAATGAGGCCCAGGGCCGGCTGCCTGGTCTCCAGCAGGCCCACAGCCGGACTGCTGGTGGAGGAAAGGAGCGGACGAGCCAGTCTAGGGCCCCCGATGAGAAAGTGGGGGCAGCTGTGTGAAAGTGACCTTAGCCAGGGAGGGGGCGCTGGATGCTTTTAGGACAAAAGGGATCTTCCCCAGGTGTGCAACAGCACACGTGCTCGGGGCACGGGGGGGGAGGCACGGACCCATCCAGTGGGTGTGAAGGGGAGGATTCCTCCCAGGCCATGGAAGAAACACAGGGAGGGGCCTGGGGGCTGAGCGACCACCTTGGTGCTTTCTCCGGGGAGGGGGAGCTGCCCCGTCTGCCCTAACCCAGGGTCCAGCCTGGCCTCAGCCACCACCTGGGCCTCAGTTTGCTTACCTGTACGATGTGCAGGAAGACCCTCAGCCTCAGCAAGGTCCCTGAGCGGGGCTCCCACACCAGCCCCAGAAGCAAGAGGGATGGGCAGGGCAAGCCCCCCCCCGGGGGGTGGTAAGGACAGCAGTTAACACAGCGACAGCGTGGTGGGTGCCATTCCACCCTGCAGGTGGGGCAAACCTGCCCCACAGTAAATATGTCAGGGTTTAGGTGACTGTGTTTCACGCGCTCGACTCTGCCTAGCATCAGGAAAGCAACACTCCTCATAGTAAAGGAATGGCCTGGTGTGTTCCAATAAAATTTTATTTCTGTAGGCTGAAATTTGAATTCCATCTCATTTTCACTCGCCTCGAAATATTCTTCTCCTTTGAATGTTTTTTTAAGGATTTAAAAATGTAACAGAGTCCTTCTTGGAAGGCACAAAAACGGTGCCGGGCCTGATGCTTGCCCGGTCCTCAAACGGGATGATCCTCCAAAACCTAGCAGGTGTGCGCAGGCATCGTCCTCGTTTTACAGAGAAGAAAACCGAGGCACCGGTAGCGTTCGTGGCCTACCCGAGTCATCCGGTGCCGGGATACCCCGGGAGGGGCCTCCGGGAGTCCTCCCGCCCCAGCCGCCGACCCGCGAGCCTTCCCCGGGGCGCCGGGCAGCCCCGCCGGGAGCTGCGATGCGCGCGCCCACCCGCGCCCCTCCCGCGGCCGGCGGGCTGTGGGTCCGCGCTGCCAGGCGGTTCCCACACTGCGCGGCGGGCGCGGAAGCGTGCCTGCCCCCCGCGGCATTAGTGCCGGGCTCTGCCTCTGAATGAATGAGGGCAGCCGCGGGGGGCGAGGGGGGGCAACTCCCAAAAGACCATCTGGCTCCGCGTTATAATAGAGCAATAAAGGGCTTGTCTGCCTTTCAGAGGTTGGGAACGAGCTGCTCTCTGACACCGCGGGGTTTTTAACCAGCTGGGGACAGCGACCCGGCCCTGCCCCGGCCTCGCGGGGAGGGGGCGGGGCGCGGCCACGTGGGCCCGCGCGGCCCCTAATCCGGAGGCACCCGTGAGACGCGCGGCTCCCGCGCTTTCCCACCGCCCACCTCTGCGCGTCCCTGTGGCCACCGCCCTGGCCCCTGCTTTACACCTGGGAGACTGAGGCCCGGGAAGCGGAGGTTGAACAAGCCTGGGGTCTATGCCCGTGTCTGCCAAGTCTGGAGCACAGCCCTTTTGGGAACCTGGGGCCTGGTGGGGTCCCCAAGTCTGGCCTGGGGACTTGACAGGACTGCAGAAACTAGCTAACCACCGTCCCCCCCCACCCCGCCTTGGAGGGCAGGGGTCCCCTCAGATCTACGGACACCCTGCCCCAACCCCACAGTCAGGTCCCAGGTAGAGCCTGACCTCGGTGAGATGAGAGAAGGGGTGGGGGAAGCTGGGCAGCCATCCAAGGGCAGCTTCGAGGGAAGGGTCCAAGCCCCCCGAATCACAGAACCTGATCGAGTCATCAGGTTTGTGACCTGACCCCCCAGCTGGCCAGACCCGGGCCAGGCAAGCCGCAGAAATGGACACCTGCAGCCCCAGCCCAGCCCTACCTCCTGGGCACCTGCACACAAGCCTTTCTGAGCATCCCTCCCGGCTCGGAGCCCCCAGCGGCTCCCGCTGCAGAGGGAGAGGTTGCTGCGTGGACCTGGGGCACGGAGGGCCCTGTCCCGTGACTCCGTGGCCCTGACTCGGTGCACTGGCCATACTTCAGGCGACAGCCACAGGCAGCCCACGCGATCAGCCCCAGCAGTGGGGGCTCCTTCTGGGCCGGGGGGCCCAGCAATGCCCCAGCCCCGCTTTGGCCACCCTCGGTCATCTCCAGCAACCTGGAGCCAGTCCCTCCCTCAGGTGGTCTTAGCAGGGAAAGCCCATGCTACACAGGTAAACGAGGCCACAGAAAGCCAAGGGCAGAGCCCAGCCTCAGCCTGGACACCCCCTGTGCCCATCCCGCCCAGTGCCTCCTCCCCTGAGACCCAGCCCCCGGCAGTACACCCCTGAAATGTCGGAGGGAGGGAGACTTCCTTCAGCGAGGACGGTCTGTGTCTACACGGGGGGGCAGTACAGACCCCAGAAACTGGGAGCCAGCTGCGGAGTCAACCTACCAAGGGAAGGGCATCTTGGTCCCACTCAGCACCCAGCGTGAGGCGCCATCACGTGCACTGGTTTTGCTCCCAATGGCAACCTGGAAACCACCCCGCTTTGGATGGGGGCCCAGCCTGGAAAACTCGGAGCTTAGGGAGCAGCTGCAAGACAGAGGCTGAGAGTCTGACCCCCAGGGGCAGGCCTGGGCAGGGGCTCTGGGGCCTTAGGGTGCGAGAGAAAATCTCTAGGGGGGAGCTAAGGGGTGGGTAGAGAGGAGGCGAGCACAGAAGACAAAGCCGCCCGCCCTGCCTCTGCCCCTGGAGCCTCCACCTCCTCTGACTTGTGGGCCCCAGCTTCCTGACTCACTCTGCGGCCTTGGGCCAGTCCCCTCCCCTTTCGAAGCTTCAGTCTCCTCATCTGTGCGATGGACAGGATAACAGTCATCATTCACTCCCAGAGCTGCTGTCCAGATGCAGAGCCCCTCCTCTGGGGCTCGGCGTGCAGCAGGCGCGCAGCAAATGCCAGCTTTACGTTAGTGCCCTGTGAGCTGGGGGCAGCCCGGCCTCGAGGGTTGACTGGTGTCCACCTAGGATGATGAGATGCCCAACCCCTGACAGAGGAGATGTGGAGACAGGATGGCAGACCCCCCCTCCCCAAATCACCCCCTGCAGCCTGCTCTCTGTCCTGGGGCTGAATGGGCTCTGCCACCAGGAACCCCCCACCCAGCAGCACCCAGACTCGGCTGAGAAGCTGTCTGCAGCCCCAGCTGCCCTGGGGAGAGGTCTGGGGGCCACCCCTCTGCAGCCTGGCTTCCTTTATGGGGGCTCCAGGCCGAGGGGCAGGAGAAGGCATCTGGCCCCTGCCCCCCTTCCTTGGGGCCTCAGGTTCCCGCTCTGTGTGAGCGTCTCCCCACCCACCATCACTGGCCTCCAAGTCCCCCTCTTGGGTCCAGCATAACCCTGGGGAGGAGGGGCTGGTCCTGAGCACGGAGGGCCGTGCTGGAGGGAAGGCCCGTCCCCGGCCACCCTGAACCCCAGCCCCCTTCTGGGCTCTGGGGCTGACTGACCCACCCTGTGGCCCAGGACCACAGCCACTCCCAGGTAGGGTGGTGGCAGTCCGCGGCCGCAGGCCTCTTGGCAGGCGACCGCACCCTCAGCACCTCAGCTTCCTCGGTTTCCCCCGTGAAACGGGGGTAATCTTCCCTGCCTCTGAACGTGGCTGGAGGCCTGGATGAGCCATGGTGCCACACTGGGCAGGGCACTGACCCCTAGACAGTGCGGGAGAGGGGCTGCTGACAGGGTCTTCCTCACACCCACCCGGGGCCCGGGGTCCACCTACTCCAGGAGGGCGCCCATGGGCACACACACAGGCGGGCACACGTGCATGGGCGCACATGCGCAGGCACACACACAGGGGAGCCTCTTCCAGCCATTCTTAGACACTTCTGGTGCCTGCTTCCGCTAACCCCCAGGTCCGTATCCCACCATTCTCTTTTCCTGGATAAAGCTTCCCAGAATTCCTCACCTGGGACACACCCAGTCTCCCTTCAAGGACCTCCTCGGGCATCACCTCCTCCAGGAAGCCCTCCCTTGGCAACCCTGCCTTTCCCTTCATCGCCCTACATCCAGGGCTCTTCTGAAAAAGTCAGTGTCTCAAGCCTTCCCCAAGACGCCCCCTTGCTCCCTGGGGCCCCTGTGGGAGCCTAAACGTGCCTTTTTAGAAATTATACAAACAGTAGACACTCCTTCAAGAAAATCTGGAGAAAGCAGACATAAGAAAAACTAACCAAGTTTCTGGCCCCCAAAATGTCAGCATTTGGGAGGTTCCCTCCATCTCTCTGCCAATGTCAGGTGGACACTCGGTCTTTGATGTAACTCCATGGTGGGCTAACTACACCCCCAAAGTGACCTCCTACGTGCAAGGTCTCCCCAGCCCCAAGTTCAGCCCCCATCCACCCCCCAGGGCAGGGGCCAGGCCTCAGTCCCTTCTCAGCCCAGGTGTGCCCAGGTGTCTGCTGCCCCAGGGAAGGGAAGGGAAGGGAAGAGTCCCGCAGCTGGGAGGGAGGAAAAAGCCCCCTCTCGCATTCAGTTCTTTGGTCTGGTTCTGGGGGGCACGGGGAGCTAGGGCAGAGGGGGGCTGGGGACTGGAGGGCGGGGTTTCCTCCCACCCCCCAGAGCACCCCTCCCCCAGAGCGGCCACGCAGCCGGAGGTTCCCACACTCTGGACCCTCCGCCTGCGCCGCGACAAAGGCAGCCTGCGTGCCTCGCAGGCCGCCTGGGAGCTGCGGCCGCCCTTTGTCCACGGTCCTGGCCACCCGCCATCTGGAACAAGACTCCGACCAGGGGATCGAGGGATCAATGCGGCTGCTCCTGCATGCCACGGGGGAGACGCATGTCACCCCTCCCCGGTCCCCTCTCCATGGCAGGCTCCACTCACGTCAGCGCCCCAGGCCCACAGCCCGGGCTCTGCGCCCCTTCCCCTCCCCCATCCCATCTCCGCAGGTCCAAGTCCCAGCTCCCACCCTCACCCTCCAAGTGGCCTCAGCAACCTCTCGGTGCCTGGGGGCTCTCAGAAAAAGGAAGTAATAATACTGCCTGGTCCCCAGGCAGGTCTAGCCTGGGAAATATACCAGAGCTCTTAGCCCTGCCTAGTACATAATAATAATGATAAATGCTCAGAAACCCTCTGGTTCCTGTCTGTGAAATGGGGCAGGGACACTCCCCTCACAGGGCAGTTCTAAGAAGGCAGATTCCTGTTCCCTGCCTGGTGCTTAGTAGATGCTCAGAAACTGGGACTCTTACCCCCATCCAGCTCCCGCCTGGATCCCCAGGGAGAGACCCCAAACCCCCTCCCCACCCCCAGATAGACTCAGCAACCTATAGACACCGCCTCTCCAGTGCTCCCAGGGGCCTGGCTGGCTGGGGGCAACTGTGAGCGGCACCCAGTCCAGCCTCGCCCCTTCACACCTGGGGACCCGAGCCGGGCGCCTCCCTGATGTCCTGGGTGCTCTTTCAGTGGCCACCGCAGGTAGACCGGCTGGTGATGGAGGGCTGGCCGGGGGCCCCACTGGGAGCCACTGGAGGGCAGGAGAGGGGCACAGCACTGAGTCTGGATGGGCCCAGGGCGAGAGCCGTGGCACAGAACCACCCCAGGGGGCACCAGTCTCTGGGCTGTGCACAGCCTGGGGTCCTTGTGGTGGCACATGGGGGTGTCACAGTGGGTTGTCGCTGTCCCTCCTCTCCCAGAAGGCCAGCCTGCCCACTCCCCACACCCCAAGAAGGAAACCCTCCTGGGACCAGAAACACCCAGGTTGTGGACAGCCTGGGACTTCACAGAACCCTGTGGATGGCACAACCTGCTCCAGGGAATCTGGCCCCGGGCGGAGGCGGCAGTGCGGATCTGGGCAGAGGCCAGTGGGTACAGCAGTGTCCCTTCCACACTGGTCCAGCCTGCAGGGCACTGGGAGGTCCAGGGCAGGGTCACTTGGGGCTGGATGGGTGGTGGGTGGGAGGGAGTGTGTGGCTCTTCTCCAAGGAGTCCTCCTTTTTTATTTTTTTTTTAAATTGTGGTAAAATACACATAACATAAAATAACCTTAATTATTTATAAGTGCACAACTCAGAGGCATTAAGCACATGCACGCTATTGTACAACCATCACCACCATCCGTCTCCAGAACTTTCTCATCTTCCCAAACTGACACTCTGCCCCCATGAAACACTCACTGCCCACCCCCTCCCCCAGCCCCCGGCCCCACCCTCTTCCTTTCTGTCTCTGTGAGTGTGACTCCTCCAGGGACGTCACAGAAGCGGGATCATGTAGGATGTGTCCTTTCGTGGCTGGCTCATTTCGCTCTGCACGGCGTCCTCAAGGTCCATCCACGTTGGAGCAGGTGTCAGAATCGCCTTTCTTTTTAAGGCTGAATAATATTCTGTCTTATGGATGGACCACATTTCACTTATCCATTCATCTGTTGATGGACACGTGTTGTTTTTACCTCTTGGTGATTGTGAATAATGCTTCTGTGAACATGGGTATACGAGGGTCTCTTTGAGACCCCGCTTTCAATTCTTTTGGGTACAGAGCACAAGTGGAATTGCCACGTCACAGGGTAATTCTACGTTTAATTTTGGAGGAACCACCACACTGTTTACCACAGCAGCTGCACCATCCCTATGAGAAGACCTCCCTTGTCATGGGGAGCAAATGCCCCTGGAGCACCGCCCCCAACATGGTGCCCTTTGCTTTGCAGTCAGCCTGGGAGGGGTGGAGTTGGGGTGTGAGTTATTTAGAAATGGGTTATGGGGCTTCCCTGGTGGCACAAGGTTAGGAATCCGCCTGCCAATGCAGGGGACACGGGTTTGAGCCCTGGTCCGGGAAGATCCCACATGCCGCGGAACAACGAAGCCCCTGCGCCACAACTACTGAGCCTGAGCTCTAGAGCCCGCGAGCCACAACTACTGAAGTCCGCGTGCCTAGAGCCTCTGCTCCGCAACAAGAGAAGCCACCGCAATGAGAAGCCCGTGCACCGCAACGAAGAGTAGCCCCCGCTCGCCGCAACTAGAGAAAGCCTGTGCGCAGCAACGAAGACCCAACGCAGCCAAAGATAAATAAATAAATTTTTTAAAAAGAGAAAAAGGAAACGGGTTGTGGTCCTAGATTCCTGAATTCTAGCATAATCATACCCAGCTCGTGGGTTTGGCCTGGAGCCCCACATCCACAGCAGGCACCTTGCCTCAGTGGCTGTTTCTACTCACCTCACCCCACCCTAGACTTACCGAGCTCTCCAGGGTGGAGGCAGGACTAACTCTCCCCGCCCCCCCCCAGCTGCTGGGGGCAGCCAAAGCGGAGGATCCGAGCCCCCTCCACGTTCTGGGATGCTTCCCGCTAAGCCTGCCAGCCAGGAGAGGCCCTGGGCTCTCCCCCACTCCTCCCTCCTCCGCAGCCCCCCCAGGCTGCTGGGCCACTCACCTCGGACGGACGTGTGAGCCGGGAGCCCAGCGACTTTCCCACACTTTGGCCCCATTCACAGTGTTAAACGGCCCACAAAGGCCAGGCGTGTGCCTCGGAGGCCGCGCTGCCATCTGGCCCGCACTCGGGGAGGGATCAAGCCTTTCATCCGGCCGGGCTGAGATTTAACACCATTCATTTCATATTTCCCACAACTCAAAATTGGATCAAAGCTGCTACTGTCCAGGGGGAGGGGGGAGGGGGGGAGGGGAGGAAGGCGGGAGGAGTCAGCCCCCCACGGCCCACCCGCCACCCTCACCTCCACCCTGGCCCACTGCGGGTGGGCGTGCAGCTGGGGTGGGGTGGGGTAGGGGCTGGACCACGTCTCTGGCACGTGTCTCCTTTGGGCCGAGAGCTGGCTTGGGGGAGGTGGCCAACTGCCCCTCTGAAGCCGGGGGGGGGGGGGGTGGGACAGGGGGACGGGCCCGGCCTTGGTGCTGCCCTCAGTTCCGGGCAGAGCCCTGGGGCCCCCGCTGCCAGCAGCCAGGCAGTCAAGCACACGCCCCTTGTCCCTGCATTCCCTCTTCCTTGGCCAAGCTCCTCCTTGGCGCCAGGTGCCAGGCTGGCAGGGTGTGGGCGATGGGGACACAGGCAACTAAGCCATCCTGCCCTCCCCCCGACAGTCGACCCCCAGGGAGTCCACAGGCGGGCGAGGGACCCACCAAAACGTGCTGGTCGCCCAGCGTAAGCCCCACTTTTGGTGCAAAAATGGCTCCACTGAGCGTCACCGGGTGCCCCTTGCAGCCTGTGGGATCTGCCAGCCCACGCCGACAGTGCCAGCCAGGGCTGTGGAGCAGAGGGCAGAGCACATGTCTCCAGCATGCCCATCCCGTTTGCCTGGGTGCCCTCTGCCCTTTTGCATCAAACCTGATCGGGCCGGATATCTGTGGTAGGGGGTCCACCTGCTCGAGAGGAGCCCAGGCTCAGGGTCACCCACCTCCCAAAGCCAGCCTGGGGCCTGTGTCCCCTTCAAGAGAGGGGCTCTGGGGGAAGAGCAGGTGCCAAAGGGTGAGTGGGGCTGCCCTCCACTCCCTTCCAAAGTCACCTGAAGGTTCCCCCCCGGGAGCCCCCCAGCCTAATCCATCCCAGTGGGTGACCGACCAGCAGGCTCTTGGGGCTGTCCTGTGCTGGCTCCAAGCCAAGCCTGCCCTGGCCGTCCTGACACCATCCTCCTGCTTCCCGGATGGGCCCATCTCCGGGTCCCCAAAGGCTCCCTGTGCTGCGGACTTCTTGAGCAGGCCCACCAAGCAGGCCACTCATAGCTGTGAGTCACTGCCAAGACCCTTGTTAAGGCCCTGCAATTCCCAGCTGCACTCGGACGTGGCTGCCGTCCAGGGAACTGTGCTCCTGGATTTAAACTCTGGCTAACGCACCCTGATGCCAGCCGCTGTCTGCCCGGGCTGAAGCCCTGCCTCCTCTTTGGACCTTGCTGGGTCCCGCCTTGCCCCTAGAAGGTAGCCCCAGCCCCACCCCCTCCCACAGTCCCTGCAGAACTGGATTCCTGGCTGCAGAGAATCAAAGTAAAGTGATTGTTTTGGGTGGAGGGGGGCTCCCAACAGGCCCTCCCCTAGGGACCCAGGGTGGGGCTGGTGGCCCCCCAAGCAGCGGCTGGCCCTCAGCTGGGCTGACCAAGTACCGGGATCAGCGGTTCCTCCAGTGGGTCTGAGCAGGTACAGCGTTCGTGTGGGCTCCAGGCAGGAGCCTCATGTCTGCCACCTGGCACCCCCTTCCTCACCACTGGCAAAATGCCTAGGGACAGCACGCCCTACAAGTGCTCCTAAGGCAGTGCAGAGGGTAGCACGCAGCCGAGGCTTCCCCCGAGTCACGCAGGAGCAGTGACCACACACCTGTACGGAGCACGCCCGGAGCCACGCGCCCGCCCGTGCTCCATGGACAGCCACGGTCAGACTCCCACCCAGATGGGGGTGGGGTGGGACCCTGGAGGCCACCTGCTGATTCAGAGCACCCCAGATGCCACAGCCTGATGAACTGCTCCAGGGAGGAAGGAGTGCAGCTCCTGGGGGGACCGCCTAGGTGCCGGCCTCCATGCTGGGCGTTTCGGGTACTCTGGCTCCCTGAAGCTACCCAGAGCCCAGCCCAGCGTGGCAGCCCATTTTCTAGCTCTGAAGTCACGTGTCTCAGGTGACAGCCTGGGGACTTGCCACATGTGCCAGTAGGTCTGATCCTGAGAGCCTGGGCTCCTCTTCCACCTGTGCAGAGGGAGGTGACCGTGTCTGTTCAGGAAAAGTGCGGCTTCCTCTGTCCCCCTCGCCTGTCAGGGACGGTGCCCATCCTCCTGGAAGCCGCCACACTTGTGCATTCTAAAGCTTCCCCTTATCTGGGCTCCTGGCCTCTGCCAGCCAGCAGCGGGAGTCGCTGGGGAGGGGGGGAGAAGGGAGAGAAGAGGGGAAGGGGGGAGGGGAGGGAGGGAAGGGGAGGGGAGGGGCGCAGCTCCTTCCTGCCCCCACCCTTGTCCCCGCGGCCTGGGAAAAGGCAGCATATTGAGGCGCGGGGCTCCCAGCATCAGGCCCCGGGATGCTAATGAGGGCGAGCGCGTTCCCACAGCCCGGACATTGTGCCGCGCGGCCCACCTGCTCCTCGGGGAGCGCCCATTGTGCCCGCGCCAATTCACAGGCAATTTAGCGTGCGCTAATGGGCTGGCGCCTTTGTGCGGCCCGCGCCGCCATTGGCCGCGGAGTGTGGGAACGGCCGCGGCGCCCGGGCCCCAGGCGCCAGCCCGCCGCCCGCGCCTATATAGGGGCCGGGGCCCGCGCCAGCACGGGACGCGCCCGCTCCGCTCCCTGCTTCCTCGCCTCCTCGCCTCTCCCCGCGCCAGGCATGGCCCCCAGCACCGTGGCCGTGGAGCTGCTCAGCCCCAAAGAGAAAAACCGAGTAAGTGCGCGGCCGCGGCCCCTGCGGCCCCCGCGCTGGCGCGGCCCCGCTGACGCCCCCTCCTCCCGCCCGCAGCTGCGGAAGCCGGTGGTGGAGAAGATGCGCCGCGACCGCATCAACAGCAGCATCGAGCAGCTGAAGCTGCTTCTGGAGCAGGAGTTCGCGCGCCACCAGCCCAACTCCAAGCTGGAGAAGGCCGACATCCTGGAGATGGCCGTCAGCTACCTGAAACACAGCAAAGGTGAGCCGCCCGGCGCCCTGGAGCCCCGGCCCGCGCGCCCCCCGCCCCGCCCCGCGCCCCGGGCTCCCCGGCCCCGCTCACCGCCGCCCCGACTCCCCGCAGCCTTCGCCGCCGCCGCCGCCGGCCCCAAGAGCCTGCACCAGGACTACAGCGAGGGCTACTCGTGGTGCCTGCAGGAGGCCGTGCAGTTCCTGACGCTGCACGCGGCCAGCGACACGCAGATGAAGCTGCTCTACCACTTCCAGCGCCCGCCGGCCGCGCCGGCCGCGCCCGCCAAGGAGCCCAAGGCGCCTGGCTCCGCGCCCGCGCCCGCCCCGGCCAAGGCCGCCGCCGCCGCTGCGCGCCAGCCCGCCTGCGGCCTCTGGCGGCCGTGGTGACCCGCGGGCGGCCGCCCTGCCCGGAGGACCAGAGGGCCAGCGCGTTCCTCTGGCAGAGGGAAGGGCCTCCCCATCGTCCGGGCCGCCCCTGGCTTGGACTGGCCCCTTCTCCGGAAGGCTCTCTCTCCAGGCTGGCGGGCCAGCAGGAGGGTCATTCTCAGAGAATGTGCGTGCAGTGTCCTTGTCATTTAGGGCCCATCTTCTGCCAAATGTCTGACCCCATGGGGTTGCTCTGTGTTTGCATTTCAGCAAGTGACTTCTGGGAAGTCCCCACTGCCGGGGTTCTATGATATTTGTAGGCGGCGGGGCTCGGCCAGCCGGCGCCCCATGCGTAGAGGGCTTTCTTCAGATCCGGTGCTGCCAGGCCAGTGGGCCTGGCGCAGGCCGTGCCGTGGGCACATTTGCCTTTTGTGAAGGCGGAACTCAAGGTGTATCCTCGTAGGAACGAGTGTCAGCCTGGACGGGCGTGGAAGGACAGGGCAGAGCCGTGGGCGCAAGGCCCCTGGGGATGCTTTGCTGTCTGGTCGGGGCTCACACCGGTGCTGTGTGGGGCGGCTGGGGGTCTCCACCACGATCCTTAAAGGATTCCCGTGTGGGTGGGTGCGCGTGGGCACAACTTTGTACTCAGAATTTGAACTCTCAGTCACGTGGGAGCCACGGGACTGCTCTAAAGACTTCTAATAAAATCCGACTAGTTCAGCCCCCTCCGTGGTCTGTCTCTTGTGCCTCACACGTGTCCTTGGTGGCCACGGGGCAGGTGGGTCTGCAGGGATGACGGGCAGTGGGCACTATCATGGTATGCAGCCACAGGTGGGCAGTGTCCTTGCCAGTGACCCCCCTGGACACAGGAAGAAGGGTTGGGCTCCTGCTGAGGGGAGCGGGGAGGAAGGAGGGCAGGCAGAGGAGAAGCCCAGAGGGAGGAAGCGGAGGAGGCGACAGGCAGGGAGGGAGGAGGGGGAGCAGAGCTGGAAATGAGGGGTGAGGGGTCAGGTCAGGAGGCTGGGGAGAAAGTGAGTGAGAGGCAGGGAAGCAGGGGAGAGGCAGGCTGGAAGGGAGAGGGCCTCACGGAACACATTAGGTCCCCCGTGTGCAGTAGGAGGGGACATGGCGGGGGACCTGGGTTCCCGCTCTAGGCCTCTCACTATAGCTCCCTGCAGGTGGGGGTGGTGACGAAGTGACAGGAATGTCCAGCTCTGTCCAGCTGAGAGCAACCCAAAAGCCACAGCCTGCAGCAGACCTCTTGCTACAGCAAAAAGGGTGTAGCTGGGCCAAACACACAGAAGGTGTTTGCCCCTCCATGGTCCTCCCTGCCCGGCGCCCCCGTCCTGGGACAAGCTCCTGGGGGCACTTTCTCGGCTGGCGCACAGGTGGCCAGCTGCCCTGCCTTCCTGCAGGTGGACCGCTCACCAAGGCTGAAACAGGCAGTGCTGGCAATGAACCTGCCAAGGGCAGGCCCTGGCCTCAGAAAGGGCACCTATTTTTAGGCAGGCCCGGGGTGTTGGTTGAGTCTGCAGGGACCCAGAGGAACCCAGACTGGCCCTCCCTCCTTCCTGCTTGGCACCTCTCTTTGCTCTGCCTTCCATCCCTTTCTGTCCACTCTGCAGCGGAGGTCCATAGCGCCCCTTCCAGGCCAGTACTGCTAGTGGCCTCTGGGGTCCCTGCTGAGCCCTGGGAGTGGTGAGCAAGGGATGGGAAGCCCCTCTCACACCCCTCACGTTTATTGCTTGTGCGGCAGGCACATCATTGAAATTAGTGGGGGCAATCGCTGCCCTCGTCGGTGTACCTCCTGGTCAGGCTGACCTGGTCAGGCAGCTGGTGGCATGCTCAGACCGAGGCTGAGGTCCAGAGACTCTAAGTAACTGGCCCAGGGTCACCTAGGAGGCAGGTGCCAAAGCCACCGCGGGCCCTCAGCATGCTTCCAACACTGGGCTCTTTTACAAAGTGCCCACTGCCTTTGAGGGGTACACGCCCCTTAAGAAGAGCCTCCACGCCTTCCCAGAGACTAGCCCTGGACGCCTGTCCCCAACACCATATGGAAGCTTTCTCAGCTTGTTCCCTGCAAACTCCCACAGATTCCCTCTTTCGCCAGAAAATGGCCTCCTCCAGGAAGGCTGCCCGGCTTTCCCCTGCACTTCCTGAGGATCTCACCATCATTCACACATCTTGCCCAGCTGCAAGGGTAGCTCCTACTCCGGGCGGGGTGAGAAAGGCTTCTAGAGGGTAGGGTCCCCAACTCCCCCTGTTTGCATGGGGTTTTTAACACCCACGGTCCTGCACTCCTAGGGAACCAAGCTGGTGGGTCCCAAGTGTCTTCACGTGCAGGTGCCAGACTCACAACCGCAGTCACTAAAGAAACCGATTACCCTGGTGGTCTCCAAACCCCAGGTGCCCCCTCTGCACTAGCTCATATCATTTGAGGTCAGCATCCGGCCAACTCAGTGAAGGAACAACAAAGACGACGACAGCCCAGAGGTTTTGTGTTGAGCTGCCTCGCGGTCCGGTCTGTGGGACCCGCGCCCGCCTGCCTGAGTCGGCCCTCCAGCCGCCACCGTCGCGGCGGCGGGAGGGGCGAGGGCCGGCCCGAGCGCTCATTAGCATAATCTATGCGCGGGAGGCGTTTAGCAGTCAAATATATGCGCATATATCTCCATGGCTGATGAGGCTGGCCGAGCACATTCAAAATGGCGGAGTGTGGAGCGAGCGGCAGCGGGAGCAGCGGGGACAGCCTGGACAAGAGCATCACACTGCCCCCCGACGAGATCTTCCGCAACCTGGAGAACGCCAAGCGCTTCGCCATAGACATAGGTCGCCGCGGGCGGGCGAGGGGAGCGGGGCGGCGGGGGCGGGCGCGGGCGCGGGCAGCGAGGCCGGCGGGCTGGGGCGGTGGCAAGGACGAAGGGCGGGGCGCGGGCCGTCGGCGCGCACGGCCTGTCGGGCCTTGTAGTCCGCGGGCAGCCGGCGGCGCCCGCTCGCCGCGGCAGCCGGACTACAGCTCCCGGCAGGCGCCGCGCGGCCGGAGCGGGGCATGCCGGGGCTCGTAGT
Source organism: Balaenoptera musculus (assembly GCF_009873245.2). NCBI lineage: Eukaryota > Metazoa > Chordata > Mammalia > Artiodactyla > Balaenopteridae > Balaenoptera > Balaenoptera musculus. The sequence goes on along the minus strand of NC_045785.1, from coordinate 1,287,097 downwards.
CCCGCGGGAGAGGCGGCCTGGTGGCAGCTCTGGCATCCGCCTCAGGAGCGGGGGTGGGGGTCGGCCGCCGGGCGGCGCAGCTCCCCGCCTGCCGGAGATCGGGGGCCGGGTGTCTGGGGCCGGGGCTTTGGAGGACCTGGGCGCAGACCTCAGGTTGGAAGCACCCCGAGCCCCGCCCCCCGCAGGGCCCTCCTTCCCTCTCCGACGCGTTGACGCCTCCCGGCGACCGCTTTCTCAGATGTGGACACTGAGGCGCGGATACCCGCGCGGTCCGCGGCCGGTCCATGCCCTCCGGCCCAGGACCCCCGCGCGCCTGGCCCGCCGTGGCCGCTCAGTGAATGCTGGGACGGACCGTGCGCTTCTCCCCGGAGGGGTTGGGCCGCCCCGCTCCCCTGTCCTTGGGGGGGGGATGGGCGGTCCCTGGAGTCACGGGCTTGGGGGAGGGGCGGCGCCCAGAGAAGTGGGGAGCGTCCTGAGCCCCCACCTGCAAAGCCGGAGGCCGGACGGAGCCAGGCAGAGGGCGGGCGAGGGCACCTGTGAGCCTGAGGTCGTCCCCCCGAAGGGGACCCGCCAGCCGGTGCCCGGCTGGACGTTGGGCCAGAGACGGTGAGCGCGGAGGAGCCGCCTGGGGGCTCAAGTCAGCCCCTCGGGGCCCCGTGCACTCCTGATGTGATGGCAGCCCAGTGGCCGTGTGCCCGGAGCTTCCGCACTTTATGCTGCTGCCCTAACCCTGGGGCTGGGGGCTCTGCTCCAACGAGTCAGCACCTAACGTTTCTGAAGCGCCCCCAAAAATTGGCTGGCCACAGGGCTTACGTGGGTCGTTCTGCGTGGCCCTAGCTTGTGGCGCGGAAGGAGGGGTGCCTGCCTGTCCTCCAGGGCCAAGCCCTGTCAGGGTTCCTTAGCAGAAGGACACTCAAAGGCACGTTTTCAGTGTGCGTGTTTATTTCCTCTCTGAAATTTCCCCCTGGCTCTGGGTCCTCTGTCTGGTTCTTTAAAAGACGTGTTCATTGCTACTAAGGACAAACATTTGTGTTTTTTTTGGGGGGGGGGGGTTTGCCCACCCTGTGAGGTTTGTGGGGTCTTCATTCCCCGACCAGGGATTGAACCCGGGCCCTCAGCAGTGAGAGCGCAGAGTCCTAACCACTGGGCCGCCAGGGAATTCGCAAAGACAGACTTTTGTTAGTGTAGCTGATGGGAGGTCACGGCTCAGGGCAGGGGTCCTCCACCCAGGAGTCCGCAAAGCCAGAGCGCTCGTCAGCGGTGTGGTTCACAAGCAGGTTTCCGGTTTCCTCTCCCCTCCCCAAGCCTCTCAGTCCGGCTCTGACGGGGCACCCCTCTCCGCTGTTGGAGTCCCTGCTTCAAAAGCCTCAGGGACGCTTTGTGTCAACACATACTTGAAGCTGACCTGACTCCAGGTTTCTGCTGGGCGGAGGGAGGGTCCCTTGGGTGAAGCAGAAGGGGCCACAGGGCAGGATGTGCACGGAGGTGGCTGGAGGTGGAGGACAGCCCCGCACCAGGCCCCGGGGTTCTGGATGAACTGGCGGGTCCTGGCTCAGGTTCCTCCCATCAGTCGAGGATGCTGTGGGCCCCGGGGTGGAGCATGGGGTGGGGTGGTCTGCAGAGCCCATGGCGCCCACCAGAGAGCGCGGGACTGTGCTGGCTCGCCTGGTCACTGCCCTCGGCAGGTGTGGCGTGTGCGGCCCCGGGCCGAGCTGGCGTTCACTCTATTCGCAAGGGACCCTGAGAGCAGATGGGCTTCCACAGGCGCCCCCTGTGCTGCTCTGTGAACTCACCCCGGCTCAGACTGACCGCACTTCTCTGCTCGCAGCCCCGTGCCCCATCCGCTGTCTCCTGGCTGGGGTGGGAGCCAAGTCTGGGCAGTGCCGGGCTTCGCCCCACTGGGGGTGCATGGTGTGCGGTGCACAGAACCCAGCTCACCCCCCACGGCCCCCCACAAACCCCAACACTGTGTTTTGGTTGTGATTTATAGCTGACTTGAAGAGCACACTGTCTGGAATTGGATTTCTGTGACCTGGGTAACTTTTGATGAGCTTCTCAAAAGACGTGTTCATCCCTTTGCGTTGCCTGTCTTTTTAGGAAACGATTTATTCACAGAGGTGAATCGGGCAACAAGCATTTCAGTGAAAGATGCTCCGGGCCAGGCCGGGATTGGGGGCAGGGAGGAGGGATAAGGAGGCTTAAGGCCAAGTTCTGCGTCTTAAGCTCACGGTCTGGGGATGAGAGCAAGCCCAGGACGACGGTGTTCAGTGACCAAGCGTGGCCCAACGAGGCCAGGTCGCAGGACGTCCCGGGAGGCCCTGTCCACACTGCCAGGCAGGTGGCTCCGATGGGACAGGTGTGATTGGTCTCGGAAGCTGGGGTTTGATATTTGTTACCTGGAAGAGCTTTGGCCTTAGGATACTGTGTTTCCAAATCTGTGTTTCTGACTTGAGCGTTTGTGGTATATTCTCTTAGTATTCTGTCACAAAACAACAGTTGTTAATAATTTTAGCCGCCTTCTCAAGGCAAGGCGTTTCCCCCTTATTTTTGTCGGGCTGCCTAAGAAACACAGTTTGTTCCAAGGTCACTTTGCAGAGCTGAGCCTTCTGCCTCTCTCTGCTCTGCCGTTCGTGGCTTTCACGCCGTGAATCACCTGTAGCCTCCCAGATGCCTCCTCTGACTCAGGAGAGGGGCTCGCTAGAGCTCCTCCTCCAGGACTGCTCTGGGGATCTTTTTAACTTGCCCAAAGGCCTCGTCTGCTTCCTGATATTCTGTCCCTGGTCACACGCCAGGGGCGTCCAGGCTTCCCAGGGGCGTTAACAAGTCCCCGCCGCCCTCTGCAGGGCCTCCCTGGTGAGTCCGGGCCTCAGCTGCTGCTCTCCGGCCCCTTCCTTGCACATTCCTGGTGAAAACAGGCCCTCCCCTGCCCGTCTGCTCTGGGAAAGGCTCCTTGCCTTGCCTTCTCCACCTCTTTCCACGGACCGTCAGTTGTATGCTTTTCAGTAAAAACAGTGGATTTGTCAGCTTTTTCCTTTGGTTCATCCTCAAGATCAGGGTTTGAAACAGAATTTTCCTAAACCACTGACGATCGCCGAGTCACCCAGAAACAGCAGGTTCCTTGCTCGTCAAGGACTCAGTGCTGGTGGAGAAACGGACAATCTCCGTTTCAGTCTGGGCCCTGAGGAGGAACAGAGCTCTTCAAGGAAGGCAGAGTGTGTTTAGGTCTCACAGTTCATTCCCTTCCTCTGTTTGGTGCCCTGCAGGGTTTTCAAGTTCACGTAGCACCAAACTCCTTGTGGGCAGGACCCAGGTCTGGCAGAGGAGGGCCTGTTTAAGGGCAGCCTCGGGTCCCTTCCAGCCGCTTCTGAATCCGCTGCATCTGTGTCTCCCCCGTAGGCGGGTCGCTGACCAAGCTGGCCTACTACTCCACCGTGCAGCACAAAGTTGCCAAAGTGCGGTCCTTCGACCACTCAGATAAGGTGAGCCTCCTGGGAGGACCCCGGGCAGGCCCTGGAAGCTTCTAGTGCCGATGCCCCTCCCTCCACGCTCCCAGCTTAGTTCCCCTTCCATCCCAGCCCTGACAAGAGCCCCCCCGCCTGCTCGTGCCTCCCCCCCGAATCTCCCACCTGCATCGGCATCAAGACCCCCACGGACTTCAGGGTAGGCAGAAGTCGTCGGCGCTGCCGAGGGTACTCAGGGGCTGTGTCTCAGCGTCCCCTCCCCGAGGCAGTGCACACACGTGGGTTCCCCACCCTCACCCCCAGGACACAGAGCAGGACCACGAGCCGCCCTACGAGATCTCCGTCCAGGAGGAGGTTACCGCCAGGCTGCACTTTGTCAAGTTCGAGAACACCTACATAGAAGCCTGCCTGGACTTCATCAAAGACCACCTCGTCAACACCGAGACCAAGGTCATCCAGGCGACCGGGGGCGGGGCGTACAAGTTCAAAGACCTCATCGAAGAGAAGCTGCAGCTGAAGTAAGTGGGGGCCTCGGGGCGGGGAGGGGGAGCTTGGGGACCGGTTGGCTTCCGCTCCCGGGGCCAGGCCCTGACGTGGTGGCCGCAGTGTCCCATCTCCTGCACCACCCCGTTCGCCCGGCTCTGGGGACTCCTAAGACCTCAGGACCGAGTGAGGCTCTGGGTGGCTGGTGGGTGGCCGCGGGCCTGAGGCCAGGCTCTGGGCCGGCTGCAGTGGGATTCAGGTGGCCGAAGCTCAGGAAGACTCCGGGGACTGAAGATGGTGGGTGGGGAGAGGCGAGGGCTGAAAGGAAAGGAACGGAGCTCCGAGACCGAGTCTGCCCCACTCCCGTGGTGACGCGACGCTCGCCGTCCCGCTGGACGGAGGGTCCCGGGGCCACGGCCCTGCCACGGGGGCGGGGAGGCGGGGGCCACTCGTGCCGTGGCCCGTGCCGGTGCCATGGCTGGGCTGCTCCCTGGCAGGGTTGACAAGGAGGACGTGATGACGTGCCTGATCAAGGGCTGCAACTTCGTGCTGAAGAACATCCCGCAGGAGGCCTTCGTGTACCAGAAGGGCTCCAACCCCGAGTTCCGGTTTCAGACCCACCAGCCCAGCGTTTTCCCCTACCTCCTAGTCAGCGTCGGCTCTGGGGTCTCTATCGTGAAGGTGGGGCCTGGCTCGTGGGAGGGGACGGGCCTCCGCAGCGCTTTGTTGAGCACTGGCTGAGTGTCGGAGCCGTGCCGGGCACAGGCACGCGGGCACAGGGAGGCGGACACAGACCCAGGCCTGCCTCTGGCGCTCACGGGCGCGAGGCGGCACGCGGAGTGCCTGGCGCGGGTGGTCCGCGGGGAGGTGGGCCCCCTACTTCCAGCACGAGCACCTGCCGAGCCCACCCAGACTCGGCCTTCAAGGGCGCCGCCACCCAGGGCGGGGGATACCCCTGAGCCACCGCGTCCCCGGGACCTGCTGGGCAGTGGCTGGGGGCCCCCTTGCTAACGCACCTGCCCTCGTTTCGCTCCAGGTGGAGACAGAGGACAGGTTCGAGTGGATCGGCGGCAGCTCCATTGGGGGCGGCACCTTCTGGGGGCTTGGGGCTCTGCTCACCAAAACTAAGGTATTTGGGCAGCTGCAGGAGGACGCCCCTGGCCCCGCGGAACAGCCTGTTTCCTGGCGCCCTCAGCAAAGGGGTGGCGGCTGTGGGGTCGGAGGCTTGTGCTTGGCTGGGAGGGTTGCGAAAGTGGCTCTTCCCTGTGCCTCGTCCTGCTTCCCGAGTCTCTGAAGGATGGGCGTCCAAGTGGCCAGAGTGTCACCCAGCTGGGTGGTCCACAGAGGCTGCCCGTCTCCCCCCACCTCTGGGCCATGACAGGAGAGGGCCTTCCCTACCCAGCGCCGCGGCTGGCCTCCTTCCGTGGGCTCGTCCAGGGCCGTGGGGCTCTGCCAGCTTGCGGCGCCTCAGGTGCTCCCGTCTGCTCTGTCCCCACAGAGCTTTGACGAGCTGCTGCACCTGGCCTCCAGAGGCCAGCACGCGAACGTGGACATGCTGGTGCAGGACATCTACGGGGGGGCCCACCAGACCCTGGGGCTGAGCGGCAACCTCATCGCGAGCAGCTTCGGGAAGTCGGCCACCGCGGACACAGGTACCGGCCTCTCGCCCGCTCTCGCTCCCGGAGGCGCACGGCGCCCACCTGGCCGCTTGCCCAGCGTGCTGCTTCCGTCCCCCCAGAGTTCTCCAAGGAGGACATGGCCAAGAGCCTGCTGCACATGATCAGCAATGACATCGGGCAGCTCGCCTGCCTGTACGCCAAGCTCCACTGCTTGGACCGGGTGTACTTCGGCGGCTTCTTCATCCGCGGCCACCCCGTCACCATGCGCACCATCACCTACAGCATCAACTTCTTCTCCAAGGTAACGGGCCGCCGCGTCCTTCCTCTGCTCTGCCCGCCCCGGGCCCGGCCCCCCGTGTCTCCAAACTCGCAGGCCTGAGAGGGGACGGGAGCAAGGCGGGACCCAGCTGAGCACCCCCTAGCCCCTGCCCCCAGCCCCTTCCCACCCACTAGCTCCGGGCATCCTGCGCTTGGAGCGCCGTGGCCATCCCTGAGTTTGGCGCGTTGCCGGGGGTGGGGTCTAGGGACCGCCTCCCACTGTCCGCGAGCTCCAGGTGAGGTTCTAGGTGTCGGTCACGGCGTGGGGGGGTGTGGCCCCCAGCAAGGGTGGGGAACTGGGTGGGTGTCCGTTTTGTGGAAGAAGTTACTCACCCTCTCAACCAGGGCTCCCCACGCCCCGGGCCGCGGACCGGTACCGGTCTGCGGCCTGTTAGGAAGCAGGCCGCTCCCCATCTCACACATTACCACCCGAACCATCACGCCCCCCCCCACCCCACCCCCGTCCATGGAAAAGTTGCCTTCCGTGAAACCGGTTCCTGGTGCCAAAAAGGCTGGGGACCGCTGCTCTAAACGATGGGCTCTTGAATTCCGCGTGTGCATACAGCCCTGTGGACAAGCACCGAGTTGGGAGGGAGGCCACCTTTGTCGGGTGGACTTGCAGCCTCGGGCTGAGTGGCGCTTCAGGGGCCTCTCCGTGGCAGGGGGAGGTCCAGGCGCTGTTCTTGAGGCACGAAGGCTACCTGGGCGCCATAGGAGCGTTTCTTAAAGGAGCCGAGCAAGACAGTGAGTACGGCGTGGCCGTGGGGCGTGGCCTGTGTTGGGCAGCGGCATCGGGAGGCGGGGGGCCCTTGGGGAGTGACTGGAGTGGCTGCTCGTGCTGAGTGACGATCGAGGGCTGTGGGTGGACGTGGTGTCTTCGTGGGCCGTCCCCGGCAGTGGCAGGAGCCTTTGCTGTGACTCTCCTGCGGGGCCAGTGGAAACCGACTCGCGTGGGCGCCACGTCATCGACCCGTGGGTCCCTGTGAGCGACAGGGCTCCGTGCAGGGGCTGCGCACATGGCCTCGCCTCCGAAGGCCTCAGCCCTCCGGTGCCCTCCGGCTCCTCCCGGCCGTCTGCCCAGCTGTCGCTTCAGATGCACATCCGGTCTGTCCTCTTTGAAGGACACGAGAAGGAATCGCAGGCATGATTCTGCCCGAGGAAGCACAGGGCAGACTGCTTGGGGGTCAGCGCCAATCAGAGCAGCCCAGGCAGACCTTCACTGCGTCCCTAAGTCCAACTTCTTACTTGAGATAAACCACGGGTACCTTTCGGAAGCTACTGCCCAGCTTGCGAGGTCTCCGTGCCAGTGAGAAATAACGCGACAGAGCAACGCCCCCGGCTCGCCTGGCGCCAGGGAGACCTTCGGCAGCTGGTCCTCCCGGAGGCAGTCCGGCCGCCCAAGGTTTGCCGAGCCGCTCGCCCCTCGGTTGACACCGGCTCTCTTGTCCACAGACCCGAACCAGTACAGCTGGGAAGAGAACTACGCCGGCAGCTCCGGGCTCATGAGCTCGTCGCCCGAGCTCTGCCCGACGCAGCGGGCCAGGAGCGGCACTGTGAGTACAGGGTTGGTGGCCCCGGGTCCCGCGTGCGCCGCCTCCGCTGGGGCCTCCTGGCAGTCCCCGAGGAGAGCCCCTGTGCTGCCGTGGCCGGGCTCAAAGGCGCCTCCTCGTGGTGCAGGCCGGTCACGAACCGCAGACTGGGGCCGAAGGGAGACGTTTGCAGCCTGCAGCCGGCTGTCCTCGTCCTCCCGTAGCGTCGCACGTTCTTCGGGCGTTCAGCCGGAGCCCTCGGCGCCACGCAGTCCCCGCCGTGTTTGCAGGGAGAATATAAAGTTTCGGGAGCACAGGGGGTCTTTCCTAGGGCCCTGGGACCGTTCACAGCAGAATCGGGTTAAAACCGTGGGTCGTGGGCACCAGCCTGGACCCCTTCTCTTAGACCACGTTCTCTGCGTGATGGTTTCAAGGCGGTACCGGGCATGCAGAGTCTGCGAATTTCCTCAGGAGATTCCACCCTTTCCTCAGTCGCCCCTTGGGGCGAGGCCCACCATGTCTGGATGGGGGCTCCCCTGGCCAGCCGAGCGGTGGGGAGAGGGTGTCCCAGCTGGGACGGGATGGTACTGCCGTGGCCCCGTCCTGGCCCAGATCATCGCTGGACGAGCTGTTGCCGGCTTACTGACATCACGCCCCTGAGAACCCAGGGAGCGGTTTATCAGACTCGCACGGGGGGCTGGAGGACAGGCCCAGGCCTGCAGCTGCCTGGCCTGTGCACACAGGTCGGGACGCCACCTTCAGGACAGGTTGCTGGCCGTTTGGAGGGAAAGTTGCTTTTTAGTCGTAGACGCAGATTCTCTTGTAAATCAGTGTAAACATGGCAAGAATGTGCCTCATCCGCCTCTCACTTCCTGGGGAGAGTCCCCCGCGTGTGGCACCACCAGTTCCCACAGCTCCGCACCACATCTTTCGCAGCCAGCTGTGCGGGGGTAGCTGGGCCCTTCCCAAGGGCAGGCGCCAGGGGCAGGTTTGGCAAGGCCCAGGCCCGGTCGGAGCCGTGACGGGCGTGCAGAGAAAGGCCTTAACATCTCTGACTTGTCGAAGGGCGACGTGGGTGCCGGCCACACGGACGGCAAGATGAAACGGGTGGGCGGGCAAGAAACCTTTCAGCCAGCGCTGACGTGCAACACGGCCCTCTCCGTGACAGCTTGGGCACCCCACGCGCCTGTCGTGCTGGGGTGGCCCTGCGAGTGGGCGTGGGGATCCCCAGGGGCAGGGGGCCAGGCCGTTTCTCTGGGTGTCCACAGCCAAGGCCAGGCCGAGCTCAGGTCGCTCCCACGCTTCGGGGGGCAGGGCAGCCCCTGCAGGCCAGCCGGGCAGGAGGCAGCCATTGCCACCTTTGACCCCTATCGAAACACACCGGCTCCGTCCCTGCTAAACGTGCGGTCACATGGCGCGTCCCCAAAGCCAATCTCTCCCTCGTGGGGTGAATCTTCTCATCCAGACCATCCCTGGTCCGAGCACACCTGCCGCCTCACCCTGCTAGTGGCCCGGTCAGCAACACAGGGCCAAGTCCCAGGTGGGCAGCTCCCTGGAGGGCGGGGGGCAGGAGGGGTGCCTGGAGGACGAGCCCTGAGCTCACTCGCTTGTCACGTCCCTGGAGCAGCTGCCTGCCACAGTTCTCATCCGAGAACGGGGCCAGGCGCACAGGACCCTTCGTTTGAAAGACACTGCCGTGGGCATCGAGCATCCGGCCTTGCTGAGCGTGGCAGGGGCAGTGGGTCCGGATGCGGGGCGTGGGGGGGAGGGGCGGTGTGTCCTCGCCTGGGAACCGACCCTGGGCAGGAGCCGCAGGACAGAGCCCGGCGGGCAGGGAGGGGGGACCAGAAAGGCGGTCGGTGTGCAGGGGTTCAGAGCGCGGAGCAGAGAGCACGGAGTGCGGCAGGAAGACAGGGAGGGCGTGAGCGGACCCAGGGTCGGGGCATCGGGCTCAGGCCCCCGGACAAGTGGAGGGCTCGCCCGGGCTGAGAGAGGCCATGAGAGGGCGGGCAGGACCCAGGGCCGGGGAGGGACCGGGCTCTCCGTTAGCCGCGCACAGCAGCTTCCCTTCGTGCAGGGAAGCCGGTTCCAAGGCCTGTAGGAGGGGGTTTTGGTCTTTCAGAAAAGACACGGCTGACGTGCCCTCCCACTTCTCGTCCTCCCAGTTCGACTTGCTGGAAATGGACCGTCTGGAGAGGCCGCTCGTCAACCTGCCTCTCCTCCTGGACCCGTCCTCCTACGTGCCTGACACGGTCGACCTCACGGACGACGCGCTGGCCCGAAAGTACTGGCTCACCTGCTTTGAGGAGGCCCTGGACGGGGTGAGGGCCTGGGGCGGGGGTGAGGTTGGGGTGAGGGCTGGGGGCGGGGCTGGACGCCCCCAGGAAGAAGACATCCGTCCGTCCAGGAAACTGGCTGTGGGCCTTTGAGGTCCTGGCTATCTCTGACCGTCTCAGGTTCCCAAGGGGCGGTGAGAGGCGGGATGGAGGAGAACAGGCGTTTCCAGGAACCTTTTATTTGAGGTGTAATTCGCAGTTCCAAGGTGGGAACCTGACTGAGTAGTTTGTTGGGACGTGGTGTCAGCGAGGTGCGTCCTCATCAGCTCGCAAGTGGCTTTCCCGGCTACCGTGTCTCTTTAAAAAGCAAGCAGTTCGCACACGGCTCAGGGGCAGCAGTGGCTGGCCTCCGGGCTCAGGGGGGTCAGGTCTCAAGGCCATGGGAGGCTCCTGGGAACACCCATTCCTCCATGAAGCCCCTCAGAGAGGCCCATGGGGTCTGTCTTCAGGGCGAGGGGTCCCACCCTGCTCTGGACCCTGCACACCACCAGTCCCCTCAGCAGAGCAGGAGCTGGTGTCCAGTGGGCCCTGGGGCTGGTATCGGAGGACACGGATATGAGCTTTGGGTCAGGGCTGGCGGCAGCCCCGTTCCCACCTGGCAAGGGAAGCCCCCAGTGGCTGCCACCAACGCCTGCCACCAATGCCTGCCATCCATGGGCTGGGGGCTGCCCTGAGCACTGCTGGCCGCCCCGTCCTTGGTAGGTCGTGAAACGCGCCGTGGCGAGCCAGCCGGGCTCCGTGGACGCAGCCGAGAGGGCCGAGAAGTTCCGCCAGAAGTACTGGGACAAGCTGCAGACGCTGCGGCACCAGCCCTTGTGAGTGGCCCGCCTGCTTGCCCTGGGCCAGAGCCCCGAGAGGCGGCCTCTACGGGGACGCGCGCTCGCACCCGAGGGCCGAGTCCCTCGAAGTTTCCCAGGAAGCTCTGCGCCCCTCCCCTGGCACACACTCGGGGACGCTCAGCACGACCGGGTGCCGGCTCGGCCTCACCACCCCGCTGGCCGCCTGGGCTTCTCCTGTTGGCGCCTGGACGCCACGAGGACGCCCCTGGGGGCGGAGGGCGCGATGGGCAGCACAGTCAGCCGTCCAGCCCACTCAGCCGCCCTCCGCCTGGCTCTGTCTTCAGCGCTTACGGGACCCTGACCGTGCGCAGCCTCCTGGACACGAGGGAGCACTGTTTGAACGAGTTTAACTTCCCGGACCCCTACTCCAAGGTGAGCGCCCCCTTCTCGTGGGTGGGCACGTGCTTGCAGGGGGCCATGGGGACCGGGGCGTCAGTCCCGTCCTGTCCAGCGAGCGGGTGTGCTGGCAGCCAGGCTGCATCCTGGAGCCGCCCTGGTGAGGGTCCATCTCCCAGGAGCGCTGGGCCGCGGCCCCTCGGTCGGCAGCACAGGCTGAACAGCTGTGGACCAAAGCCGGCACCACTGTGACCTCGTCAGCAGCGTGTCCTGGGGCCTCTGACCAGCAGCCGGTGAGGGTGGCGGGCATGTGGCACTGAGGCCCCCTCCCCTCTTCCTGGCCTCCTGAGCTCAGCCGGGAAACTCAAAGAGTTGGTGCCTGAGGATGTCCGTCCTGGCCACGAGCCATCCAGGGCCTGGCTGGTGGCCTGGAGGTGCCTCCCTGGGCTCTCTGACCAGGAAGCCTCGTGCCCTGGAGCCGTGGGCGGGGTCCAGGGCCAGCCGACCCCAGCTCACTGCCACCTCCTCCCTGCCCTGGCACAGGAGCGTCTGGGGACAGTGGGTCTGGGTGCTGAGGATTCCACGGTCAGGGCAGCGGGCACCCGTGGGGGTGTGGGTCCTGCGCCCTCAGCCACGGCGCGGTCACACCTGAGCCTCCGCCCTCAGTGCACACTTCACACCTGCACCGATATCAGCATGCCCCCGTCGCTTGCTCTCAGCCCGCGCGGTTCCGAGTCAGCGCTGCTTTTAACCTGACGCGATCTGGGTTTGTTTAGCCTCCTGCAGTGGCGTCACGTGGGCGTCTTCCGTCCCCCAGGGCAGGCTCGCTGTTGGTGGTGTCTCTGCAGCCTCCCGGCATGGTGCCCTCCTCTCCCCACTCTGCCGGGGGCCTCGGGGAGGCCAGGCCACGTCTTCATTCGCGTCTCCCCGCAGGTGAAGCAGAAAGACAACGGCGTGGCATTAAAGTGTTTCCAGAGGGTGATCCACTCTCTGGACGCCCTGGGCTGGGAGGAGAGGCAGCTGGCCCTGGTGAAAGGGCTGCTGGCGGGCAACGTCTTCGACTGGGGAGCGAAAGCCGTCTCTGAGTAGGTGCCCGCTGTCCTCACAGCCCCCGCAGGCCCGTCCCCTCCCCTCCTCCTTCCAGTTCGGCCTTAGAGCCACAGCCCCTGGGCCCGAACTGACGCCTGGGCCACGCGTGGCTCCGGCAGTCCCAGCCTCGGCCGGCCCAGCTTGGCCCTCGAGGAGGTGGCAGTGGGGGCACCAGGGGTTCTCGGGGAATGGGGTGCTGCTCGGGGCTTGCTGGGCACGTGTGGCCTCGGGAACAGATGGGACAGTTGCTGGGACCCCGCCTCCCTGCCCGCCCACACGCAAGAGTATGCGCGTGGAGGGCTGCAGGTGTGGGTGTTTTCAGTGTGAAACTCCACGTTCACAGTGACTGTGGAGTGGGCTTAGATGATACTGGGTGTTTGGAGTAAATAGGTGCCTCGTGAAGTTCAGCGGTGGGCACGCGTCTCCCCAGCCCCCCAGGGGTCCTGTCCCGGGGCCCGCCGTCTGGTGCCTTCCCCGGGGCTCCCGTGCAGGGGCCTTGCTGGGTCACCCAACGTACGCTTTCGGACCCGGACACCCAGGACAGCCGCCGCCCCCTCCCTGCCCTCAGCACTGGCTGCCCCTTGGGCGGCACGTTGGGGCGAGGCTGGTGGCCGGTGCTCCCCGGGGGCCTGGCCTGTGGCTGCAGGCACCGAGGCTTCCCCGTGCCACCTCCCCCGTCCTCGAGCTGACGCGGCAGCAGTGACGGGTGACAGTGCGCTTGTCCAGCCCGGGAGGGGCTTTGTGGCCCATGGGAGCGACGGAGGCCAAGGTCCGGGGCTTTGGTGACTTTGTTTTCTCCTCCTCTGTGCAGCGTCCTTGAATCTGACCCCCAGTTCGGGTTTGAGGAGGCGAAGAGGAAGCTGCAAGGTAGGGGCGCCCAGGGCTCTCCTCCAGTGCCAGGACTCGGGCCGGTGGGGGGAGTAGCGAGGCGGCCGCGCGTCCCCGCTGAGCTGGGGGGAGGTGAGGACTGGCTCCCCGGAGAGGCCGGCGGGCGGGTGACCGTGTCCCTGTGTCCCACAGAGCGGCCCTGGCTCGTGGACTCCTACAGCAACTGGCTTCAGAGACTGAAGGTACATGGAGCTGTGCCCCCCTGTCCTGTGCCCTAGGGGCCCGGGCGGGGAGGTGGCGCGGGCGACGGGCGCAGAGCTGCCTGGGGTGGGGAGCAGGCCCGCGCGGTGCACCGAGGGCCCCCAAGAGTGTCCCCCCAGCCCCCCGCCCCGAGCTACAAGCACGAGCTGACTTCCCTGCTCCAAGCCTGACTTCTGCGGGACAGCGATGAGGTCACTGGCCTCAGGTCAGAGGTCCTTCGGGCTAGCAGTTCTGGAAGAGGCCGGGGCTGCCCCTGTGCCCCCAGTGCCCGCAGGACCCAGCAGCCCTCGCCCGGCCGCGGGGAGTGGAGTGTGGAGGTGTCTGGAACGCTTGGACGCGCCTGTTCCCAACTGAACGTCCTGGTTTTGTCTTACAGGGGCCCCCTCACAAATGTGCCTTAATTTTCGCAGATAACAGTGGAGTAGACGTCATTTTGGGAGTCTTCCCCTTTGTCAGGGAGCTTCTCTCTAGAGGGACGGAGGTGAGTGTGGAGGGCCGCGTGGCGGGTCCCTTGCCCGGCTCCTGTGCTCGGTGGGGTTGGCGTTGCCCTGGGCCCCTCCGTGTGCAGGTAGGTGCCGGGTAGGCAGTGGCACGGCAGGAGCAGAGGAGGAGACCTGGCCGGTCACGTCCTGGGGCTTAGGTCAGCCTGACCGCGGGGCCCTGGGGCCGTCTCCATCCTGCCCCAAGAGCCGGCCCAGCCGTGAGAGGTCGCCGGAGGCCGTGCTCCTCCGCCGGCAGCCCCAGGTGGGTGGGTGGGTGGCGGGCGGGCGGGCAGGCGGGCGAGCCCAGGCTGGCTCAGTACTGCCGGCGGCCAAGGTCCCTAAAGAGCCCGGGCGTCCTGCCGCAGGTCATCCTGGCGTGCAACTCGGGACCGGCCTTGAACGACGTGACCTACAGCGAGTCCCTCATCGTGGCCGAGCGCATCGCGGCCATGGACCCCGTCGTCCGGTAAGCTGGGCGGGAGGCTGGGGCCCGGCGCGGAGAGGCGGGGGCGCGGCGGGGCAGCCTCCTGGGGCGCCGCCTCACGGGTGCCGACCCTGTGCTCGGCAGCTCGGCGCTCAGAGAGGAGAGGCTGCTGCTCACGCGGACGGGCTCCAGCTCCCCGTGTCTCGACCTCAGGTGCGTGGCCCCTCCGCCCCCAGGTCCCCCTAGTCCCCACAGAAGTCAGCTGTGCCAGCCGCAGCCCCGGGTGGGGTCCAGGCACCTCTTCCCTCGGGCACCTGGCCGAGGGTGGGCTCAGTGAGACCCTGGGAGGAAGGAGCAGGGGCCCCATGTCCCCACCTTGGATAATTATCCTTAGATAATCAGTTCATCACTGTAGTGCTTTCCACCCTGGGGCTTCTAGAACCTGGAGCGGCCCGTGTAAAGGAGGGCACATCTGGGCTCTGGGACCGTTAGCCTCTCAGTCTGTTAGCCTCTCAGTCTGTTCCGGTGCTGATTCTCCAGTGTTGACTTAATCCCCTTCCAGGTCCACTATTATCCAACAAGGAGAGACAATAAAAACCTGTAAAAAGGACTCAGATTCTTTAAAGTTCAAAATACAAAAGTATCATTAAGGCCCAGTTTTCAGAACCGGCTTCCTTGTAGTAACGGGAGCTCAGCTGCCATGGGTCCCCGAGACCCTGGGCCCCGGGCCCCGGGAGGGCGGCTGCCGGGCTGGCTGTCCGGGGAGCAGGCTGGACCCAGGGCCCACGTAGTTGGGGGGCCGAGGGTCGGGGATCTCCGGCATTCCCGCCAGTCGCCGCCCTTGGCGGGAGGCAGGGTGCGACATCTGCCCCGGGTGCGGCTTAGTGCAGGGTGCCAGGCACCCCCCCTGCACCCTCCTCACTGCCCCCTTCCTCCCCGAAGCCGCCTGGACAAGGGGCTGGCCGTGCTGGTGCGGGAGCGCGGCGCTGACCTGGTGGTCATCGAGGGCATGGGCCGCGCCGTCCACACCAACTACCACGCGGCCCTGCGCTGCGAGAGCCTCAAGCTGGCCGTCATCAAGAACTCGTGGCTGGCCGAGCGGCTGGGTGGCCAGCTCTTCAGCGTCATCTTCAAGTACGAGGTCCCAGCCGAGTGAGACGCCGCCGCCGCCGGGCTGCTCTGCCCGCCGCGTCAGGAGCGTATCTCGACTGCAACAGGGACCCGCGTTCAAATCAGAATATTTATATTGTGCTTCTGTGAGAGAGCCGGCTGCACCCAGGTGTGGGCTCAGCGCTCGTGGCCTCGGGCTTGGTGTTTCTTCAGTGCTGCCGTGTTCGTGGTGGGGAGACACGACTTTTGTCCCGTGAGACGTTCTTATTGGAATATATTTAACTGTTAAATAATCTTTTATATATATATACATATATATATATATATATATAAATATAAATATATACATATATGCCTCTGACGGGACACTGAGGTCAGGGCACAGCGAATAGTTTCCAGAGTGAGAACAGAGCGTCTCTGCCTTTGCTGTTTGGTGTGAGGGTGGGCAGCCCCCCCAGGGGGCCCTGCCCACCCCTCCCCCAGGGAACCCAGCAGTGGGGTCTCTCCCTAGGTGATCTCTAGAACTCTTAGGCCCAGCTTGGCCCATGGGCCATGGCCGCTGCGCTGTCACGTGGCCTCCAGCATCTCTCCCCGGCGTGTCTATCTGGAGAAGGCCTCCCCCTGTGCCCCTGCCCCGCCTGGCCCCGCTGCACACGGGAGGGACAGACAGGCTTCGAGCAGCACTCCTGACTCCAGAGCTGCTGAGAGGAGGCCACCGGCTTCGAGGGGCTTGGTGGCTGGTCCACTCTCCTGCTCAGAGCACCTCAGACCACGTGGGTTCTGTCGCCACGGCCTTGAGCCCATGCCCAGAGCCCTGCCTAACGGCAGGCGGGCAGGGGGCTCACTGGGCCCCGTGCTGGAGGTGCTGCGAGATGGCGGGGGCTCCTCCTCCGCTGGACCCGTCCCTCGGGGTGCGGACCTGAGCCTCAGACGCCACGTCGCAGCGGGAGAACTGGCCACGGAGCTGCGAGGCTGCCTGTGTGTGCCATTGGTCTCAGGAACGAAGAGCTGTGTGCGGGCCCTACTGCCGTGGCCCCGGGCCCTGTGCACTGAGGAAGCCCCACTGCCCAGCACCCAGGTCCCTCGCTGCTGGAGCACCCAGCAACGGGAGGACGGGCGGGATGAGGAAGGCCGGCGGGGCTGCCCTGCAGGGATCTGAGCCCCGCCCTCTTTGCCCAAGACCCCCTCGCACTTGCCCTGCTGGGCCAGGGAAACCGGGGCCCTGCACCCACTTCCGGGAGGCTGAGCTCAGCGGTCCCGGACCTGCACTGAGCCTCAGAGGGTGCCCAACCCGTCCTGCGCCACGGCAGCCCCCCTGGGTGACCCACGTGCTGCCCCCCCCTCTTGGATGGACGGACCTCAAAGCACTTGCTCTGTCGGCAGAGAGGGGCCTGGCCTTCCTGTGAGCGGCCGCCAGGGGGAGCAGGGGGCACGGCCGTCTAGAGGGCACAGGCCAGGCCTGTCCCGTGGGTGGTCCCTGTGATCCCATTTCCTCGAAGGCTCACCCACCTTGACCCCAGCACAGCCCCCCACTACCCCCCGGCCTGCACCCGCGCACGGCTCAGCTCCCTGTGGTCGCCTCTGTGAGGCCTGGCCTGGCCCCTCTTCTGCCCAGGCCACCCTCTGTCCTCCCGTCCCTGGTGGTGGGGCAGTGTCGTCCCAGCTGGTCTGGGGCTCCCCGTGCAGGGCATGCCCTGCCCAGACACCCAGGAGGCCTCCAGAGGTCCAATCAGAGCCAGCTCGGCCTGTGTCATGCCGCCTCGCTGGGCCTCCCTCCCGTCAGGCCCTGGCCCTCCCCTGAGGGTCGCTGGACAGGCGGGGGGAGCCTGCGGCGGCCCCGCAGTGAGAAGGGCACCAGGGCTCTGAGCACCTGCCCTGCCCTCAGGTACCCCTCTTGCGCTGCCCTGTCCCTTTCTCAGCTGGGACAGAAAGGCTCTGGGCCTCCCAGCAGCTGAGGGCAGCCCCTGGGAGGTAACGGAACAAGAGGCAGCGCCCACCCGGGGCTGGAGAAGGGCTGACCCCCCCACATCTTGTGAGCCCTGGCAGATTCCCCCAGGCTGTGTCCCTCCCTGCCCCCCGCCTCCCCTTCACCGCCCCCAAGATTCTAGGAGCCCAGACACCCTGCCTTGGGAACCCCTCCCTTCCGGGGTTGGGCCACAGCTCCCCCAGGCTGAGCTCCCCCAACCAGAGGAAGGAGGAGGGCCTCCCCGGTTACGAGGGGCCTGACGGGTCCTGGGAGGAAAGTGGCACCGGTGCAACTGCCCATCCCCCAGGCCTTTGCTGAGTTTGGGCAAGCGGCTGGCGTGGGTCCCTGGGGCCTACGAGGGACAGAGCAAGAGACAGCCCCCCACAGAGCGCCTGCGCCCACCAACACCCAGCCTTTCAGACGCCTTGCCCGGCGCCCACCGTCCCCAGGGCCTCCGACCCTGGACGGTAGGGCTGATCCTGGTGCGGGGCCCGAGGCCTCCCCGAGCTGAGCCGTGGGTGGGCTGCCTCCAGCCCCTGCCTGTTGTACCGAGAGAGTACACCCTTGGGGTGGCCTCTGACACTTCAGCTGGCTTCTGTGCAGGCCAGGTGCCTGGGTGGGGAGAGCAGTCAGCCCCCCAGCTTCTTGAGGGAGGGGGCGGTCCTGGAACCGTGTGCACAGAGACTTCACGAGCAGCAGCCCCACAGCTGGGGACCCTCTGGCCTGGGGTCCCTGCCAGGGCCAATGTCTGCCCCCAGTAAGTGGGGCTGGGAGAGAGGGAGGGAAAGAACAGGGGTGTGTTCGGGGCTTGTGGCCCTGACCCTGGGCGCAGTCCAGCCAAGCCGTCTGTGGGCAGAGGGTGGGGGGCATCTTCTAGGTTCCGGCCCAGCGACACCGGGTACGCGGCCCACTCGGAGCAAGCGCAAGCGTGTTTATTGGAGCTGTGTCCAGGAGTTTACAAGAGTCTACAACGTCCCGCACAGAGCAGAGTGTGTGCAGAACGAGCCAGCAGTCGGGGCGGGGATGGCCACGCTCCAGGTCACTCTGGGCGCCTCGCGTGGCAGGGCCAGGCAGACGCGCGCCCGCACACGCCCTGCAGCTGAAACCAGGGGAAAGTGGAAAAGGACACGGCACCATTTTCTTATCGTAGAAGCTTTGTCTCTAAAAATTTAAATATCTCTCTATGTGTACATGGATCTTAAAAGGTTGTGAAAACTTTGCCCTGCACCAGGGCAGGCTCCTTCCTCCCAGGAGGAGGGGCAGGGCCGAGGGGCACAGCCACACCGGACAGGCGGGCAGCCTCGGGGGTGGCAGCTCCGCATCCTGAGCAAACGCTGGCCCCCGCAGAGCCCTGGGCTGCAGGGAGGGCTGCTCAGAGTCTCAGCAGGAGGCCAGTGGCGGCAGCACCTGACAGCTGGTTGGTGGCGCCCTTGGTGGGGGCCAGCACATCCCCACAGCCCTCTTGGCCCACGCAGCAGGCACCCTCAGGGGTGCCCCGCTCCTCCTCTGGGGGGCCCCTCGGGCCCTGCAGCCGCTGCTGCCGCTCCTGGGCCCGGCGGGCCCGGCTGGCGATGGCACGCACACGGCTCTGGCTGCGGGAGGAGGAGCGCCGCAGGAAGCCCAGGCCCCCCGCTGCCCCCTCCCCAGCCGGGCCCCCGCTGGTGGACGACATGATGCCCCCAGCCTGCTGGAACCCCATGAGCCTGCGCAGCTGCTCTGTCAGGGCGTCCGGCCGCGCCCCCCGCCCTGCCGGCCTCTCGCCGGCCAGGCCCAGGCCGCGGCCCAGGCTCTCCACGCGGGGGGCAAAGTCGTCCGCTGTCAGGTCCCCGAGGCTCTTGGACTTGGCAGCCACAGTGCAGTCCAGGAGGCCCACCAGGGGGTGGCGGGCCCAGGGTGGCCATGGGGCCAGGGGGCGTGGCTGCAGCTCGTCAGGCCCCACAGGCAGCTGGCCAGCAGCCTGCAGGTTGGGGTTGGATTTGCTCTTGGTCACAGCGGGCAGGTCCAGGCGGGCGGCCGAGGCCGAACAGGGCCACAGGGGCAGGCGTCCCGCCGGGGCCCCTGGGAGGCTCTCAAGTCCCAAGCCCAGGCCCTGCAGGGAGAGGTCGATGACCGTGTCACCAGACGACAGGCTGGAGGACGAGGACACGCTGCCACAGTGGCTGCCTGGCTCCAGCGGCTGCCATAGCTGGTCACCGCCAGTGGCATCCAAGGACACGACGGGGCGGGGCCCGGCCAGGGGCCACCGTCCACCCAGGGACTCCGAGGGGACCTGCCCCTCGCTCTTGGCCCTTCTGGGCGCATGGCCCAGAGCCCGGGGGCGGCCCCTGCCATCCATCTGGCTACCGGGGGCCCCCTTGCAGGCCCCAGCAGGGCCCCCGCCGTGGCACGCCCACTGCCTGCTTTCGGGGGCTGGCTCAGTGTTCCCTTGGCTCCCGGTTCCGAGCTGGAGGGGCCCAGAAGCTCCCAGAGCTGCCCTTGGGGGGCTCGCCGAGCTGTTGCCGGGCCCTGCAGAGCACTGGGGCCCTCCAGGGGCGTGGCTAGGGGAGACGGCCTCCGGCGGTGGGGGGCCAGGACCCCGGGCTGGCTCCTCGGCAGTGGTTTCCAGGCTGCACGGGGAGGAGAAGGGGTGGGCGTCTGCGGGGAGAGGGAGAGGCAGGTGTCAGGGGTGCCCGCGGGGCTCCGTGCCCACAGGAGCCCCGCGCTCAGGCCCCTCCACGTGCTCAGAGCTGCCCCCACCCTGCCCTCCGGCTCCGCTGCTGCTGGGGGAAGAGATGGGCCTGGGCGCACAGGCAGGGTCCTCCTGGGGCTGGGGCAGCTCAGGGCCCGCGGGCGGCCGGGCCCCGTTACCTGGCACTGGGCCGCTCTCAGTCCCTGACTAGGAAGGCAGCGTGGGGACAGAAAGGAGAAGAAGGTGGTCAGCGCCGGGGCGGGGCTGGCCGTGGACAGACGAACGCAAGGCTGGGCGGGTACAGAGGGGAGCGGGAGGGTGGCCCAGCTTCCAGCACGCCCTCCCCAGGCTGGGACTGCTCCCTGTGACCAGGGGCCACAGGCAGTTCTGTCACGACCAGCCCTGGGGCCGGGGTGGGGGGGTCCAGAGCAGAGCTGCTCATACGTGCGTCCCCAAGGCCAAGGGCCACGGTCAATCTGCTCCCCTCACACTTTGCAAACAGAGGCCTCTACGTCGAGACTCTGAGCCCCGGCCAGGAACCCAGGCCAGACTCCCCAGAGGACTGCGGTGCCGGCCAGGGGCCAGGGGGAGGCAGGAGGAGGGCCTGGGAGCTGCCCCCGGGCCCTGGCGGTCAGGCCAGGCAGGGAGGCTCGGCCCGGGCACTGGGGCTGGTCTCCAGAGGCCACCCTTTGGGCCGCAGGCCTCGGCAAGCAGAGCCGGCTCGGACTCCCCAGTCCCCAGGCCCGGGTGAGGACGGCTGTGGCCAGGGCTGCAATCGCTTTCCCAGCCCCTTGCGGGCATCGGGGGCCTGCGGGGCAAATCACGGTCAGCCGGGGGTCTGGGGGCTGAGGGGCCCATGGACCAGCAAGTGGAGCCAGGAAACAAAGGCACAGTGAACACACGGAGGCCACGGTTCTGGACACGGAAGCGCAGCGGGGACGCCAGCCAGGCCGTGCGGGGGCAGCGTGGGAGCCACCACGGGACACTGCGGAGGAGCGTCTGCGCTTACCGGCGGAGAGCACGGGGGCCTTACTCCTAATCGCCTCCAGCTTTTGCACGAACAGGGCGTTCATCTCCCTCTGCAGGGCCCCCGCCTGCCTGCGGGCGCCCTCGGGCCAGCGGGGGGCCCCCTCAGGGCTGCCCGGGCTGCTGGAGTCCGAGGACACGAAGCCGCGGCCGCCCGGCCCCGGCTGCCGGGACCCAGGGCCCTTGGGGGCCCCTCTGCTTCTCGGGGGGCAGTGTGGGGCGCCCCCGAGAGCCGCCCAGGCGCGGGGCTGCTGGCTGATGGCTGCGTGCCCGCCCTCGGGCCCCGGGCTGGGCGGCTGCCCCCTCCGCAGGCCCTCGGCGTCCTCAGCGGTGCAGGAGCCCACCACGCACTTCATGCAGGTGGTGGCCAGCCCGGCAGGCCCAGGGCCCTCGGGGGCCTGCGGGGGCCGCGCCTGCACCGGGCTCCTCTCCACCGGTGCCTTACCTCCAGGGCTGCGGCTGCCCGGCTCCTCCAGGGCCGGGGCCTCGGGAGCGGGGCCGGGGCCGGAGGGTGCCGCGTCGCTGGCCTCCCCCCCAGAGCCCATGTCCTGCGGGCCCAGGACCAGCTCCGGGAAGGCCTTGCGGCCTGGCTTCTGACTCTTGGTTGGGGCGCTGGCCGTGCGCCGCAGGAGCCGCTGGCTAACAGAGGGCCGGGGCGGGGGCCGCCCAGCAGCATGACTGTCCAGGGAGCCGGGCTTTGGGCCTCGGAGGAACAGGCCTTTTAGGCCCAGAGCCTGCTTGACCTGCAAGAGAAGGAGATACATAGCCGACAGCTGGGCACCAGGGGCCGGAGACTGCCCAGCCCCGTCCAGCTGTGCTCCGGAGGCCGTGGCCCGGGAGAGCCTCCTGCGGCCCGACGGGCCGGCTCGCTTGGGGCACCACTCAGGGCTGTGCGTAAGGAGGACGGTCTCCAGGGAGGCTCTACCAGGGGCGGCGGAGGCTGTGGCCTCAGCACAGCGTGGATGGCGCCTGCCTGCACCAGGGTGGAGGGAGTGGCTGCTGGCGGAGTGTCTGTGGCTCTCAGGGCAGGTGGCCAGGGAGTGCCGGAGCGGGGAGGCCCCCCCAGGGTCTCCCGAGCAGAGACCTGGACCCCAGCCCTGTGCCCACCGCACGCTTCCCCCCTCCAGCCCCTGGGGCCCCAGCTCTGGCAGGGCAGGCTGGCACGGGGCCCCCAGGGTGGCCCTGGTGTGGAGAGCAAGACGGGGTGAGAGCCAGATGCAGCAGCGCGGGTCACGTTCACCCGCCCGCAGGCACCGCGGCCGAGGAAGCAAGCACAGCCAGGTGCAGCCCCGCGCTCAGCTCACCCGTGCTCCTGCCCGGCCCTCTCCCCCGGAGGTGCTGCCTCTTCCAGGAAGCCTTTCCAGACGCCTGCCAGGCAGTCCTTCCCAGACGGCCGGGCCCGGGAGGCCCCTACAAGGCCTCTCCCCCCAGCCTCCCTGCCTGAGGGAGGCAGCCAGGGTCCCCAGGACCAGCTGGCACGTGCCTGGGTCAACATCGGAGAGGCCGGCAGGGTCCTCACATGCAGAGACCCTGGAGACAGCCACGGTCCCGGCGACACAGGGGCACATCTGGGCAGAGGCGTTAGTGGCCAGCACTTGAATCAGCTGTCTGATTCAAGATCCCAAATCCAGAGCGATTTGGTCAAAGTTGGCTAGAAAGTCATTTAGAAGAAGGTCCAGAATTCAAGCTCGGAGCTCCTGGTCCCTGGGATCTCCCCTGCCCCCACCCACCCCCCCCCCCCAGCACTGGGCGTCGAAGCACAGACAGATCAGAGGGGCACACAGGCAGGCGGAGCACAGAGGGAAGGGTGGGGAGAGGGAGCGGGCACGGGTACTGGGAGGGCCGGCAGCTAGAGGACCGGACACAGGGAGGGACAGGGCAGGGCAGGGCGGGGCGTGGGGGAGGTGCAGGAGTCGGAAAGGCCAAGGGCAGGAGGAGACGGGCCAGACCTCGGGGCGGACACACAGGAGGCCTGGCAGAAGTCCTGGACCTGCCTCGTAAATGCTGCTCTGTGCCTGAGGATGGCCCAGGGGACCCGGAAACACGTCCCGACCCATGTCACATGAGCTGACAGTCTCCAAAATGCTACCAGGAATTCACAGATGCTAACGGGGTGGCCTGAGCATGCAGGTGGGGGGCGGGCAGGCCACGCCGCCCCCGTGCTGGGGTACCTTCGAGCTCCTAACAGGGCCGTGCTTCTAAAAGTAGACTTTGGACATACAGAAGCCCACTGCAAGACCAAAGAGACAGAGTGAGGCCGTGAGACACCGACAGCGGGCGTGGAGCGCGGAGACGGAGACACAGGACCGACAGGGCAACCACGGACGCACAACGGAGCTGGGAGGCCTGCGGGGCCTCCGTCGGCGGCACCCAGGGCCGAGGAACACGGCAGGAGAGAGGCGGTTAGTGCCAGAAGCCACGTGGACCCCCGTGTGTGCCTGACAGACCACCGCGTGCAGCCTTGCTAGGCCCCAAACTTAGAACCAGGGACCCCTGGGCTCTGCAGACTGGGGAAGTCGGAGTGAGACCCCGTCCTGGGGCAAATGTACTGGGAGCAGGTGAGGGACGGGGCAAAGCCAGGCAGACACCTTCGAGGAGGGACAGAGAACCAGGGGACCCCGAGCAGTAGAAGGGGAGGCTCAGGAGAGACGGGAGGGGCCGGGGCTGCCCAGGAAGGGCCATGGCTTCCATATGCTGGTGCCCACACTGGCCCCGGGACATAGAGGCACACCCGGGGGCCCCGGAGACTCATTTCGTGGATGGAGACACAGGCCCATCAAGGTAACCACTAGGCCTCATGGCCCCAGGGACACGGATTGGGGGGGGGCTGGGGCACCCCTTCCCAACAGCAAGTGACCTTGCAGGTGGCACTCACCTTACCACTGATGTCACTGACGGCCACGTGGACAAAGATGGAGGCCTCTTCCATCCCCTCCAGGTACACATGCCGATAGCCTGAAACAGCCGGGGTCCTGCTCACCACGGCTCCTACCCACCCACGTCCCCCACACTCTACTTAAAGGTCCCAAAGCCCTGAAAAGAACCCGTGAGCCCGGTCCTGGGGACTCCACCTCCTCCAGGAAGCCTGCCAGGATTGCTCTCGCCTGCAGAGCAATCATCTGCTGGGGGCTAAGGGGCTCCGCAGCTGGTGCTCCCCTCCCCCACCCTGACCACAAAGTGCCGTGGCCTTGAATCCTCCTCCTCAGCTCCCTCGGTATCCCCAGGCCCATCTGTGGCAGGAGCCAACTCGCAGGAGGAAGCTGAGCCCCACCCTGTCCTGGCGTCCTCTGCTGGCCTGCGGGGGATGTGCTACGGGGGGCACTGGCCCAGGGCTCTGCCCTCCCCCACCCCCACTGGCCCCCTGCCCACCTGGCATCATGCTGCTGAAGGCCAGCGTCCTTTGGCCTATGAAGTCACGCCCAATGGGGTCATGGTCCCAGACGAGGAAGCGCACCAGCGCTATCTCAGGCATGTGCACCGTGAACACCAGGGTCTCCTCCCACATGGGATTGAATCCTGGAGGCCACCAGGAGGAGGTGTCTGTCACCTTCGCCCCGCCCCCACCTCTCAGACAGGCCCGTCCGCACCACAGCTCCAGCCTGCAGGCCACATGGGCCCACGCCCTCTCCCAGCACCTCCTCCTGGGCTGGCCACCAGTTGAGAGAAGCAACACCGGAAGGCCAGGCGGCTGTCACTGGGCGTCCAGCCAAGGGGGCGTCCTGGACAGTTATGTGGGTCACAGGCGGTGGCCCTCACCCTTCCCTGCCCCGTCAGCCTGGTGCCGCCAGCACAGGAGCCGTGACGGGGCCTCTGGGCGCCGCCGGCCCTCCCGCATCCTCACCGTTGTCGTCCACCACGCGCGTCTGCCCCTTGCTGCAGTCCACGGGGAGCCCAATGACCTCCACCTCCACGAAGGGGTCGATGATCTGGCACACAGTGCAGGGTGGCACCGGGGCCCAGGCCGACACCCCGGCCCTCCCCGGCCCCCAGGCCCTCCCTCCTACCTCCCCTCGGTCCCCCAGCATGGAGTCCCGCGGCTTGGGGAGCTGCTGTCCGCTGATGATCCGGAGCACCAGCTGCTTCTTGAGCTGACCGGGCAAAGGGTCCTCGGAGTTGGGGTTGAAGACGCCTGAGCGGGGCCAGGGTGAGGCTGAGCGGGCAGGGCAAGCCCACCACCGGCTCCCGGGGCAGCCCCAGTGCATCCACTCCCACCCCCACCCCATCCACTGGATGGGAGCCCCGCGTGCGGGAGCGGGAGGGGAGGCAGCCTTCCAGGGCAGGGGTGGGTGCCGGGGCCCGTAGGCCGGTCGCCTCTGTGACCACCCCATGATGTGGGCCCAGCTCGTTCCTTCCACAGGTGGACCACGGGGGCTCAGTGCGAGGCCACACCGCCTCTGGGTGGGGGGCCGGGTGCCCGGGGACAGGGTCCAGGGTGGGGGGCCTGGGGCTGCGCACGTCGATAACTCGAAGAGCCCACTGCAGATAAATGTTG
This sequence comes from Balaenoptera musculus, assembly GCF_009873245.2. Taxonomy (NCBI): domain Eukaryota; kingdom Metazoa; phylum Chordata; class Mammalia; order Artiodactyla; family Balaenopteridae; genus Balaenoptera; species Balaenoptera musculus. The sequence goes on along the minus strand of NC_045785.1, from coordinate 1,261,830 downwards.
CACAGCACAAGCCAAGAGGCACGTGGGAGGATGGGTTAGGGTTACGATGGGAAGAAACCCACAAGTCGTTTTTAGCACATCGGGGAGAAAACTGAGGTGACCGAGAAGGGAGGAAGTGCCAGGCAGACCTCACCCAAGGGCGCCTTGCCCGGGGACCCTCGCGCTGGGGCAGGGTGGGGAGGGGCTGCAGATGCCCGGCAGGGTGGCGGCGCTTCCCTGTGCCCCAGCCTGACCCGCCAGGTGGCCTCGCCATGGCCGCCCCGTGCAGCAGCCCCCACCCCCATGTCCCCGTCCCGGGGCCGCAGCCTCACCCTGGCACATGCACTGCGGCTTGAGCACGTAGCCGCAGCTGCCGTTGGCGCTGAACTTGGCCCGGTTCAGCTGGAGCATCCGCCCCTCCGACTGGTAGTTCAGGGCGACTGCAGGGAAGGACGTGAGGTGGCTGGCTCAGCGCCCAGCCCGTGTGTCCCGCCCCGCCGCTGCCTGTCAGCCCGTGTCCACTACGTGAGCAGGGGCCCTGGGGCTCATGTCGGGCACAACCAGGGCCGTGCGTCCCGGCAGGACTTCCCGCAGAGCCAGCACAGCGGCCCCGCGCACCTGAGGAGCCTGGACGCACCTGTATCTTTCCCGCCTTGCCCTGGGGTCCTAAGGCCCCCGCCCCAGCGGCCCCCGCCCCGGCGCCATCCTGGTGAAGTTGGCTGGATGCCGCGAAGGTTCTCCAGAGCCAAGGGCAAGCAGAGCGGCCGCGGAGAGCCCAGCGGCACCCCCTCACCAGCCCGGCTGCCCCAGGCCCCGGCACCCACCCATCTGGCAGCCAGTGTTCCAGAAGGGCTGCGGGTTGTAGTTGCTGGAATCCACTCGGTAGGAGGAGGGGTAGATGCGAGAGAGCTGGTGCTGGTTGAAGCGCAGGTACTGAGCTGGCTTCTGCTGCAGGATCTGCTGGGCCTTGGTCTCGCTGAAGGAAGACACCTGCCAGCTGGACGCCACTGCAGGTGAGACGGGCGGCGTCAGGGCACCGGGTCAGCAACCCCCCCAGGGCCCCGATCCCCCCCTCAGGGGCCCACCCGGCAGCCCCTCACCCAGTGGCCCCTCACCCTCCATCTCCACGTCGTGGATGCCCACGGACTTGGTGTATTTGACCAGGTCTGAGAGGGCCCGGGACAGCTTCATGGTCTTCTTCTGCCGGGCGGCCCTGCAGGAGGGGTGGGGTCAGGACCTGGGTCGCACCCCTCCCCATTCAGGCTCTGGGGAGCGTCCATCAGGTGTCCACTATGCCCCTGTGTTCCAGGCGTCGGGACATGCGGTGGACGTGCTGAGAGGTGACACTGGGGGAAGGGGCAGGTAGCCGACCACGACAGGTGCTACAGAAACGAGCACAGGGACCCGCGCTGGCCAGTCTGGCCCTGCACCCCGGGGTCCCTGCCCTGGGCCCCCACTGCTCCTCCCCACCGTGCGGTCCCTGAGCCTGCACATCTGACGCCTGCTGTTGCCGGGACAACGGTCTCAGCCCTGCCTGCCGCGGTGCCTCTTCAAGGGCCCGGCACGGAGGCAGGGCACTGACCCTCGGCTCTGGCTGCCTTGGGAGTCCAGGTCCTCGTCCCCTTCCTCCACGCTGGCTGCCTTCTTCAGCTTGCTGCTCTTCTTCTGTGCAGAACCAGGGCAGAGTCAGGCTCAGCCGGGCCGTCTGCAGAGGCCAGGAGGCTGCGAGGGAAGGGCCTGCAGCCCTGGGGTCCTGGCGCCCACCCTGCAGCCGGGCCTGCCCCCTCCTCTGCAGTGCCCTGCTCGGCCCGGGCCCTGGGTGACCTGCACTCTGGGCATCGACCAGTGTGGACCGGGGGAGGGCCATCGAGGCACCTGCTCCATGCAGCCCCGACCAGGGCTCCAGGAATCCCGGAGGGCCTCGGTCCTGGAGGAGACCCCCCAACTCTGGCTGGCGCAGGGACAGCTGGGGCACATGGGGGCAGGGAGCCCACCCAGGAGCCCGGCAGACCTTGCGCCTGGAGAAGCTGCCCACGAGGAGCCGGCTGTTCTGCCTGCTGGTTCCGGCCTCCTCCCCCGACTCCGCGTCCTCCTCGGCCTGGGAGGAGAGACAGACAGCGGGGCTGCGGTGAGCCCAGCCTCAGACCCGGCCGGGGGTGGGGCTGGGCAGCTCCTCCCAGAGGCCCCGGGCCGCCTTCCTGGAAGAGAGGGAGCTGAGAGGGGCGTGGACGAAGGGGGGAGCCGGGCCCAGGCTGGCCACTGCTCCAGCCCCCCGGGGTGCACATAGGCGGCTGCCGGGAGCAGAGACGTGAGAACGGGGCGCGCGTATCAGCTCCCCACGATGTGCCATTCGGAACTCATCAAGCGCCCAGTTCTGATTTTTTCCCATGGATGGTGACGGCCTAATAAATGCCGCTTGTATGTCTGGAACATTCCTCGGCGTGCCCGCTTAGGTAATCCTCGTACGGGGATCCCACAGCTCAGGAGTCCCCACCTGCTTCTTGCAGCGGCAAAGCTATTACCTACTTAGACAATCCCCTGGGCTGTGGTCATTTACCGTCACCGTTTGCACTCGGGGCTGCGGTGAACCTCCCGAGGCTGCAGGACCAGCTTCTTCGCTGCTGTTTACAGATCATGCGCGTTGGCGGCTCCCCTCCCGGCCCCTGCCCCCACCCGAGGGGCCCCCCGGTCCCGGCGGCACCGCGGCCTGTGCCCCTCTGGGGCCGAGGCCCAAAGCTCTCATCCATCCTGAAGCTCAGTCACACCTCTGGAGCGGCTGGGAGTCTGTGCCAGCATCCCCGAGGTCCCTCGTCACAGCCGTCACCAGCCGCCCCCCAGCCCCTTCCACAGATGCCCGCCCCTCCGAACTCTCCCAACTTTGCTCAGGACGTGCCCACCAGGGCGGGAGACGGCTTCGCAGCCGAGGTTCCCTGTCAAGGAGGGGCTTCAGCCAGGGGCACACACATCTGCACGTATCTGCACACGCACCCTGCGTGCACCCGCACAAGCTTGTACGCACCCCCCTGTGGGCGCCCCTGCGCACACGCGCCTCCCTCGGCCACGCCCCTGCCTGGCTCGCTGACCTCACCCAGAAAATGAGCAGAACCCCTCAGGTCTGGGTTCCGGTTGCCGAGCAGGGAGCCTGGAGCTCAAGCGGGAGATGCGAGGCCCCCCAGGCCCGGCCAAGGAGGGCAGAGGGGTAGGACCGCCACGGGGCCATCCCCCACCCCCTCCTCCACCCCCTGGGGAGTGCCGTCTCCCACCCGCTGGCTGGCTGCCCGGAGGGGCGCTGGTCCAGAGCCCAAGGCGCAGAAACGGAGGCGCTCAGAAAACCCGCGAGCTGGCAGAGGCACGGGAAGCCGTGTTCACGGTGCGTCAGGAGCCGGCGGGGTTGACACACCTCTTGGCTCTTTACACCCCGTGGTCACCCAGCACACGAGCACCGCTGAATCTGGGCACAAGCGCGGAGAGGCGCCTGCTGGCCCAGATCCTGGAGAAGTGCTGCGGCCGAAGCCAGAATCTGCCGTCACCCACCCCCACCGCGCGCACCCCGACCTCAACAGGGGACGCAGCCCCCGCGTGCCGTCCTCAGGGGGTGTGGGCAGCCCCTCCCACCAGGACACAGCGCCTGATGGGCCTCGTGCTCGCAAAGTGGGGTCTGCGGGGCCAACCGGCACCCTCCTGGCCCCAAGGCCAGCTGCCCCGCCCATCACAGCCCCCGCAGGGTGCCGGCTTTCGGGCCACTCAGCTGATGTGACCATCTCCGGTGTCTGC